>NC_134131.1:5549310-5853965 GCF_040939455.1 Microcebus murinus | reverse complement strand
TCAGGCTTGGTCATAAATCTTCCGTGGTCCATTGAGACTCTTCGAGCCCATCTAGTGGACTGATTCATAGCCTGAAATGTTGTTGGACTTCTGAATTCATGTGTGTTTTGAGGGTTTTCTCAGTGGGAGACGGGGTTGTGCACACACCACGTGCAAGAGAGGGTCAGCCCTTTTGAAGCCGACCTCTACCACTTGGTAGCTGTGTGACTTAAGTTACTTAACTTCTCTCAGTCTCAGGTTTTTCATCTGTGGAATGGATGACAATAGTACTTACCGCCTTGGGGTTATTGTGTTAGGAGGAAACAATGCACATAGAACACTCACTGTGCACCTGGTACCTAGTATGTGCTCAGTAAATACAGGCTGGTGTACAGCTTTGAACTTGCATTTAAGGGGTGTGTGTGGGGAGCTGCAGAGGTGCGTTCGGACTAGTGCATCAGTTGGCTGCCGTGGGAGAGGAAGAAGGCACGTGGCATTGGGATGGTAAAGGGTTAGTGGGCAGGAGGCCTGCAGAGAGCACTGTGCTGCGAGGCAGGAGGGACCCCTTCTGAGGATGGCTGATCTATCACAGCACAGTCTCGCTGACCCGTCTCTTGGAAGAGTGTTGATGGAATCCAGATGGCAGTTAGAGACCCATCTTTGTCATGCGGAGATAAATGTTGGGAAAAACACTTAATGCTCATTTTAGACTGTGATTTGGGTTTCTTTTGATGAATTATATAACATTTCACTCTGTGTGTGTGTGTGTGTGTGTGTGTGTGTGTGTGTGTGTGTGTGTGTGTGTGTGTGTTTGGAGGGGGTGTGAAGAGGGAAGGAGAGAAGAGTTAAGGAATGTGCATTTTTTCAGCCTCACTTATTGCTATTGCATTGGAAGGGGTAGATTGAACCACATTTAAAGTCGTCCCTTTCCCTCTTTGAAAAATAGTTTGTTTGTTTTTTCCTGTTTCAGGAGGAAAATGTTTTATTGTCATATTATTTCTTAACAAATGGAATATTTACGTATTTATATGCAGAGTGATTATTATTAAAATAGTTGTTCTCATGGCATTATGGCAAGGGATTTACCATGACTGCAGAGTTTGGAGTTTTTGTGAGACATCCTGAGTTTACTTTTGAAATGATTTTGTTTGGAAACAACACATGCTTGTGCCATTTAATCTATAAATCCATCTGTTAATCGCTTGAAATTTAATCCACACACTTGGAGAGAATTCATCACAGTGCCGCTTGAAAAGGAGTTCATGAGCAAGCTGTGAGGGTTTTTTATGAGCCTGTTGGTGCCTTTTGATTTTAAGGAAAGGAAGGAGTTTGCGCAGTGAGCTGTCGATCTTTCCCAGAAAGTTTTAGTTCTGATGTTTAATTCAAAGATCCAAATGGATTCGAGGTTGGAGATCAGAATTTAATAGTATTGGGGCAGTGGCGGTGGGCTTTTCTGATATAAGTCAGAACAAAACCCAAATACCTGTTTTTGCAATCAGATTATTAGATACTTACAAGCTGAAGAATAATTCTGTGCAGGCAAGGATGTGGGAAAGCTATCTAATGAAACATCAGTATAAATACCCTGAACGACCGTTTGCCATTATCCATCAAATGTGCATAGACTTTGACCCAATAGTTCCATTCCTAGAGATTTTCCCTAGATATATAAAACCAGCAAAGATATTTCAAAATACAAGAAGGAGGGTATTATCACAACAGTGTCTCTAATAGCAACAACTAGGAACAGTATTCATTAATCACACATAAGAATATTACTAGATCACATAAAGAAGTAAGAGTGCCAGGTGTGGTGGCTCATACCTGTAATCCCAGCTACTCAGGAGGCCGAGGCAGGAGGATCCCTTCAGGGCAAGAGTTTGAGACCAGCCTGGGCAACATAGCAAGACCTCATCTCTAAAATAAATAAATAGAATAAAAGAAGTAAGGTAGACATACCAGATTGGTAGAAGAAGGTCTCCATGATATTTAGAGTTAAATGAGAGAGGCAAGAAGAGAAGAGTCAAAATAGCATAATCCCATTTCTGTGCATAAAAAAGGAACAGACATATGTGTAGGAAGGCAGTGCATTAAAATGCTTTGAAAAGGATGCATAAGCTCAAATAGATGCTAGCTGGGGGACGCAGGACAGTAGTTGGAGGTGGCAGAGAGTTTTATACCTCTTGGTATGGTTTCAAGTCTTCTACCATGTGTCTGTGTTGATTTTAGTTGCAAGCAGAAATTACGAGAAGCAAATAGCTTTTACCCGGTTGCCACTTATGATGTAGCAAGAGTCAATTACTGGTTGAAGAGCGTGAGCATTATTTTCATGCCCGACTTAATGCCTAGCATTCATGCATGTGTTTTTTTTTTTTTTAACCCAAAGGACAACCAAGATGGATCGTCCAGTGAAGGAATCTTTGTATCCAAAATAGTTGACAGTGGGCCGGCAGCCAAGGAAGGAGGCCTGCAAATTCATGACAGGATTATCGAGGTATGTGAACACTGGCTGGTGTCTTTTAATAGGCTGAATGCTACCCCATCATCATCCTGCCCAAGGCTAGATCTTTGGTCTGGGAGGGGGGCCTAAAGGGTTTAGATGGTTGGGTGGGGCTCACACTTACTTCTCCGATTGCGTGGGGCCAGATCGAGTGCTCATGGCCGTGGTGTGAAGTTTTTGTTAAATACAGGGAAGCCAGATTGTGAGTGGCGTGTTCACGATTTGGCTCTTTTCTGGGCAGACATGCACTTGTTTCATGTGCCTCAGTTACAGCTCTGTGTGCAAACCACCGGCGAGTTGTATGTTAGTTGGAACCAGATGACTGAGTCCCGTTGTAAAAATTGTGACTGTCCGTATTGGTCACCAGGGTACGATTGTGTTGGCTTTGGAGTCACTCTGATGTATGTCCTCAGAGTTATGTTTGTCCTCCTTGCCCGTTGTCACTTGTACAACCTGATTGTCCAGGGACACGCAGGCACAAGTTGATGTTAGGATTGACTCGTGTCATTACCCACTCCTTCGTTTTCAGTTCTTCGCTCATCATTTCAAACTTTTATGTAGCAGGCTGATAGACCTACGGTGGCGGAAGTAGATTTCTTAGCCCCACCATGCAATGCTTTGGAACAGGGTTGCTTGGAGTTCCAGAGTGATCCGAGTTGCTGGAAGGGAGAGAATTATTTGTTGCTTCCTTGCAAAGTTTGATATAAGTGACTACTTTTTTTTTTTTCTTGCTGCTGTTTTTGACCATTTTGATTGCTCTTTCAGTGGGTGCATACTTGGGCTAAATTGATTGGATCTCCCATTAGGGAAAAAGCAAATATGAGAATCCAAGAATTCATGCCAAATCCCATAAGAAACTCAGCCCTGGGCCATGGCTGTACTGTTGTAATACATTCAATAAGAAACCAGAAAAACAGCACCAACACCGGTGGGTGTTAGTTGTTCCAAACACATTTGCGTAGTGTCTGTACTTCCTGAGTATTTTCACGGCCCATTTCAAAACTTGGGACTGAGTGGGAACTGTGACCATGAGCTAAGCCCTAAGTGAAGTTCACGTCACCCACTGGAATGCGGCCACAGGCTTCCCCCGGGGAGAGGAGCATTAGCAGGACTGAGAACAAAGTCTCTCTTTTCCAATCTCCTCGGGACACATTCTGCAACGTGCTATGCAGCATGCTTCAGGATAATTTATAATCCTCAGGAAGATACGCAGTTAAATCTCACGGGGAAAACAAACTGAACAAATTAGGGTGTAAATCTCACTCTTAAGAAGAAGTGAGAGCAGTGTGGTGGTAACTTTCCTATGAAAAGGATGCTTGATTTTGTTTTAACGACATTGTTAATATTGTTATATCCCCTTTGGCTTTTTGAAAAGTTCTTAAACTTGGAGCTCTTTTTGTGCATGCTTTTTAGGGTCAATCTTGTACTTCCCAGGCCAGGGTAGTGGATTTTCCCTAACAGGAATTTGCTTGAGCAAGAGTGCTTTCTTAACAGCTCGAATGTGTTACTTACTGTCTTTTTTGATGGTGAATTTATTTTCTGAGACTATTGTTCAAAAAGATAAGTACAGCTCCTGTTGCCAAGGGTTTGGAGGAACGGCCAGTTTCTCTAAGTACTGGAATGTCATTGCTTTTATGTTTTGCAAATGAGAAATCTACAGCTGGGCAGGGTTTTTCTCTTGGCAAAGGATGATCTGTATTTGAAATGTTCAGTACGGTTTCTGGTAGGTCACATTCCTCTTTTGGACAGTGCGTAAAATATTAATCATGTCCCAGTGTTGAGATGGCAATAAAGGTGATCACAATAGAGAAACGATGTCTGTGTAATTGCAGTTGACACACCGTGCCCTTCTCAGTCAAACCCTAATCTCTTTTGACATGATACAGTGATTCTCATGACTGCAAGTATGTTCTCTGGGTCACCTCGTCTGTGGCTGAGTTTATCACCAGACGAGGAGGCAAGAATGTGATTATTTTAAATGTGTGTGTGTGTTTCCTGATTAAGAAGAGTCAGAGGCTTTCTAGTTTTTCACCAGATGTCTTCCCTTTCAGGGGAGTGGGCAAACTACCAGTAGGTCTCCCCCATAAGGACCTTCACTCTTGCAAATCGGTGCTTTTACTAAATCCACAGCTTTTCCTAAATCCACGTCTTGTCTTTGCTGCAAAGTTACTCTGCTCCGACTGGTATCTGTTCTCTGAGACCAGAGCAATGGTCCGCAGACACCAGAGCCAGCCCCGCTCTCCCCACCCCTGTTTTTTATAAACTACTTTGCAGTGCCACCAATACTGTCATGAAATGAAATTCACAAATCATATATAGATATGTACACAATACACATATAATTGTGGGAATGTATGGGCTGTCATGCAATAGAAAACAAAAGGAAGCTACTGGAGAATATATCTGGTGCTTGTTTTTCCATTCTTGGGATACTTCACTTAGTAGTATGGGTTCCAGCTCTAACCAGGAAAATATAAGATGTGCTATATCACCGTTGTTTCTTAGAGCTGAATAGTACTCCATGGTATACATATACCACATTTTATTAATCCATTCTTGGATTGATGGGCACTTGGGCTGTTTCCACAGCCTTGCGATTATGAATTGTGCTGCTATAAACATTCGAGTGCAGGTGTCTTTTATGTAGAGTGTCATTGGATCATTTGGGTAGATGCCCAGCAATGGGATTGCTGGATCAAATCCAGATATATTCTCCAGCAAACTGGTATTAACTGAGTAGCACCTAAGTGGACACATAGGTACTACAGTAATAGGGTATTGGGCAGGTGGGAGGGGGGAGGGGGGCAGGTATATACATACATAATGAGTGAGATGTGCACCATCTAGGGGATGGTCATGATGGAGACTCAGACTTTTGGGGGGAGGGGGGGAAGTGGGCATTTATTGAAACCTTAAAATCTGTACCCCCATAATATACAGAAATAAAAAACAAAACAAAAAAATAAAATAAAGCTATTTTGTAAATCCAAAAAAAAAAAAAAAACAAAAGGAAGCTACTTTATAATGAAATGTGTGTATTAGCATGTGCATGCTCCAGCACAGTGACATTAGAAGACATTGTGGGGACATCAGATGCTCGTGGCTCTGTGCAGACTCACTCTGGCGGGCCAGCTACGAATACTGCCGGATTGGGGAGGCTGGCGCTGGCGACCCAGGCACTGTGAGTTGGCATTTCCGTCTGTGATGCAGATTTCCACGGTGGTGAACGGGTCATTGTTCTTGCACAATAAACCACAATCTTCCTTTGATTGACACAGGAGTTGCATTCCTGGAAACTTCTGTGTGTGTCTGTATAGATACGTATGCAAAAATATACATATGGTAAAACATACATGACAATAAATTTGCCATTTTAGCCACAGCTCTGTGGCATTAGTGCATTCATAGTGTTGTATAACCAACACCACCATCCGTCTCCGGAACTTTCCATCTTCCCCAAAAGAAACGCTGAACCCATTACACACGAGTTCCCTCTCCTCACCCCCCAGCTCCAGGAAATCACCATTCTACTTCCTGTCTCTGAGAAATGCCATATGCAGAATCATACAGTATTTGCCCTTTTGTGACTGGCTGCTTTCACTTAGCCTGACGCCCCGAGGGTTCATTCGCGTTGTAGCCTGTGTTACGGTGTCTCCCCTTTTCAAGGCTGAATAATATTCCATTGTCTGCATACACCACATGTTATTTATCCATTTATCTACTCATGGACACTTGAGTTGCTTCCACCTTTTGGTTATTGTGAATAACACTGCTATGGACGTGGATGTATAATCGGTAGATATTTAAACTACAAAAAAAAACCCTTTTGTGTTTGTATGTAAAACCAGGCTGGGTTCTCTGCTCAGATAATCATAAAAAGTTTGTTATTTCACCTCCATGAATGTCTGGTGGGATGCATGCAAGTGGTGGCAGAAGCAGAATCATTCTTCATTGCAGGGGACTCTGCGTTTTGGGACTTCTGCCATTGCTGGAACACACACCAACTATCGTGACAGTGAAGAATGCTCCCACAGATTGCTAAGAAAGTCACTCTTGGCCAGGCACGGTGGCTCATGCCTGTCATCTTAGCACTCTGGGAGGCTGAGGCGGGCGGATTGCTCAAGGTCAGGAGTTCAAAACCAGCCTGAGCAAGAGCGAGACCCCGTCTCTACTATAACTAGAAAGAAATTAATTGGCCAACTAATATATATATATAGAAAAAAAAAATTAGCCGGGCATGGTGGCGCATGCCTGTAGTCCCAGCCACTCGGGAGGCTGAGGCAGGAGGATCGCTTGAGCCCAGGAGTCTGAGCTAGGCTGATGCCATGGCACTCACTCTAGCCTGGGCAACAAAGTAAGACTCTGTCCCAAAAAAATAAAAAAAAAAAGTCACTCTTACTGGAAAGTCACTGAGATAGAGAATTGTCTTACTCTAGAACCTTTAGACAGGAGTTGAGTTTACTTGGGGACAGAGTTGTCAACGTTCCTTTCTTCCAGCTAGACAGCCTAAGGGATGGCTACCAAAGGGGCTGCCTGCCTGGGTGCTCCCAAGGCCTGATGACAAAGCCTGTGCTGACCCGTCCTAGACCTGTGGCTGGAAGTCTAGGACAACCTTATAGAGTAAGCCTGGAATCTTGTGTCCCTGTCTGCCTTGGGTCTGGATGGACAAACTGCCATCACAGCCTTCTGACCTCACATCTGGTACCGAGATACAACAAGTTCTGATTTAATAAGCGTTTGCTTCTGATTTTGGGGGGGTCTTCCCCGCACCCCTGTTACCTGTGAGCCTGCCCAGGCCCTTTTTACAACTTTTGACCCCATTTTGATCGCATAGACTCAGTTCCCATATAGAAATCTAAATCCACTTTCTCCCTAAGTATCTTTTCATACTCATTTGAAACCATAAATTACCCAGTGGTTTTAGATTTTTCTGCCTCTGTTCCAGCTCTCTGAGCTATCTTTTAAAGAGAATGCAAGGTTCCTATACATTAATGCCACCAGATTTCTTAGCCCTTTGCACCCGGATGTCGAGTGTGACCCGACACGGTTGGCATCGGTAGCAGCTCGTATGTTGAGCCACACTCGACACGGAGTTTCACCACGGGGAGGGGAGGGGGATTTTTGTCTATTTTTCCAGTATATTTTCTTGTTTTCATTAGCACGAAAGGACAAGTAAAATGTAAATGCAGAGACGGTATACTAACTTCCAGGGGTAGATTATTATCCTCTGACTTAGAGCAACGTTTAGATGGAAAGTTCCATATAATCACACCTCACCCTAACAAAAAACACAAAGACTGTGTTGTCTGTGCTAACAGAAAACTCAAAGGAGGAAGAAGAGAGACGATTTATATTTGCGAAACGTGTGAATGTAAACCAGGTCTTCCTGTGGGTGAATGTTTCAAAAAAATATCACACCATGAGAAATCATAGAGATTAAAATTACTCTTTGAATGTATCGATAATTTGAAATATAAAGAAATCCAAATAAATAAGTTTGTATGAAAAGAAACTCCAGTTTTTTATTCTACTGCCGCGCTTTGTAAAATCTGGGGTATTTAAAAAAATTAAATCTTTGAGTAGAATAAAGGAATCGAGAAGAAAGCAAGCGAGTGCAAAGGGTTAAAGGAACTGGGCATTTGTTCTTTCAGATAGTTTGAGACTTTTGGAAGAATCTTCCCCGTGCTGAAAGCGTGGGTTATGCAACTTAAGCAGATTTCTTCACCCACAAACAGGTTATTTAGGATAGAGCAAAGGGAAAAAAATATCACATAAGGCCAATATTATCCTCAAAAATCCCTTAGGAGGTGCCACGTGGAGATCATAGCTTCTCTCTGTAAACTGGTTCTCCATGGCACTGGCTCACCTCACTGTCCTCAGTGAGACAAGAGTGGAGTCACTCTGTCCCCAAGTAACTCCAACATGCCATATGGAATGTTTGGCTTGTTCTATGAATACCTCACTTAGCAAGATGCTCATGCTGAGAAAAGCACAGGGAAACTGAGACCTACCAAGAAAGCAGCAAATACACTTTGAGGCATGGGTCCTCCAATATATTATTTCTCTCTCCATCTACTTTTGTTGGTATGGCTTGACTTGTGAGCTCAACGCCCTTGCAGATTCGTTCTCAGAAACTTGTAGGGGCTGTTATTGACATCTGTATTTCTTGCGAGTCTTCAAGCTAAGTGGGTTGGAGAACTGAGCTCATGTTTGTGTTGCTGTAGTCTCACCTTTTTTGATGGTCAGCGAACCGCCGTAGCCATTGTGTGGGTTAGGTGCTATTCTCCTTGGAGATGACACTGTTGATTCTCTGGGTGCAAGGAAAGTAGGAGGCTTGAGCCCTCTGTTCCTATAACCGTTATTTTGTATAGTTTTCATTAAATGCAGATTTATCTTGCAAGTGTTGTGATTCGAATCCCTGATGATATGGTCATAGAAGCCGTGGAAGCCAAGAGGCTTTTGTGTAAACCAGTCATTCCCTTCTTTTGTTTGTTTTTGGTTTAGTTTGGTCTGTCATTTCTAACAAGGTTGGTTACAGGGTCAACTAGAAGGGATTAGCAATGCTTTCCCTCCCAGAGCTGGGCTACTTGGTAAAGCAAAGCAAAATCGCACCCCTTGTTAGGTGGGAAGATAAAGTTCTGAGACCAGCTAAAATTGTAGGATGGCATGCGAATTAACCTAATGGAGCATTTGTTTTAAAAAAAGGAATAGAATACTTCTCTTTTTTTTTTTTCTTGTAAATTTTTACTTTAACGTAATTTCAGGCTTACAGATGTGAATTTCTGTACACTGTTTACCCAGATTCTCCAAATTTTAACATTTACAACATTTACTTTATCCTTTTTCCTCTTTACTCTTTATCCCTAAATACAATAGTGTGTACTTTTGAGGAATGAAACATTCACTTCCATAACTACAGTGCAGTCATTTAAATCAGGAAATTAGCATTGGCGTAGCATTATAATCTATAGAATTTATTCAGTTTCGCTAACTCTTCCCGTAAGGTCCTTTATAGCAAATGAAACTCCCCTATCATGGATTTTATTTGTTTTCATATTTCTTTAGTCTCTTTAACAAAAATTGGAACTGTCATATACTGGTTTTATCATCAATTGTTGGTTTTCAATTGAATGTTATTGTGATGATTGACAAATAGTGAGTTTTCTAACGCCATTCCTTCATTCTGCATTTATTCGTTGCCTTTCCACTATAAGAAGGAATCTTCCTGTATCCACTATTTAATCTGCCTGTTTATCGGTCTGTCTTTCTATTATATCAATATAGACTTGTGGATTTTTATAAATTGGTGGTCACATTGGTCCAGTTTTGGCCATATGGAACTCTTTCAGGCTTTCAACCTCTGTCCTTTTGACATGTTCCCATTATTATGAGCACTTTCCTATTTCCTAGTATAATAAGATGTTCCAGGCGAATCTTCTATTTTTCCTTTCCCCAGTTCTAAAATCAGCACTTTTCCAAGGAGCTGTAGCATCAGTTAGTGGAGAATGGTGTTTAGAAACCAAAATATGGGTGCTAGGGTGCTTGTTCTGATTGAGGTTTCATTGTTTCTAGGCACCCTCAGTGGACAGAGCTAGAAAATGTTAATATGTGCATATTAATATAAGCGCATATATGCACACACCACAATAACAACATGTACCTCTCTACTTTTACATCCATTCATCTGTATATTTTGAAAACTGTGCGCTACCTACAATACCTCCAATTTCATTCCAAGTCCACAAGGTTAATTTTATTCTTCCTCTTTACAGATTTGTAATTCCTAAAAGAGTGCCTTTTGAAATAGCGATCCATGTACTTTCTTCCTTGGAATTAAATTTCTCATCTTGGCTTCGATGTTATTGGCGAATTAAAACTTGGTGGTGAACATTAGTTAAAATGTTCCCATTTAATTTTTAGCTTGGTTTTGGAGGAAAAAAAAATACGCTATAAATTTTGTCATTATTATTTTCCCTTTTCATTAGAGGAGTAAGAAAATCTTACTTTCCCAGCTAACAAGGAATCTTCTTAGCACAGCTTGAATTATACCAAGTCTCTTTCGTCAAAACAATATATTTGGGTAATGAAAGCAATAAGATTTCAAATTAACACTAATAGGTTTTACTTCTTAAGTGAATTATTGCCACTGACCAAACTTTTTCACATTCCTTTGACAAATGTGGTCAATGGGCATCCATGGATGAGAGTGGTGCAGCCTCACATGTTTATTTTTAACATTAATCAAAAATAGGTGATGCATAGCTGGTGTCACTATATACAGGAAACCTTATTGCTAAACAGGCCCAGAGATGGATCATCCATTTCTAGGGGGAAAGACTACAGTTTCATCCCATATACCAATTTCTGTTGGTTTGCAGTGACATAGCCCTGGGTTATGGTGTCCTGAAAGGATTCTGGGGCTATGACTGGGTTAAGTAAAGGTGAACTTGGTGACCATCTAGTGATGATCACTAGATGCTCTGGGCATAAACAAGAAGAGGGGTGACAGTGTGGTTGTGCATTTGCTATTTCTAGATGAAGTCACTTAAATGATGTTTGTGTTTTTTTTTTTATTTCCTAATTTTTTTCCTAATTTTTTAATTTTAGAATATTATGGGGGTACAAGTGTTAAGGTTACGTACATTGCCCATGCCCCCCCTCCCTCCTCGAGTAAGAGCTTCAAGCGTGTCCATCCCCCAAACGTTGCACATCTTACTCGTTGCGGTTGTATACACCCATCCCGTCCTCCCCCCTCCCACCCTCCTGACACCTGATAAATGTTACTCCTATATGTCCACTTAGGTGTTGATCCGTTAATACCAATTTGCTGGTGAGTACATGTGGTGCTTGTTTTTCCATTCTTGAGATACTTCACTTAGTAGAATGGGTTCCAGCTCTATCCAGGAATATACAAGAGTTGCTAGATCACCATTGGTTCTTAAAGCTGAATAGTATTCCATGGTATACATCTACCACATTTTATTAATCCACTCATGAATTGATGGGCACTTGGGTTGTTTCCACAGCTTTGCAATTGTGAATTGTGCTGCTATAAACACTCGAGTGCAGGTGTCTTTTTCATAAAGTGACTTTTGAGCTTTTGGGTAGATGCCCAGTAGTGGACTTGCTGGATCAAATGGTAGACCTACTTGTATTGCTTTAAGGTATCTCCAAATTGCTTTCCACAGAAATGTCATTTGGAAGTAATGACTCTCTTTTATCCCTGGCACAACTGTGAACTCAATAAGGCAGTGTATCTTTTCGGTCTTGCAATGTAAAATAAAGTGAACACCTTTATATTAAATAGCACTTTTTTTTTTTTCTCTCCACCTATCCACCCTAACCACTTTTACTGCTTTTACTTGACCCTAATTGCCTACTACAGCAGTAGAAGACACTACCAGAATTATGTTTCTCTGAAATGCAGCTGATCTCCTTAGCATTAGAAGGGACACGTTGGGTTAGAAAGAAGCCTGAGACTTAAATCAGGACACCCGGGTTTAAGTCTCTACCCAGCCACTCACTCTGTGGTCTTGGTATCCTAACTGTTGAGCCTCAGTTTCTTCATATCTAAAATGGGAAGGGTATTTACTACCTGTCTTTCCCACCTGTCATGCTGTCTGGGTGGATCAAGGACATAATGTAGGGGAAAGATTTTTTGCTATTAAGCATGAATGTGAAGAGTTGTTATTCCAAGCTAAAATTTTTGTGTCAGCTATAAGAACCTAATACCAAAGCTAAATATAGAAGTTAGCAAAATATTTCTGCGATCTGTTTTCTTCTTGTTATGTATTGTAGCAAGAATGTGGCGCTGCTATAGGGTCATTGAGAAAACCTTGAACTATTTCAGGGAGATATGCTTTCCAGAATTAACAATGTGACCAATTAAAGCAAAATATTCCCTCTTTACTCCGTAGTTGCCTTAAAAAATATTGGGTATTAATTTCTTTCTAGTGCCTACACAGAGCCCATTGTACTGATCTATAGACTTTGTTATATTTATTATTAATACCATTATTTTATTATTATTATTTTGCTATCAAAACTAGCCTTTCTATAAACGTCTTTCTAGCATACATCACTTCCTACCAGTCAGATATACATAAAAGTTAGGTGAAAAATAGAACATATGCAGTTCTATTAATTTATCTAGTTCTATTAGAATTTATCTGGCAGGTTTTTCAGTTTTACCAGAAAATCCCCCATGGGGAAAAAGAAGACTAGAACATATGGTATGATGTAATTTGTTTATTTTTGAGGCATTTATGTATGTCAGTCTTCACACAGGAAAAACTCTGAGCTAATAAACATTTTATAGTTATTATTGTTATTTTGTGGGGTGGGATTATGGAAGACTTTAAATTTGTAAAGTCGTGTTTCTGTAATGTTGTAATTCTCCAGGGTGAGTGTTTTTTCATTTTATTTTGTTTTTGTAATCCAGGTAAACAGTGAAGTTGAAAAACTTGGTGAGTTAGAAGTTTCTTTGGATTTTTAAATACCACAAAGCTGACTCCTGCTTGTGTATTTCCTTTTTTGAAATTACTCATCATTCTCACTGCTAAAAGCTCATAGCATATGGCACCAGGTGTGGAAATCAGCGGGCGTCTATTTCGTGCTGAAAATCTGCAGCATTTCTGCCATTTTCTGCCCTTTTGAATCAGAGTTTACTTTATGTCGACACTGTGTGCTTTTGTGGGAGTTCAGACTCCAACAGAAGTTTTAAATCTGTCCCCCCAAGTCATCCCTTAATAAAAAGATTTCATTAGATAATCCACAAAGCATTTTAAAATCAAGAATAAATCAGAAGTGACTGGTGTCCCCATTCAGTTTTTTGGCGTGAAGATGAGGTCAAAAGATGAAATCTTTGGTGATTTCCTAAGGACAACAAAACAAAAACAAGCCTTTGACAACAATACGGATAAAATACATTTCATATGAAGTCATCATTACGCATGCTATCTAGACACTTATCTTTAAGTATAGAGGTTTTGAGAGCAATAACCTTTATCTATTTAAAAAATAATTTTTTTTTGTCTTTTCATCTGTTGCTAAGAGACAAAAAGTGCTAGATGCATTTTCGTTTAATTTGGAAGATGTGTTTGCAGTGGGCTGCCTTCGATTATAAACTATGAATCACGTATAACATGAGAGAGCTCTGGGGAAACCAAAGCACTTGGCAGACATCTTTTTGGAGGCAAAAACTAAGCCCAGCGACTACAGATGAGGGTGCTGGGAACAGGCGGAGAGAATGTTGACAATCAGGAATTGTCCATGGGCATTGCAGATAGGAAGTCTTGAGGGCAGAGTAGCAGCTGCAGGCACCGATTTGCAATGATGCCAGTTTGGCTGGGGACTCTGAGTCTTCCAGCGTGGGTAGCTGCCACAGCATGATTTCTTCTAATGAGGATTAATGATTCCTTTGAGGATCACCGTAGAGGCAGCTGGTATGGACTTAGTCTTCCACGCTGAGTACCATGCTGCTCAGCGGAGACCTCTGACTTTTACCCGGTCTCTGTCTATTTCGATGGTCATTGGAACTGCATAGAGACCGAGCCCCACCCCCTTTCTCCTGAGGGTGGCACTCTCTGCTGCCTTGGTGGCTCTTTTGATTCTCTTCATTTCCATCTTTCCTCACTTCCTGCTTTCCTGCTGGCCCTAACGGGCCATTTGAGAGCTGTCAGGATCAGAATTTAAGCCCAACAATGTTTGGTTTCATAGCCATCCCCCCCGCAACCCCCCAAAAGAAAAATGCAAGTCTGTTTTTAAAATGAGCTAAATATGTTTTTTTTTTCCTATTTTTGAATATTTGGAGAAACAAATAGGGTGCAACAAAATCGATGCTGACAATCTAATTGAAAAAGACAGTTTTTTTGTTCTTTTGATTCAACAGTTTTTGCTAGGAAATGAGTGTTTCCAGGCATGCTGATTTGAGGGTCCCTTAGCCAGATACATGTAGCCCATATCCAAAATATGGTTAGGTATTGATTTAAACAAACGAGTTGGGGGATGAATTATATAGAGTGTTCTCTTGTTGTGGCTTGTGGAAAAATCTTCATGTTGCATGAGTTTTTAGGGTACCAGTGGAAGTGAAACCATCAGCAGGTGACATTCGTTTGTTGGATGTGCACTTAGTTCTGCTTAATATGAGATAGATCAGAATATGTAGAGAGCTAATATGTAGTACCTGGCTCTAGGGAACTTACCTGGGAGACCTACGTTTAGAAGAAGATAATTGACACTATGTTAATTAGAAGGGCAGTCCGTTTATATGGTGGTTAAGAGCCATGGACTCTGGAATTAGCTTTTGAATCTGTTTCTGCCATTTGCTAGTTTCATGACCATGGGCAAGCTTCTTATCATCTCTAGCTAGTTTCATGACCATGGGCAAGCTTCTTATCATCTCTAGCTAGTTTCATGACCATGGGCAAGCTTCTTATCATCTCTGAGCATTGCTTTTTCTTCTGTAAAATGTGGGAAATGTTATATATATATATATATATATAGATATATATATCATAGAGTTGCCCGAATAAAGAAAATATTGCATGTGTCTGAATACTGTAAGTTTGGCCCCAGAATAAATGCTCACCAGGTGGTTAGCTATACTGAGTTATTTCCTGTAGGTCCTTAGAGGCCAGGCTGGAAGGGCTTCCAGCAAAGCAGTGCTTTGATGATGGCTGTTCTGACACGGTTTCATAAACCCGAAATTACAGTTGTGAATAGACCGTTTTCATTTGTTTTAGATTTCTTTTTTGAAATTAGTGACACTTTGAATCCAGATTAAGAGCTGCCACTTCCTAAGGCCATATAAATCACAATAATTGGTCAATCAGGGGTAATTCTTAATATATGTCTTCGTGTGAGCAACATGGTAATTCATTGCATGTGTGCTGACTTAAGTGTTCTAAAAATAAAGCCAAACAATTATGTGTTCAGTATCAGCTATTTTTAAATAAGTGCCAGAACAGATTAAGGATTTTTGTTTTTCTGTTGACTCATGAGGAACACTGGGATTTTCTTAAACTCGTGAAGAGTTCGTTTTTCTTTGACAAAGCTTCCCTTAAGATTGCAGGCTATATTGAATTACTTTTCGGTGTGACATTTTTTAAGTCTTGTTATTAATGAAATACACCAAAGTAGAAAATTTGAAAAACGCAGTAAAGTATAAAGACGGTTACAGAAATTCTTACTGATACTAAGCATTATCTTGACCAAAAAAACTGTTATTGGTTTCATCATTCAGGAATGGATGTAGGGCTTATGTGCTAGAATCTAATGGAACATGGAAATTGCATAAGGAACACGTAATATTTTCATTACTTGTTCTAAACTCCAGATTCAGTGAAATGGAGGAAGTGCAAGCAGAATGGGATTAAGTATGATTTTGTTGCAGCATTGTTATTGGATTTCTGATGCTTTGTGTCATTCTTTGAAATATCTGGGACACTGTGCTTATAAGAACCCCGGGTGAGATAATATGAACATCTGATAAGGACTTGGAATAGAATTGCTGGTCATAAAGGAATTGGAGAACAGAGAGAATCAAGCAAGAAAAAAAATATCCCATCATTTTTATTGAAAGCTTGAGACTTCTTAATCCTCTCCATAAAGCGACGTCTTAATTTTCTTGGATTATTAAAGGGTAAGTTTGAAAGCTAGAAAAAGGGGGAACGATTTTCCCCTTTCATTTTAAGGGATAATGGTAACAGAGTTGGTGAAGTTTATACTTTCTTCATTCAAATGCCCCAATTAGCATCTTATTACAGGGAGGGCTAATTCCATTTGGTATATAAAACAGTAAAGAGACGAAAATCAAACCGAAGAAGGACTCTACACGCCCAGTTTGGCAGAATCATTTTCAGAGACTTCTTACCTTGGTATCTGCATTTTAATAAAATCCTAAATCATGCTTTGACTATTGTTAGCCACAGCCTTTGAGTGTACTGTGTTTTGACAAATAAGATTTTTTTAGATTGCTGAGAGTTAAAGAGCTTGTAAAATGTATGTCTGTGGTGCTATATGAATATGTATGTGAATCTGTGAATATTTCTGCCTGGGTACAAGTACTTTGTTGGCTACACATTAGTTAACTCCAGAAATTTTGTCTTCACTCACTAAAGACAGAAGATAAACTGGATGAAGTTATAAGCTGTTTTGAATATAGTCCATGTTTAGTAACCTTCAGTTATATTTTGTACGAAATGAAAGGAGAATCCTTTGGGCAAGTGGTATTATGTAAAGTGATAGCAAGGAAATCATTTTTGACAAAGGGACTTAATTACCTGTCAAGCCTATTCATAAGTAAGTGTAGGTTAATTTACTTGATACACTAAGTAAATCTATTAGGTGAAATTTGGAAAATCTCACCTACTAAACTTACTAGATTTAACAGTATAATCAGGGATTTTCACTGATTCAGAGAGAAAAGGACGAGGAAGGAAGTTGCTATATCTATTGAAATGATATTTTCCTTTCCTCCTTTAGTTTATTTGAAAGTTAAGCCCATATCAAGTGTGTGGTGTTTTTTGTTTTTTGTTTTTTGCCATGGCTAGAATATTAAAAGCATTTAATAACAGGAGCTGTTTTGCTCAACATCTCTAATCATCAGGGAAATGCAAATCAAAACCACAATGAGATATCACTTAACCCCAGTGAGAATGGCCTTTATCAAAAAATCTCCAAACAATAAATGCTGGCGTGGTTGCGGAGAGAGAGGGACACTCCTACACTGCTGGTGGGACTGCAAACTAGTTCAACCTCTGTGGAAAGCAATATGGAGATACCTTAAAGTGATACAAGTGATTCTACCATTTGATCCAGCAATCCCATTGCTGGGCATCTACCCAAAGATCCAATGACACTCTACAAAAAAGACACCTGCACTCGAATGTTTATAGCAGCACAATTCATAATGGCAAGGCTGTGGAAACAGCCCAAGTGCCCATCAATCCAAGAATGGATTAATAAAATGTGGTCTATGAATACCATGGAGTACTATTCAGCTCTTAGAAACAATGGTGATATAGCACATCTTATATTTTCCTGGTTAGAGCTGGAACCCATACTATTAAGTGAAGTTTCCCAAGAATGGAAAAACAAGCACCACATATACTCACCAGCAAATTGGTATTAACTGAGCAGCACCTAAGTGGTCACATAGGTACTACAGTAATAGGGTATTGGGCAGGTGGGAGGGGGGAGGGGGGCGAGTATATACATACATAATGAGTGAGATGTACACCATCTGGGGGATGGTCATGCTGGAGACCCAGGGTTGTGGGGAGAGGGGGGGAAATGAGCATTTATTGAAACCTTAAAATCTGTACCCCCATAATATGCCGAAATAAAAATAAAAAATAACAGGAGCTGTTTGTGGCCTTTTGTTATAATCCATCCCAGTTCTAAGTGATCTTTTAAAACTCAAAATAGTGCATGTCCAAGGAGAAGTTTGATGTGCTTCCTTTCATTCTGAATTAGCATCTTCCAGTCTTGATGAAGCATGACGAAACCTGGGAGAAACACAAGACAAAAGGGTTATAAAAATAACATCATGTCATCTCCTGGGAGGACCGGCCATTGAACTGTTTCAAGATTAAGCAAAAGAGGAAAGCAGTCCTTCTGATATGTCATAGGGCAGGGAGAGAATCCACCCTCATCTGAGGAAAATCAGAGTGAAGGATGGTCAGCGAAGCCTGTTTAGCATTTTGCACTGATCAGCAAACCTGAATAAGTGTTTCTCAGACTTTAGTTGGTCATGTACCAGATGCTCAGTTTTTGCCACGTATGTGCCACCCGTTTTGCTAAATACTTAACATTTTCCTTAAGCAACATTCTTTTCACATACATTTATTTTTAAAGGAAACTGTGTTTCATGACTGCAAAATGGAAAGCCATTTTCACTTGCTGTAAATAGAAGATAGGAGTAAAAATAAATGCAACAAAAATGTAGTGCTAGTTCATTTAAGCCAGATAGTTTGCTTGCAGAAAACTCTGATCGTTGAGTCTTGCTTTCTTTTCTCTTGGATTAAGGGCAGAATTACTTAGTGGGGTGAGAAGTCAGGATGGTGGCTGGGAACAGGCCTGAGGAGAGTTTTCGGGGTGCAGGTTCTGTTTTATTCCTCCTGTGGGTAGTATTCAGGAGTGTGTACCTGCCGTGAAAATGTGTCAATGTGTCTACTTGGGCTGTATTCACTTTCTGTTACAGTTAGCCCCAAATTGCATCTGTCGCCTGGATGTGATCAGACAGATTGGAGATTGACAATGGAATAATTTGCTCATCACGTGGTCAATGTCCCACGACAGCACAGCTGGGGCCACCTACAATAATGGGACCTTCTTCCCTGCTGTGTAGACCAGTGTGAGCTGAAAGCTCTGTGTAGCTCCTTTGGTTTGGTTGGTTGAGGAAAGGAGGAGCCTTTAGAGATTAGAAACCATTACAGAGAGAGGAAGAATTCTATCTTTTGTCCAAAACTTACATAGTAAATATTAATGTCGTGGGCCAAAAATCAGGGAATCCCTCTTTGATGAACAAACTTTTGTTGGTTTTTATACTTATTACATTTTTGAAAAACAATACTGTCTTTATGCATTCCCGTTGTGGCTATTGACTGAATGTACACAACCCAAGCGTAGATATAAGTACAGCTCAAACAGCAATTCATTCTACACTGCTCTTTGAAAGAGCATCCTGCCAACTTTTTCTGTCGTTGACCCACAGTGAAACATGTGTTTTACATGTGTGTGACCCAGTGCATCACTTACAAATGTGAATGGGTCTGGTATATGTGCATGAAAAAGGGGAAAATTTCATGAGAGATGCTCATCTGTACCACATGCAATGCAGTCTGGTATTTCTATTTTATTCTTTTTCTTTTAATGCTGTTTGCCACCCACTAAGTTGGTTTCATGGCTCACCGAAGGGCAGCAGCCCACAGTTTGAAAACTCTCTGCTTTGGGGGACAGAGCTGAACCTTGCAAGTGGACAGCAGATGGATGTCTCTTGCTGGTGGCATTCCCTGGAATCTGTTGGATCGGCTGATGGCGAGTCCCAAGTCCAACCTGTTGAGATACGAATGGAGTCAGATTTGGCTTTAGAATACATGACTGTATTTGCAAAAATAATCTCCTCTACCTGTCAACTCTCCACTTGCGAGAACTTCCTGGCTGAGGCAAAGATCATGAGCTCTGCATGCCGCCAACAGATGGGTGGCATTAGCTAGTGGTCACTTGCGTAATAACGGACTTACTACAAAGGGACGCGGGTCCGGGTTTTGGAAGCCTAACTTGTTTCTGAGAGCAACGCTTTGGTGTGCAAGGTAACTTCTCCTTCAGCCGAGGAATTTGTATCAGCCTGATGTTTGATTTGGATGCTTTGTGTGGCTTGTGTTATGACTGTGCACATTCTAGATTCTGTTGGGGAAGGTAGTTCAGTTATACCTAAAAAGTCTTCTGAATCCAGTGTCTGTTGGGTTTTATGGTGAGGCATCCCCATGAGGTTTGCATTTTGTTTTTATTTCGGCATATTATGGGGCTACAGATTTTAAGGTTTCAATAAATGCCCATTTCCCCCCTTCCCCCCACAAGTCTGAGTCTCCAGCATGACCATCCCCCAGATGGTGCACATCTCACTCATTATATATGTATATACCCGCCCCCCTCCCCCCTGCCCAATACCCTATTACTGTAGTACCTATGTGACCACTTAGGTGCTACTCAGTTAATACCAATTTGCTGGTGAGTATATGTGGTGCTTGTTTTTCCATTTTTGGGAAACTTGACTTAATAGTATGGGTTCCAGCTCTAACCAGGAAAATATAAGATGTGCTATGTCACCATTGTTTCTTAGAGCTGAATAGTACTCCATGGTATTCATATACCACATTTTGTTAATCCATTCTTGGATGGATGGGCACTTGGGCTGTTTCCACAGCCTTGCAATTATGAATTGTGCTACTATAAACATTCGAGTGCAGGTGTCTTTTTTGTAGAGTGTCATTGGATCTTTTGGGTAGATGCCCAGTAATGGGATTGCTGGATCAAATGGTAGATTCACTTGTATCGCTTTAAGGTATCTCCATATTGCTTTCCACAGAGGTTGAACTAGTTTGCAGTCCCACCAGCAGTGCAGGAGTGTTCCTCTCTCTCCGCATCCACGCCAGCATTTATTGTTTGGAGATTTTTTGATAAAGGCCATTCTCATTGGAGTTAAGTGATATCTCATTGTGGTTTTGATTTGCATTTCCCTGATGATTAGAGATGTTGAGCATTTTTTCATATGTTTGTTGGCCATTCTTCTGTCTTCTTTAGAAAAGTTTCTGTTCTGAATGTGAGCTCTCAAGAGCAGGGACACACTGAGCTCAGTACATCCTATCTTCCCAGTAGCTGGAGCCATGCCTGGTACAGAGTATTTGATCAGGAAATATCTGTCACCTGACTAGGGAATAGATTTTTCAAGTCACATGACCAACTTCTGAGGGTAAAACTGCAGGCAGTGTAACATCAGAAGCATTCGAGGCAGGTGACAGTATGTCATGAGGCCTTGGGGACATTTGATACGTTGACAACATCTCCTGCAGACAGGTGGGATCTACCAGCTGTCCGTACAGGAATAGCAGTAGGTTAAAATAGATATCTCTACCAGGGCCAGGAGGAATTCAGGAGTAGAGAGTTTCTTAATTTGGAAACAAGGGAGTAAATGGGCTTGCTAGAGAGTGATCATAAGTAAGCCCTAATTTTGCTTTAAAAAAAAAAATAAAATAAATATAATGACATCTTAAGAAAATCAGGAGTTTAATTTTTGGTATACCACATTGGGTTTTATAAGTTCAACTTTAAAAGTCTGCTACATGTATGAATTCCAGTCTTCATATTTTAATTAAACATTTTTCTTAGTCGTGTTCAGCGATAAGATTTAGGAAATTGTGCTATCTCTGGTTAACTCACTTTATGCAAAACAGAGTCTTCAGTTTCCTTTAGCGGTTGTGCTTTTTGCTTAATGAAGCTGTTGGTTTTGCCACCATATTGGAAAATAGGTAATAACAGTCACCTTTGGCCTTTCCTTCCTCGTTGACTTGGACTTTATCTTCCTGTTGGAGCCAGTTTTACCAACATAAAATCAATAGCAACTAAGTTCTGGAAGATGCCTCTGCTCACTTCTGAGTGTGGTTATTTTCTTCGATGGAAGTTTAGTCACTATTGTGGCCATGGAATTTGCATTCACGTCCCAGGAAATAATTCCTTTGCCACAGTTGCTTAATTAAACCAGAGTCTCAGTGCAGCAATAAACCACAGTGGAACTTTCTGAGGGCTTCTCTGGAGGGATTGCAAAGGAGAGGGTGTTAAACTAGGGCCCTGGGAATGGTCTTCATGGCTTCCTGCTACCGGAACACACCCCAAGAGGTATATGATGAGGAAGATGATGTTTAAAGCCTGTTGTAGTGAACAGATTTATTTTTACCTTTTTACTGCTATCTTTTTGCCAAAATGTTGGAGGTTTGTGTTCTATGCTGGACTAATGAGAAAAGGTGACAAGCTGAAAATGGATGAATATTCTCATGAAATGAGTATTAAGCCGAACACAATGCAAATCTTAATAGAAATGAAGAGATCAAGTAGAAGTTTCCTAATGGACATCACCAGTGTGTTTTCTAATAACGTTTGCTGACAAACACTTTCAAACTTAAGTTCCTAAACTTTAGAATGGTGAAACTAGTATACAGAACAACTGTCTCAGTTTTTCCTTTAAACATGTAGGCCAAGAAAGGAAACTAAAGTTGTTTAGAATTAGTGGAGCATCTGCTAGTGTGTTTATATGCCAGCCAACCTATAGAGCTGAAATGTCATCTCTGGAAGTTGGTGGCAGCATGGACTCACATTTAAATAGCTTATTTTTGGGGGGGAAAATGCTTTTCGTTAACAATTTAAAAAGGAGAAGATAAAAACAGTGCAGTTTCTCTTATTCTTTTGGGGTGTGGGATGGAAGAATTCATTCAAATAGCCGGGCGCGGTGGCTCACGCCTGTAATCCTAGCACTTTGGGAGGCCGAGGCGGGCGGATTGCTCAAGGTCAGGAGTTCGAAACCAGCCTGAGCAAGACCCCGTCTCTACCAAAAATAGAAATAAATTAATTGACCAACTAAAAATATATATACAAAAAATTAGCCGGGCATGGTGGTGCATGCCTGTAGTCCCAGCTACTCGGGAGGCTGAGGCAGGAGGATCGCTGAGCCCCGGAGATTGAGGTTGCTGTGAGCCAGGCTGACGCCAGGGCACTCACTCTAGCCTGGGCAACAAAGTGAGACTCTGTCTCAAAAAAAAAAAAAAAAAAAAAAAGAATTCATGCAAATAGATTTTTTTTAGTGAGTGATACCTCAATTACACAAGTTAAAAGGATTGTGGTATGCTTTCTGCATTAGTAACTGCTTTCGTTAACATATATCGGTAATTTTTACTGTGTTTAATGTAGCATTTTGCTTAGCTGATATCCTAACAAGAATGAACATATTAATGATAAAATGCAATGCAGTGTTTGCATTTACTTTGGAAAGAATGCCATGGAGTGCTGTTGTTTAATGGCATACCATTAGTAACACTAGAATCTAAACCAGAATAACACTAGAAGAATCAAAATGGTTGTTACAAGTGACTTTAAAACAAACACACACGTTAAAAAAAAAAAAAATCTAGGTGGTTTTATTAGTAATAAACGTTTCCTTTTTCTCCCTAAATCAGCTTTCATTTGTTTTCTTATCCATGACCCATATACATATTTGTGCACATGTATGCCATTACATAGAGAACCAGCCAATTAAGAAATAAAAGTTGTCCTTTTTAACAGCACAAGATAAGGGGAAAAAAAATGAAAACCTGAAGAAATAAACGTTGCTAACTTGTGCTGGAAGCGTAGCCACTTTTAATTGGGCAAAAGGTATTTTTGCTGCTCAAGTTCAACTCCAAAGTGACAGAGGTCTACCTGTCATTGTCCTGTTTTCCTGAGCGGAAGTGGTTCTTTTTCTCTATTCCTCATCTTTCTATTAATGGCTTAATCTCCCTGGCACCTTGAAGTTCAGTGGCAACCATAGAACATGCTCTTGTAACAAGGATGCCACATTCTGCTCGTTAGGAGCTTTGAAGTAAAACTCTCAGGCTATAACTGGCCTGGGTTTTTTTTTGTTCTTTCTTTCTTTCTTTTTTTCTCTCATCGTGTACCACACCAGACAGGGGGAATGTCCTTGCCTTGTCAAAGACAGAAAAGAACTGCCCTGGCATTAGCAGTGAAAGCATACAGCTAATTGTTGGTGGTTTCATGTTACAGACCACCTACCAGCCAAAGGTAGATCTTAAGGCAGGGGTCCTCAAACTTTTTAAACAGGGGGCCAGCTCACTGTCCCTCAGACCGTTGGAGAGTGCGCACTGCGGGCCCAGGACGAGTTGGCTGCTAAGCAGGACAGGCAGCGGTGGCAAAAACACCCTGCGGGCCGGATAAATGTCCTCAGCAGGCCATATGTGGCCCGCGGGCCATAGTTTGAGGACCCCTGTTAAGGTCTTTTAGAACCTGTTTAAGGAAACCAAAGTGTCATTTTGATTTTATTTAGGAGAGCACTGAAAAGTGATGGTAGACACATTGCTAAATGTCGCTGGTGTCTGGAAATAAGTCATTTTTTCATGACATTAGGGTCACCTGTGTGTTTAATTATCTGGTCCCAGGACTCCCATGCCCAGAGTCTAATGGGGACCATTCACTGCACCGTAAGTTAAGGAGATATTCACTGTCATGAGCTGGCCACCTGGGGCACAGACTCCCGCAGTGACAGAGTGAAGGACTGTGGTCTCAGGTGAGTGCAGACTGGAGGCCGTCCTGTCCTGTCCTATTTTACTTGTGGAGCTTTCTCCCTTTCTGATGGCAGATTTTGTTCTGTGTGCTGGCAGTGCTCGTGGGGCAGAGAGAAGCTCCTGGCTGCTGTCCCCTTTGCAGAGTGTGACTGGTCGGCCACACGGGGAGAGATGGGGAGAGAGCGCGACCATCACAGGTGGGCTGGTGTGGGGACTTCACGCTTTTGTCCCCAACTGAAAAGGTCTCTGACCCCAAACAGCCTGAGGCTGTTCCAGTTAGCGTGGTTAATCTGTTATTACACGGTCCACAGAAATGCTTATGAACTTCCATAAAATTTCGCCACAGTCGTACTATTGAGCAGCGGTAAGTGTAGCAGGGAAGGGGTGCGCTGGCTGCGTGGGTTCGAATCCCAGCTCTGATACTGTTAGCTGGGTGATATTGGCAAATTGCTTTTTTGGACTTTTGTTTTCTCATCTGCAAAACTTAGGATGATGGTACCTCCTAAGTTAGCTGTGCTGATTAAATGAGTTAATACATCTCAAGATTTTAGAAGCTCTTGGAAGAGTTCTTAGCACATAGCAAATATTCAGTGACATTATGATCACATTATGATTATTGATCGTTTTCCATTTGTCGGGAGCCTCCTGTATGCAGTGAGTTGGTAACCTGTGAGCTGGGTTATCCTAATGTGCTGCTCCCTTTCCTTCTCCCCACAACCCCAGTGTGGCAGTAGCCCCGTCTTCATTGTGCACGTGACACCTCTGCGACTCACTTAAGTGCCTCATTAGGGGTCACCTGGCTGTCCGTTGAGAAGAACAGAGTCTAAGTCCACATCTGGCTCTGTGTGCTGTTTTTTCTGTTCCATTCTGCCCAGCCAGGTCCCAGGCCAGCGGGACATTATTGAAGCCTCATTAAGTGAACAAGCATAGTACAAGACTGTGTGCGTGTGTGTGTGCACATAAACAATAACATTATAAAAGCTTATAACCAATTATATATACCTATAAAATATAAATCTTGTTTTAAAGACTTCCGTTTTCATGAAGCAGAGTGTTTGGAGCTTTGAGTCCCATACTCCCATTTAACTAAAATAGTTGATCTTCTGTGTGAGATTCTAATGTTATAAATAATAATAGTTATTATTATAATGTTATAAATCGTAATAAAAAAATAACAGTAACCAACTAAAAAAAGTTCTTTTTGTTAGTATAGGTGTAAGAAATAATGAGATTTTGCACACAGCAAGTTGCCAGCAGTAGCTTAGCTTACAGGGTGGAAGGAATGGAATCTGAGATCTTTTTATTACAGTATAGAGTTCTCTTTCTTTAAAAAAAAAAAAATCTTACATTGAATGCACCACCCCAAATTAAAATGTTCTGTGGAGTTGCCGCAGTCTTTGAAACATCAGAAATTTGAAAATGAAAAAGACCAATCTCCACCTGCCTTCCTCTCCTTTCCTTCCTCCCAAGCCCCAAGGTGAGCTGTTTGCAGCCCGGCACCAAGCCTTCCATACCTTCTCCGTGACTGTACAAAATAGAAACACGTCTGGTTTTCTTTTCTTTTTTTTATCCTTGTCTTTACATAGACAAAGTCCTACTGTACTCATTTTCTGACATGTTTTCTTTAACATTGTATTATATGCATATTCTTCCAGTGCATAAAGATATAAGTCATTGGTTTTAATAAATGCATGCTATTTCATCATCTTGTTTTGAGTCCAGTTTATTCAGTGACACGTCTATTGATAAATCCTTAAATTATTTTGTACTTTGGGATCCGCAAACAGGACTATAATGATGTCCCTCTGCATCTTTCCTATAGTCCTGGAACTTGGGGACCAAAAGAGTTGAATATCATATACATTCATAGAATTTTTAAAATTTCATTGTCTTCAAAAAGCAAATATTTCTTTGTAATCAGAAAATAATTTTTATATAAAATATACATAAGTCAATGGTGACACATTCACACCCACACACAGACATACCCACACAAATTCCAAGGCTGGTGATTGGTAGATGTGTCTTCTAAAAGTAGAGTCACGTTTATTCAAAGACTAACATGAGATCGTTGGATATATATGGTCATAGCAAGGGGAGTGTTTAGTGTGTTTGTTTTAAAATGTGGCGAAAATTAGAAAACATACTGAGCAGACTGTTAGTTCTTTTTACCTACTCAGCGGACTGAGAGAAAGCCCCCATCCCAACCCCCAAAATACGCACACGATTCTGTGAAGGATCCCAAAAGAGTGTTGCTTATGTGTTTGTGTTCGTCTGTTGTTCTGTATATAAAAGTATGTCTGAACCTTGGAATTTATGCTTGAGTGAACCCTAAACTACCCCCAATTTATCCTCTCCTCCCCCCAAAAAGTTTTATTTACTGAAATAAAACCTGTTACTGGTTGCTTCTGGTACATTCTGTCAAAATTGTTGACCAAATGCTATAAAAGCAGTTGTATGGTATTTCAGAAATAGAGAATTTTTTTTTTTTTTTTTTTTGAGACAGAGTCTCGCTTTGTTGTCCAGGCTAGAGTGAGTGCCGTGGCATCAGCCCAGCTCACAGCAACCTCAAACTCCTGGGCTCCAGTGATCCTTCTGCCTCAGCCTCCCGAGTAGCTGGGACTACAGGCATGCGCCACTATGCCCGGCTAATTTTTTATATATATATCAGTTGGCCAATTAATTTCTTTCTATTTATAGTAGAGACGGGGTCTCGCTCTTGCTCAGGCTGGTTTTGAACTCCTGACCTTGAGCAATCCGCCCGCCTCGGCCTCCCAAGAGCTAGGATTACAGGCGTGAGCCACAGCGCCCGGCCTAGAAATAGAGAATTTTATTATTATAAATAAAGCAAGATAGGAAACAATAATGCAATAACAAAGCGTAGTCATTTAGGGAGAATTACCCAGCCACAGATGTGCAAAGAGGTGTAGGATGAGGTCCATGTGCACTTCTTGTAGGCAGACTGAAGTCAAGATGAAATAAAGTCCTATTTGGGGTCTCAGGCTGGACGTCAAGAGGTCACGTCCCAGGTGAAACAGCCATAGCACGGAAGGGGCCCTGTTGTCGCTTGAGTAACTAAGCCATTTGGATGGAGTCCAATCCAGCCTTCTCTTCTCTGTGTCAAATTGGGCTCTGGAGGACCACTGGCCGTTGACATCACAGGGTCACTCTGTGTCAGTGGTGAGTGAGGGGCATAGTACGGAGAGTGACACGAAACCTTCTAGCCCGTGGGGAGGAAGAGCAAGGAAAATGCTGACGTGTTTGCCTCCCAGCCTGGGCCAGCTTGCTTGCGTGAGCTGGCTGCACGGCAGAGATTCTTTGTGGTTTGGGGGAGACTGAACCCCAAAAGGATATGATGAGTGCTCTGGATCTTCTTGCCAAAGAAATGCTCATCCTCATAGTCTCTCGTTCTGTCTACCTCGCCCATGCGTGTGCACAGTTTCAAGGGACTCATGGACACTTGGAACCACCCACAGACCTCTGTTAGGCATTCTTAAGTTCTTTGCAAGGTCCTAGGACAAAGCCCTGAAAACTGATACTCTCCCTCGGCCAAGATCAACGCAATCCTGACGTGGCCTTTCAGTTTTCAACCGGATAAACAAACACACACAGGAACACTTCACAGGATATGAAGGGTCCAAGATGCCAGATAGCATGGAAACGATGGCTGGAGGCTCGGGGAATGCCTTTCATGGGTCAAGGTCATCTGGAATCACTGCTTCTCCATGGTGTTTGGAATCTATAATGTTCTCTATAGAGGCCTCAAGGAGCTTAATCGAAATATTACGATGTAAATGTACCCACACATGTACACATACACACATAGACACACACACACACACATACTTCATAGCTACTAGAATAGATCCCATGGAGCAAACAGTCTGCCTATCCAGTCAAGGTTGGGACCACATCAATAGCTTTAAACCACTAGGAGTTTCAAGAATGATGGTGCAGCGGTGATGGAATAGCCCCTGAGTTGTCTCCTTGTACAGCCAGGCACAAGGTCCCCTGGGACAGGCTGCTTTCTCCTGTAGCAAGTGAGGCCCACGCTTATACGGGACCAGCTCCCAGCGGACCACACGTTCAGAAAAGCTTTACAAATGTGGGCTGATACCTGTTCCCCTCCATGTTCTCAACTGAAATACGGAAATCATAGTAGTACTTTAAAAATAAGCTTGTTGGAATCTGTAAATGAAAAAAACGAACATGAAGCACATACGGGCCTTGGTGCATCTAATGTGCTAAATAACTGGTAGCTTCGATTGATTATTGTTATTATCTGACAGTAGCTTGTGTATTGCTCTTAGGCCCCATGGAGTAGGAATGTCTTACCCTTTTTTTTTTTTGCTGCTATAACAAAATACTGTAGACTGGGTAATGTATAAACAACAGGACTTTACTGTTCACAGTTCTGGAGGCCGGAAAGTCCAAGGTCAAGGTGCCGGCAGGTTCAATGTCTGCTGAAGGCTCTCTACATCAGAGTTGATGCCTCATTGCTGTGTCCTCACTTGGGACAAAAGGGATCCCTTGAGTCTCTTTTATAAGGACGCTGAGCCCATTCACGAGGGTGGCTGCCTCCTGTCTTAATCATTTCCCGAAGGACTCACCTCTTAAGACTGTATCACATTGGGCATTAGCTCGTAGCATATGCATTTGGCGAGGACAACAACTCTCAGACCATACCAGGGGCCTTCCAGAATTAGTGTATGTTGGAAAATTTTTATCTTTGGATATGACTGAGTTTTTTCAAAATGTAGGGAGTAGGGGCTGGCTAAGAGGAACTGCGTTTAACCATGATGTTTTCCTTTGGCAAACCAAGTTCCCATGTAATTTTTTTCTCGCAGTTCATGGATGGAGCCGGAATTCTGTCCTAACACCTGTCCAGTTCATTAACCGAAATATGGATGTTTCTCATAGCTAAGCTGAAAGAGCAGGAAATGGCAAGGCAGGCGGGTTCCTCATTGGCCTCTAAAAGCAAACTTGGATTTTTGGCTACTATTAAAGTTTATCTTTTAAATAAGAAGAAAAAAAATCCTTCTGGATCCTCTGGATCAGGGGTCCTCAAACTTTTAAACAGGGGGCCAGTTCACTGTCCCCCAGGCCGTTGGAGAGTGCGGTGCACATTCCACACGTGCGCACTGTAGACCCGGGACGAGTCGGCTGCTAAGCAGGACAGGCAGCGGTGGCAAAAACACCCGGCGGGCCAGATAAATGTCCTCAGTGGCATGTGGCCCGTGGGCCGTAGTTCGAAGACCCCTGCCTGGATCCTTACTATATTGACATATTTTTAGCATTTCACCTGTAAAATCAATTAGTTCTTCCCACCCCCATCTGTCTGTCTGTCTGTCTATCTGTTTGTCTGTCTCTCTCTCTGTCTCTCTCTCTCTCTCTCTGTAAACCCCTTTTGGGCAGACTTTTTTTTATTTTTTACGTATAACTCATTCTCACTCTCATTCGTTTTCACCTAAACATTTCCTCCTAAAGGAATCTTAGGCCAGGTGCAGTGGCTCACGCCTGTAATCCTGGTAGCACTCTGGGAGGCCAAGGCAAAGAGGATCACTTGAGCTCAGGAGTTCAAGACCAGCCTGAGCAAGAGTGAGACCCCGTCTCTACTAAACATAGAAAACTTAGCTGGGAGTCATGGCGCATGCATGTAGTCCCAGCTACTCGGGAGGCTGAAGCAGGAGGATCGCTTGAGCCCAGGGGTTTGAGGTCGCTGTGAGCTGTGATGATGCCACGGCACTCTACTTGAGACAACAGAGTGAGACTCTGTTTCAGAAAAATAAGAAAAGAGGATCTTAAATTTCCTTGTCCACTGTGTAATGGGAATAATTTATAGTAACTAAAGCTACCTTGTAGAAGTAGTTGAGGACTGTATCATTCGGGATCCCAGGAGTAGACAGATAGCACCCTTAAGATAAATTAGGAGTGGTTAGTAAGTATTACTAAGAGGACTGTTTTCACGGATATGGGAAGAGTGTAGGGCAGGGGTTGGCAAACTTTCGTAAGTTTGCCAGACAGTGAATATTTCCAGCCTCACAGGCCTTGTAGACTGTTCCAGCTACTCAACTGTGCTCCTCTATGGTAAAAGCAGACACAGATAGTACCTTAATGAATGGGTGTGTCTTCCAGTAAAAGAAAAACAGGCTTTGGGTGGGATCTCTTGTCCCCTGGGCCATAGTTTGTTGACCCCTAGTGTGTGGGGAGAAAGAGGATGGGGCAGTCACCTGGGCTAGAAGCCATGCTGTGACCAGCCTTTGTCTTGAAGGGCAGAAGAGGAAGATGTTACTAGAACCTAGAAGGTCACTCTGTGAAGAGGGCCATCCAGAGGGGAGCTGTGATCTCTGGGGGCCACTGCTATCAAGAGGCATTACCATGGGAGGGAGCTGGGGACACACATCTGGGCCTCATTTCTACTCCCTCCCTTGCTTCTCCTCTTGTGCGTCCCATTGACTTTGGTCCCAGCTAGAAGCCAGTAGAGCAAAGGAGCCCGTGCACCTGTTCCATTCAGGATGTCTTCCCTGGGGACAGAGAGTAGGAATAGGAAGGGTAAGTGAGATTTGGCACATGATACACTCAGCATAGATTCTTCTAGTAGTACCAAGGGTTCCTGTTCTTTACTAATCCTGGTCGTAATAAACAACTGCATCTCTGATTACATGTGGGATTTATGTGCATTCTTTGAGTTTACAAACTAAAACATAAATGAGTAAAGAAAGCACTTGCAGAGCTTGCTTCTGCAGAGACCCACTCCCAAGCAGAAGTTAGTCATGGAATAGTTTCTAATCTCTCGGATTGATCAAGCTGTCCTCCATATTCTTCTTTCTGCAGAGATCCTTTGGGAAAAACATTATACTAAGCTCTCAATTGGGGTTTGAAAGCAGGGACAACTCTCTTTGCTAGAATGAATGAGTAAAAATTGACCTTTTATAGAATGATTCATCATTCATGCATGAGCAAGTGACTCCATTGAGAAAAGTATTAACGTAGTCATGTCCCAAAACATCACATCACACTGCAGATTATTAAGGTCAGCAAAAATGAACATTTTGTCAGCTTTGCAATCCACACTACTAGAGGCATTGAAAGTAGGTGGCGTGCTTGGTTTAGTCTGATTTTTTTTTCTTATTTTTTCTGATTTGTTGTCATGATTCTTTCTCCAGAAATTTCCCTTACAGCTAACACTTCAACTTCTTTATCACGCTAGATGTGTAGTAACCCACACCAACAAGATGACAAGTCTATAAAGTCCTGCCTTTGCAGGACACAGAATAAATAGGTACTGGTTTCTATCAATAAGTGCATTCAGTCAGTGAGTTCCACGGTGCAAAATTTTAAATTGTGCAAGGTCGATGATTCCAACGGGTGCGTCAAGAAATTTGTGGTTGGTGTTGATGCTTGTCTTGAAAAAGATGAATGTCTTAGTATTTGGGGGCAACTTAGAATTCTACTTGTATCACTCTGAAAACTTGTTTCTCTACTTTTTTTTGTAGCTTGGATCACTGATCACTCACAGAGAGGTACATTGAAAGTCCCTGCTGGAAAGTCAGGGCTGTGGCATTCTTGTTTGGCACACTGGAGCCTGGAAAGACGAGTAGTTGCCTTGATTTGTAGGTTTGTGATGGGGAATAATGCAACTTAGGTCTTGAGCATGCAATTTCATTCAGTCTGTATTACTATGTGGTAGGTGACTATCCTTTTATATCAGTTTTATTTTTGAATGGCTTTGGGTAACGCCTACAGTCAGGTGTGTAAATTGCATCATTTTAATTCAGTTTCAATTTAGACTTTGTTCTCCCATCCTGAGCACTGGATAGAGTTCAATTCCTCATTTTGGGGTAGGGAAAGGTAAAGAAAAGATTTTGGCAGAAAATAGGCAGCTCTCTACCTACTCCAATGTGTATATCTGTGTGTGTGTGTACATACATGTAGTTTCTTCCAAAGGATATATAGTTATTCCTTGCAGAATGATAGCAACATAACTAAAGATGCTTTAGTTCATTTTTTTTCTATTTTCTCTTTTCTTTATTTCATCATCCCTTATCTCTTTCTCTCTTTCTTTCCATGATATTGCTGCCTTGGACTTTCAGTTACATGATGGTATTTTTGGCAGTCAAACATGCATTTGATAAGAGGCTTATTGCTACTTAACATACCAAAATTGGTTTGATCAACATACATAGAGAATCACAGGAAAGATGTAAAGATCCTTAGAGAGCAGTTCATTCGGTGTTCACTTGCATAAGGAGAAACCAGAGGCGTGTGGAGCTACAGGACCTGTTGTCATTCTCGTCATCTGAGTAGTGGCAGAGTTGGGACTCGAACTAGGCTTTTTGTACGTTGCAGACACCTTTGTGGTCTGCAAACAGCACACATATCGTATTTGCTCTGCATTTGTTTGCAAGCGCTCTCAAGCATTAGCTGTGTAATTATAAACCCTTGTTCTTCCTTTCATGTCCAGTATAATGCCATTTATGTTCATTACTCTTGTAGGCGACCCCATTGAATTATAGAAGTGCTGATTTTTGTGAGACAGATGAAATCCTTCAGAGCTTGGAGATTCTCTGCTATATTAACTTACTAAGTTTTTTTTTTTTAATTTTTAAAAAACAAAACATCACTCTGCTCTTTTGTGGCGCCCTTCAAAGCAATGACGTAGTATGGCAGCCCTTTGGTGAGATTCAGTCCCATGGGACAACCTGCCACACACAGTAGGGCCACACTGCATGTCAGCGAAGAGATTGTTCAGCACAGGATTGAACTTCCAGAGACAGAAAGGGGCTAGAATGCGAATTCATTTACAAAATCACCTTTATGTTTTTTAGGTTGAGTCAGTACTGGCTATTTTGCTTTAAATAACAGCACTTGTTCAAAAGTACTTATTCAGCATTGGCCTGAACCCATTGACTTCCTTTCTGTTTTTAAAGAAGTGGTGGTGGGTGTGGCCAAGAAGGATTTCTCAGCTCTACAAGCTCCTTCTGCCTAATTAGCATGGCCAAGTACTCAGTTTGGGTTTAGAAGCTTTATGTAGCTTTGGCCCAGAAAGCAAGTCTGTCCTGGGGCAGGTTTTCTTGATGGCAAGGTCTCGGAGAGATTAGCAGTCAAGAGGCTCCAAGAGAGGGGTTAGAGTGTACTTAGAGGACAGCCTTTAGCTTTAGAAGGTAATTAACGTTTGACATTTTTTTCCCTTTTCAGGCTGAGTGTCAGATATCGGACAGGGCTAGAGCCAGCTCATTAATCCTGACAACTGTTACTTCTCTGTCATGTTAGAATAAAGGGTGTTTGCCCTCTTAATTTCAGGCCTTCTTGGCTCCTCCTATAAATTGCTCATGTCCGGAGGAGGCACTGAGAGCCTAGCTACATGTTGCTCTTCCTAGCAGCCGAAAGTTTGTGTTTGTGGCATGGCAGAATTGGAGGGCTTATCTTGAGTAAGATGGAAACACCCTTCTGTATTTGCTGTGATTTTTTTTTTTTAAAGTGTTACAACATGGGTTAATGTTTAGAGCTGGCTGTGATAAAGACTTTTGTGAGGGGTCAAATATATATATATATATATATATATATATATATATATATATAGCTATTTTTAAATATTTATAAATTACTTTTGAAGGGCTTATGTAGATTTGGAAGCATGAAAATCATCTATACCACTTCCCTTTCACCATTGATTTATTTCAGGGGGTTATACAGGGGTTGGAAGGCTTTTCCTATAAAGGACCAGATGGTCAATGTTTTCAGCTTTGGGGGCCAGACAGGCTCTGTCGCAGCTACTCATCTCTGCCATTGCAGTGTGAAAGCAGCCATAGACAGCAATGTAAATGGACAAGCAAAGCTGTGTTCCAATAAAACTTTATTTAAAACAAACAGGCAGTGGGCCACATGTGGCCCGTAGGTTGTGGTCTGCTAAACCTCAGCTACAAAATTCTGTTTCTGAAAGATAGCTCTGGCTTTGTAGCTAGATTTTATCTTCGAGGATGGTTTGCCTCTCACTTTCCATCCTTATCCTTCCAGATACCTGTATTCTAGATTGTCACTTGCTGTACCCTGTAATAAAAATGTATGATCTTGAGGTGCTTTGTATATACTTTGTCTTTCTCTGGCAACTGAAGGCTGGCCATGGAGATCTTGCCTAGCTGTCTCTCTGCTCTGGGGTCCTGTCCTACCAGAGAGGGTCACCTTAGGACAAAAGAGGTCTTTGGGGCAGTTAAAACTAATCAGCATTTCTACAAGCCAACTATCAACAACCAACCTCTGTTTCTTGCTGTAGGCTCTGAGAGAAACCATAAGCCCAGCACACTGTGGGACACAAAAGAGCTGAAAACCTCTCTTTTTGCTAATGCGTTGAGTGGTACTTTCACTTTTTTTCTCAGACCTACAGTCTGAAATCTCCAGAAACTATCTTTTCAAAACTCCAGAAGTTTTTCCAAGTTTCTCATTAAGCCATTCACATCCAAGTGATACATGTGCATAGTTTTCTTCCCAAATGCAGAATGGAATCTACATTTTAAATTTTTAAAAAGAGAGGGGACGCTCTTGCAAAATGAAGCTTCTCCCATTTATCGGGTGTTGGGCAGGTGGGAGGGGGGAGGAGGGGATGGGTGTATAGTTGATGAGTGCAATGTGCACCACCTGGGGGGTGGACACGCTTGAAGCTCTGACTTGGGGGTGGGTGGCAAGGGTAACCTTAACAACATTTGTACCCCCATAATATGATGAAATAAAAAAATAAATAAAATAAATAAAGCCTTTCCCTCTTTTCTGGATCCCTCTTGGGTTGGTGTGATTATTTCCATTGGTACCTAATTCGTTGCTGGCTTGGGACAGGTCGTCTTGTTTTCCACACTGCTGTCCCAACTGCTTGCAGTGACTCAGGTGTGCTTGGAAGCCGGATGCAACCAACCATGTTGAGTTCTGTGCACCTTGACAGCCGGAATGTACAGTGTGATTTATAGGAGCTGTTCACACAGAGATCACCAGATAGCTTCGTTTTCTGACATCCATGCAAGATTTTGAGGCCCGTGGAAGAGAAATACATTCCAAGGAACCAGTGGAAGCTAATGACATTTCTAAGTGCTGTGATGAATGGCTCCAGGACTTTTTCTTCTTTGTACGTCTAGTAGAGTCTGCTAGAATACAGCACAGCATTGGTTTTCTGCACTAACTGAGTTAGCAACTAGCAGTTTAACCACATGAAATTTGTTCCTTTGGAAGAGCTTATTAAAACCTTGTAAAGAAGGATTAGAGGCCGGGCGCGGTGGCTCACACCTGTAATCCTAGCACTCTGGGAGGCCAAGGTGGACGGATTGCTCAAGGTCAGGAGTTCGAGACCAGCCTGAGCAAGAGCGAGACCCCGTCTCTACTATAAATAGAAAGAAATTAATTGGCCAACTAATATATATAGAAAAAATTAGCCGGGCATCGTGGTGCATGCCTGTATAGTCCCAGCTACTCGGGAGGCTGAGGCAGGAGGATTGCTTGAGCCCAGGAGTTTGAGGTTGCTGTGAGCTAGGCTGACATCACGGCACTCACTCTAGCCTGGGCAACAAAGCGAGACTCTGTCTCAAAAAAAAAAAAGAAGGATTAGAGAGATAGAGGAGGAAAATCAATCCACGTGACCACATATTAAATGGATCAAAACTTAAGAAAGTATATAGCCATGAGCAAACAGATCTGATGTTTTATTTTTAGTCATTTTTTTTAATCAAGCTTCAGAAGAGAATGACCTTGGATGCCTGAAATCTAGCTATTCATTCCAGCTTGCTTATCCATAAAAGCAAGATGCTAAATGAAATGATTTTTAAATTTTTTGCGTGTGTGTGCAAATCAGAACTCTGCTGATGCAAATCTCAGTAAATTTCTGAAAACTCTCATCTTGTGTTTTGCTCAAGTTAAGTACAAAGGTACCTAGCGGGCGCGGTGGTGGCTCATGCCTGTAATCCTAGCACTCTGGGAGGCCGAGGCCGGAGTATCTCTCAAGGTCAGGAGTTCAAAACCAGCCTGAGCAAGAGCGAGACTCCCTCCCTACTAAAAATAAAAAAACTAAAAAAAAAAAAAAAAAAAAGGTGCCTAGGAAGTCTTCCCCAAACCAAATCTCCATCTTCTTTTCTTTTTATTTATTTATTTATTTATTTATTTTTTATTTCGGCATATTATGGGGGTACAGATTTTAAGGTTTCAATAAATGCCCATTTCCCCCCTCCCCCCAAAAGTCTGAGTCTCCATCATGACCATCCCCCAGATGGTGCACATCTCACTCATTATGTATGTATATACCCGCCCCCCTCCCCCCTCCCACCTGCCCAATACCCTATTACTGTAGTACCTATGTGTCCACTTAGGTGCTGCTCAGTTAATATCAGTTTGCTGGAGAATATATCTGGTGCTTGTTTTTCCATTCTTGGGATACTTCACTTAGTAGTATGGGTTCCAGCTCTAACCAGGAAAATATAAGATGTGCTATATCACCGTTGTTTCTTAGAGCTGAATAGTACTCCATGGTATACATATACCACATTTTATTAATCCATTCTTGGATTGATGGGCACTGGGCTGTTTCCACAGCCTTGCAATTATGCATTGTGCTGCTATAAACATTCGAGTGCAGGTGTCTTTTTTGTAGAGTGTCATTGGATCATTTGGGTAGATGCCCAGCTCTGCCTTGTCCCCAGCCTGAGGATTGCAGGGAGGGGAAGGTGCATTCCTGTCTTCTCAAAATAGTGCACTTTGGTGACCACGCCAGCGTCCATAGCTCTGCTTTTTGCTGTTTGGGTTCCACGCAGCCGACTTGGAGATTAACGCTTGCAGCAGGTCTATGGACAAGGTGACCGGCTGCCTGCTTGGGACATAAAGGCTGAGGTCTTAGGGGCAGGGCTCTCTCACCCCGGCAGCTGTGGCTTTGATTGAAAAGGTATGTGGCCCTCCAGAGCTGACTTCAACCAAATGGCACTGGTCTTTGAAAAATGTCCTTTAGCCACAGCCCCTGTGAAATGTGTTTACTTAGGGATTTTTACCCTTGCTTAGAAGCGAGAAGGCCACCACAGCCACGTTGCCCCTCGCCGAAGGCATTTGCCATGGATGTGTCTTCTACTGATATGTGTGTGAAGATTTATAATGAAAGCAGAGTCCTCCTTAAATAAAAGGATATTGACATAAAAAGCAGTAATGGTTGATGCTATCTGTTTTTTAAGATAAAGGTTTTATCATAAAGGCACCGATTTATGGTGGGAAGACAGAGTCGTGCTAGCGTGGCAGTTCATAAATCACTTTTCTCACCACTGGATATTGAGGGAAAAAAAGGGACACAAAGACCTTTTAAAAATAGGAGAAATGAAAGCACCCCGGGGGCATTTAGTGCATGCAAAATATAGTACAGGAAGCTTGCCCTAGGACTGGGATTGTGGGTGGGGTTGGCTGAAATGTTTTAGTCTCATTATGAGGAAAACTATAGTGAAGATTTACTTTCCTAAAACTAAATCTTGAAACATTTCGCCCATGCGTTGGACAGAGTATAATGATGCTTTTTCATTTAGAGATTTCATGCAAGTGGAACAGGTAACTCTCTGATGATGATAAAAATTAGGAGTTTTAGCTTTATCTTCTGCACAAGTTTGTCTTACTTCTGCCCACAACCAGGTAGATGGGAGCTAACAAAAGAAAATTCATTTACAGAGTGCTAAGGGTGAGATCAAAGCTATTAATAGTACCTTAAAAGATTTTTTTTTTTTTAGGAACTTCTAGGAAGGTGTGAGTCCAGCAAGAGGGTATAGAGCCTTGGCTCTTATTTCCTGTGGGCACCTTCATCCTCCTCCTCCTCCTTCTCCATGCAGGGGGAAACCTGATACCATTGCCACGTGGGTGGAGGCTCCCATAGGTCACCAAAGATGCATCTTTACAAGTAGGAAAACTCTACCCCCCGGATCAGTCAAAGGCTAGCCTTGGAGGAAACCTGCATCTAGGCAGCTGAACAATTAGAGCAATAGATTTTCTTATAGAAAATTCCTTCTTTTCTAGAGGACTCTGGGAATGCATGAGTCCAACAGTAAGTGAGCATGCGTGTTAATGCCGTGTTAATTACATAACGGAGAGTCCGGGGACCTGCCACGTGCAGGGGTGAGGACTGCTGTGCTACCCAGTGTGAAATCAAAAATCAGTTCAGGGCCGGGCGCTGTGGCTCACGCCTGTAATCCTAGCTCTTGGGAGGCCGAGGCGGGCGGATTGCTCAAGGTCAGGAGTTCAAAACCAGCCTGAGCGAGACCCCGTCTCTACTATAAATAGAAAGAAATTAATTGGCCAACTGATATATATATAAAAAAAAAAAATTAGCCGGGCATGGTGGCGCATGCCTGTAGTCTCAGCTACCCGGGAGGCTGAGGCAGAAGGATCACTCGAGCCCAGGAGTTTGAGGTTGCTGTGAGCTAGGCTGACGCCACGGCACTCACTCTAGCCTGGACAACAAAGCGAGACTCTGTCTCAAAAAAAAAAAAAAAAAATCAGTTCAGGAGTCTTATTCACGAGCAGCTGATCACTTTGTGATCAGTACAAAAGATGAAACATGCCTGAAATCCCTGCCATAAAAGAGCAACGTGTAGTATTTCGTCAGCATTGATCAAGTCTTTTCCAGATGTGTGCTCCATGAGTCGGTCAGTCAGTATTTATTTAGTCATTCATTCGTTTGTTGGAGAAATGCTTGAGACCTCCTGTGTGTGCCCATCATGGTCCTAGGTGCTGGTATACAGCAGAGAAGAAAACATGTCCCGCCTTCATCCTGCTTATATTCCTAGAAGGGCGGAGCCAGGCAATGAGCAAAACCAAACATATAACGTGTCTGGGAGGTAGTAAGCACTTGGCAGAAAAATGAAGCTGGTTGGGGACAGAAGCTGAGAGAAGGTGGACATGGAATCATGTCCTCAGTGATGGTGGCTCCTGAGCCTTCTCTGCCTCCTGCCACTTTTTTCCTGAAAACAGCCCTGTGAGGGGGCGAGCAGGACTGCCATTCCCATTTACAGATGAGGAAACTGAGTCACGGTGTGTAAGAGATGGCCAAGGTGGCACAGAGGGTAGATGTCAGGTCACTGAGAGTCCCTGACCCTCAACCCCTTGAGAGTTCTTGTCTTTATCGTTGTCACCCCTCATCTGGCCCGGCCCAGCTCATGTCCCCTTTGGCCGGGGACAGTCCCCATGGGTGTGAGTCAGAACTCACGACTCTAAGGCACCGAGCTGAGCACCAGGGAGGAAGAGAAACTTAACCTCAGGTCCAGCTTGGAAAAGACCCCGGGGGAGTGAGGAGGGTGCCTGGGAACACTGCTGTAAGTCTGGGGTGTGGCACAGGGTGTCTGTCCCTGTGTCTGGGTGTGTCTGTGCGTACGGGACTTGGGGTGGGGGTTTCCAAGAAAGCTTCACTGAAGAGCAGCCGATCTCAGAGGAGAGCAGAGAAGAAGAGAATTTCCACTGCATGTCGTGCAGTGGAAATGGTCACAGCAGAGGCCTTAGCGGCTCCAAAGAACATGGCACGCGACAGACTGGAATGGTACCTGTACCATTGCACAGGTACGCGGTGCCCGGTCAACCCCCTCCCTCCCGGCCTCCTTTTTCAAGATCCCTATGCTGCCTCTTCTCCCTGCTCACCTGAGGCTGTTTTGAGGGAAACCTGGTCTTCATTTCATGCCACATTCTTCGGGCTCCTCCTGTTCATCTTCGGGGACTGAAATTCTTAGGAAGGGCCTTCGAAAATGTGATTCCTCCCTCCCAGTGAATCAAAGAACAGAGAAGAATCAAACATGATTAACCAGGGGAAGCACCATGATGAAGAAAAAAGGCATGTGATCTAGAATCAGATGAGCTTGGCTCACACTTTGGCCGTAGCACATACCTTGGGCATGTTATTTTACTTCATAGCACCTGCTTGAAGGCCATACAGGAATTTCAACAAGGCTCTATTATGTGTTACCCTTTCCCTGTTAACAGTGCAAATTTCTTAAAAAAACCAATGTATATTTGGATTACCCTAATCAAATAAGTGTTGCCCCAAAATATGCTTGTCACTTATTTTATTTTTATTTATTTTATTTTTTTTTTAATTTCAGCATATTATTGGGGGCACAGATGTTAAGGTTACGTTTGTTGCCCATGCCCCCCTCCCTGCCCCCCTCTGAGTCAGAGCTTCAAGCGTGACCATCCCCCAAACATTGCACATCTCACTCATTATGTTTATATATACCCACCCCTCCTCCTCCCTCCCATCTGCCCGACACCCGATAAATGTAATTCCTATATGTCCATTTAGGAGTTGATCCGTTAATACCAATTTGCTGGTGAGCACATGTGGTGCTTGTTTTTCCATTCTTGAGATACTTCACTTAGTAGAATGGGTTCCAGCTCTAGCCAGGAAAACACAAGAGGTGCTAGATCACCATTGCTTCTTAAAACTGAATAGTACTTCATGGTATACACATATGCTTGTCACTTATTTTAATCACAGGATTTTATTTTCCTCTGGGTGCTGTGGCTCATTATTTACTTCTTCTGCAAGCGTGTCGCAAACATCACGTATTAGGCTATAAAAAGAGTATGTCACAAACAGGGTTTGGTTGTTGGCCAGCAGATTCCAAGCTGTCACGTGCTGCCCTATCAAATGAATCAACCCGGAGTCCTACACCTGCCGTGGGTCTGTCTCACTTGGCTATTTGGGAGGCAGTTTGGGAGTGTACGCGTGTTGATCGCTATAGTGTTGACATCCACTTGCCATCATTGTGTAGGAAAGTGATTCTTAGTTCTGGTTGGAGACTTAGCCCTTTGGATCTTCAGGTAGCTCCCAGGCTGTAAAACTTCTCAAGTCAAAACTAGTTTTCATTTTCCCACTTTGATGCTGCAGTATGAAATGACAGCAAGGAGTGTCTATTTTTGGAGCAACTAAACCCTCCTGCTTTTTTCAGGGGAGACTTATAATAAAGGCATTTAATCGTTTGCAGGATTTTTAAAATTTGAATTTAAAAAGAAGAGGACTTTCCTGTCCATTGTGATAACTAGCTCTGGGCACATGGGCAGGTTGGTAATGCTCAGATCACTGAGGTGGTTTGGGGCTTCCTTTCAAATAGAAAGCAGACATTTGACTCTTGGCTTACTTATGGCCCTTCACTCGGCCGGGTCTTCCTTGTCCCTAATCTTTTATCCTGACAGTTTGTCTCTTACCTGTCAAAAGAGACTTTATGTCCTTATTAACATTAGCCACTAATTTCATTTCTTATTCTTTATTAGGTCTTTCAACTGGCTGGTATTATTTGGTTGTATTGATTGGTCTGCCTGCACCATTAGAACATAAACACGTAAACTCTATAAAGACAAGGACGGCATCGTTGTCTCTCTGATACCCTAGGACAGGGCCTGACACAACCGAGGGCCATTGTGAATCCTTCTGGAAGGAGGGGAGTAGCTGACAGTCTGAAGACTAAGCTGTTCATTGAGTGTTTATGTTCAAAAGGCAAAAAGTAGAACTGGAGGAAGGCCACTGGAGGAGTGAGAATTGTTATAAAAACACATTTTCACAAATGAACCAGGTTTATACTTTAATATGTATAGAGTTCCCTGGATCATGTCTGGCAGATAAATAAGACTTGCTTTGGGGGAGATTTTTTCTTTTTTTTTTTTAATTCAATGGACTTGGACTTAGAAGCAGTTTCAGTGCTTGTTCTGCTTGAATAGAATTGATAAAATCTGTTAATTATCAGTTTTGCTTTAAACCTCTGAGGAATTTCTAAACTTTGGGAACTCAGATCATGATTTCGAACTTTTATTTGTAGTAACAATTATACCTGGCATCTGTTTACAGATTTTGTAGTTACTAATTTTTTTATCCTGATTGTATTCGTATATAGATTGGAAATCTTGTTCCTAAATCCCCATTTTACAGATTGCAGATAATTACACGTGGAGGTAATTAAGGTATTGTCTATGTTGATGTTGGAAGTATCAGGGAAAACTATGGAAAGCTCCTTACTTGGTGACAGGTGTCCACATTTATCAAACTACCAGATTCTTAAAACTTGTTCTTTTAACATCTTGCCATAGGGGTGAACCAGAACAGTTTCATTCTGGATGACCTGGCTAGCACATGTCTAATAACAATGAGATTTTTCTCTTATATTTTTCAATTGGTCCAACTCTATTATTGTAGGTACTTTGGGCTACAAGTAATAGAAATTTCAAATCCAAATAGCTTAAGCATGTTGTCTTAGGTATAAGAAGTGCGTGATTCCCAGTTCAGTGAGTTGAGTAGCTTGGTGGCCTCAAGGGCCTAAGTATGTTCTTTGTGGTCATCCTTAGCATGTCAGAGTAGTTTCCTCATGGTCAAATACGGCCGCCACAGGCCCAGACATTTCCTGTAGATAAGACAGTCTACAGAGATGCCAGCAAGACATTGGTCCCTTGTCTTTGAAAGTGTGAAGGAGGCTTTCCCAGGAGCCCTAGAACATATTGCCCCTCATTTGCAGTTTGCTGGACAGAATGGGTTACATCCCTACCTAATCATGGACCATAAATTACCATGAATGGCTTGGACCAATTGAGATTTATTCGCTTTCTCTGCAGGTGAATAAAATACCGGTTGTTCTATCAAAGAAAAGGCAGGAAAGAGATGAGTAGGCAATAAGTGGTCATTGCCATACCAGGTTTATCCCCCTTCATGGATGCATTTTTTTTTTTTTTTTTGGCTCTCAGATAAGTGTTTTACAGAATTAGGGCAAAGTGATGGTTCTTTTGATGCAGACTTCCTGCCATAAATTCAGATTTCCCCCCGAAGAGTTCTAAGTTCTTCTCCTTCAGCATTTTCTCTTTGTGAGTTGAATGTTGTACTCACAGGTCAAGCGAATATTTGATAGGATTTTAAAATCGCACTTTAATCCAAAGATTTGTGAGCATGCCTGTTTATAAGTTGAGATTTTCTGCATTCTTTGTATTAGAGGAGGTATTGTTTTGTGTAAACCAGTAAAAGAAATTGGTTCAAGTAAGTCTAATTGCAAAGTTGCAAAAATCAAACTATCCTTCTTCCTCTCTGTTACAACAGAGATTTGAAATATAACTTAAAATCGTCAAACAATGATCATGTCATATCTGGGAATTTCTAGCTTGTACTCCCTCGCTTTTTTTCCTAGTTACCTTAATACTCTGAATATTCAGGCTCTCAAATGTTTGACTTTGCTGAAGTTGAGTAAAGGTATCCAGTTCATTTTACTTTTCTCAGATGTCACTCAATTTTTTGACATGAAAATCCTTAACTTACAGGATAAGCCTCAGGAAATGGTTTGAAGAATGAAGACAAACCTGGCTTTTATGAGAACAAGGATTTTTTTTTATTATTATTATTGGAAACATAGTTTTCAACAAAGAGTCCGTTTGGAAACCTATAGGATTTGTCCTGTCCTCCCAGGGCATAATGGAAGTTGCAATCAGCCTACAGGTTTATCAGCACGATTCTGAGTGACAGCATTCAGAAACATTAACTATCATCAGTTCATTCAACCTTCTCTCCTTTTCAGATGAGATTTAGGCCTAGAGGGATTAAGTGACTTACTCACTTCTGTTAATTGGTAGTGGTTATAGCATTTCCCTATGTCCCTGGAGAACAGGCAATATATACACAATATTGTATAGAGCTGTATTTTCTGATATTGTGTATACAGTTACTTTAATTAACAATTCTATGCTTGGGTAACTTTGATCTTGTAAAAGTAGAAATCAGTAGTGGTGGTAATAATGAAAATCGCAAGAGAGCAACCATCTGACATTTATTGAGTGCTAATTGTATGCCGGACAGCATGCTTACTGGCAACACAATAATCATATTATTGCCCCATTTTATAGATGGAGAAAGTGAAGTCTAGAGATCAGACTTGTCCAGTGTGCACAGCTGGTTAAGAAGCAGAGCTAGGATTCCAGCCCCATGTTTTCTGGATTTCAGAGCCCGGGTTCTAGATGATGAGGCTTACCGCCAATTATAGGGGAGGAAGAGGGTGGTGGTGATGAAGCTGAGAAGGAAAGTTCCTGGGTGGCATCAGGAATGACCTGGAAGAGCGAAAAGCGCCAAGAGGGACTGGATTGCCCAATGGGCGTAGCAATGTCACGGAGATCAATCAGGTGAGAACTAGAACTGCCTCTTCGACCAGCAGAGAAAGTGCAAGGCAGAGAAGAAACCTCAGTGAGGGCTTTTGAGCTTTGAAAGGTGAAGTTGGCTACAGATGCTAGCAGAGCTGATGGAACGCAGGTGGGGCAGGGCAAGAGATTCTGGCTTCCCATGTCACATAGCCCAAATTGAGGCCACCTGGCTGCCAGCGAGAACAGACCTAGGTGCTGGTTTCAATAAAAGGTGGGACGAGGACACGTGGTAGGGTCGAGAGGGGAGACAACGACTAAAGTCTGAGTAGCCTTGCAAGGTGGGCGGGTGGCTCCGAGATCACCAGAAACTTTTTCACGTGGGAAAACAGAATCTTCGAGATGTTACATGTCTGCTTTAAATGATTCGCCTGGTATGGTCAGGCCCCGGATTGGAGATATCTGGCCCAGGCAGAGAGAGAGAGAGAGGAGATGGGAAGAGGGCAGGATACCAAAGACTGGAGAGACAAACAGCCTATAAACCAGCACCCACGCTGACAGCAGCCCAGAAGCCCAGGGAAGAAGGTATGTGAGATAGTGCAAGTTTGTGGTCATAATTACTTACAATGCCAATAACAGGGAGATTGCGTTATTGGTATGAGCCTGGGTTCTGGAGTCAGACTGCCTCAAGTTCTGCCTCTGCATCTTCTTGCTGTGTTACTTCTGTCCGATTGCTTTCCCTCTCTGGGCCTCAGTTGCCTGTTCTGTAAAATTAGAATAATCTCGTAGGCCGTTGTAAGAGATGTACCAAGTCGTAGGCTGTTGTAACAGCTAGTAAGCATTTAGAGAAAGGGTTGGAAACCTTTTCTGTTCAAGGCTGATAGGAAATATTTTTGGCATTTATGCCCATATGGTCTCTGTCACGACTACTTAGCTCTGCTGTAAGGTGGTGGAAATTTCGGGCATTTGAAAAATTTATTATTTATCATAGGAAATTTGCAGGAGCCCATAATAGGCAAATGTCTCGATTTATAAATTGAATTTGTATAAAAACAGTAGCTGGAGAAGTTAGACTTCAGACTCAAAATTGTCAACACACTCAGATGTCAAAACAGGTAACTTTTTAAAAAAAAATACAAGTTTTTTTTTTAGTCTGTAAATGTGATCTTGAGAGGCACATTCTTTCTGCAAGTCTGCTTAGCTTTCTCCTAAATACTGCTTTTGATTTATTTAGCTCATCCACCCTCCACCGTTTTTTTTGTTTTTTTTTTTAACAGAAAATATCATTTGGCAAGTTGCAGCCCATGGTTAGTAAAATCAGCACCACCAGAAAGTCTGAAAATGTGTTTTTCATTTACAGAAAAAAAAGGGTTAAGCCGAGTTAGAAATGTTGTATATTGACAGTACCACTTAAAACATACACATTTCTCAGTTACTTCTCACCTTAAGAATGAAGCATATCTTGGAACCTTTTGGGGTAAAGAAGTTTCTTCCCTTGTCCCCAGATTAAAAGGAAAAAAAAACTAAAGTGGAAAAGCCATGTTGCTGTGCTCTCTATTTAAGGCCTTGATTTTGTGGGGTGGGGAGTGCACATCCATGTTTGCCCTTATATGATGTGACCTTCAGAAGCAGTTGTACTTAAATGAAGGCCAAAGTAGATGGCTTGTGTTAAATCGGGGTGACCCTTGTATAGGTTTGTGGGCTGGGATCGTGGTTTTGTAGCACAAGTTCTCCAAAAGCAAAGTGAGGTCTGAGTAATGACCTACTTTGGCTGAATTTACATGGGATGGGGACTTGCTTATTTTTTCCAAAGGGACTCTGGAAACCACGTTTAATTTCCATCTAATGAAACACCTCCTAATGCCAGGGGTCTCTCAGCTCAGTTTTCTAGAAGAGGCATCTCGTGTGCGTCTAGCCCTGTGAGCACACTGTCTTCAATTACGTTCACCTGCTGGATTTCTCTTATTAGTTCTGACCTTGGTGATTACAATGAAGTCTTCGTGGACTCTTTTTATCTGTTTGACATGAAGGCATTGCAGGTCCGTTACCTCCTGCTATGTGCAATGCTGGGGAGAGGTAGGAAAGGAGCACTGAGATGCCATTTTGTGCATCTCCATGAATGGGGTAAGGCCTTAAGCTTTTCTGTGCTTTTTTTTTTTTTTTTCTTTATGAGGATATGTTGAGTCCATTTTTCTTTTCTTTTTTTTTTTTCATTTTTTTTTTTTCTGTGCTTTTTTATAGCTTAGAAATTGGCTCAGATCAGAAGATGGTTTTGGGACCAAAATTTATAAATTTCCCAGTGAGTGTCGGCAGTAGAGTTTGGGAAGCAGGTAGATCTTGAAATTCAGCAAGCTCACTTGGATTCCCAGTGGAAAACAAACCAACAGCCTTTCCAGTCGTAAAAGATGATGTGGGTTTCTCTGGGTTTCTCGTTGTACCAAGTTGTGATGATTTGTTTAAAATGATATTAGGAAATGAGGAAAGAGAATTTTTTTTAAGTTTGTCTAGAAATTGAGACACGGTATTCTGAGAGTTCTGGCTAAAATTTCCCAAACACATGTTGCAGAAAATGGGTAGAGAGAAGTGCTTAAGCATCTGCAATGACCACTGACCACAGCTGCCTTTGCCGTGTTGGTCATTTGAACGCGTTATTTTTCAACAGTATCTCAGATTGGCGTTTCTCAGGTAATATCGGTATCCTTGGGAGTGAGTGGACTAGCATCGTCGAATGCTGACAAATAAAGCTCCCACATTCTGGCGCCCAAATATTTAGGACACACTTGAGATGTCTCTGTTAGCAAATGGAAACCATGCGCCTTGCCCTGGAAGCTCTAGACCCCTGCCCCCTGGCTGTCCCTGAGGGGTGTGGCAACCTTCTCCCTCCTTGAATTGCTGAGGAATCAGCTGGAATGCTTAGCCCATCTTAGCCACCAAAATGCAACTTGCTGTGGTCACAGCAACAACGACAAAGGGAAAAGGTACAGGGGTTTGTGTAAGAGGGGTGAGCCCTAATGGTTGAAAGGTTGGAAGCTTCCAGAATGTTCCTAATGGTTGAAAGCTTGGAAGCTTCCAGAATGTTCCTAATGGTTGAAAGCTTGGAAGCTTCCAGAATGTTTACTACCGCTTCTCTTTAAAAGCAGCCCCACCAACGCGCAGCTTGGCAAACGTAAGAAGAGACGATCATCCTGTTTGCAGATCTAGGATTTAAAAACCCAGATCTCGGACAAATGATGTATTTTATTCAACCACCCAGTAGATGAGTGAGAAGAGTTCCTAAATGAAAGTGAGAAAGTTAATTGTCTGGATCCCTTTCCCTGGTTAGGTTACGTACTAATAGGCAGTGTCAATTTTTAAATGGTTTCTCCAGATGAGCTGTTTACATGGAGTTGCTTGTTCTTCTCCTTGGTTCCCATTCCCCATGTTTCCCTGTTTCTCTGGCCAACACACTTAGACCTTGCAAATAGAGTTGAGTGTACAAATGTGCCAGACTCCCTTCAATGCACGTGGGCCATGGCTCTCGTTGGCGGTCACCAGGACCTAGGGGGCTTTCTGTGTTAAGGACTGTGATTCTTAATAATTCATTTTTTTCCCAGACCCTGGCTGGGCTAACTCATCTCCATCTCTGCAAAATTAATCTGATGCTGATGGAAAGGGCTCCATCCGCCAAAGAACGTTCCCGTCCCAAGATTATGAGAAAAGGGGAAGATACAAATGAGCTTACAAAGGTGCATTTAAACTGCCTTGAATGAAGAGTAAGTTGAGTGTTTCCAGTTGTGGAGCAAAGCGCATCTGATGTGCCTTTGAGCAGATACGTTTAAACGATTTCCCAGCTCTTCTACCTGGGATACAACGATGGGGTGATTTTTCTCATGGAAGGTCTTGCTTCTCCATCTGTGCCTTTAAAAAAAACAGGGCTCCAGAGGATTCTGTCCCCAAACACACCTTTGTAGAGTCAGGGGGTGGGGAGTACCCGGAGGTTGAATTCTACCCCTTATCTGATTCCATCTTTCTTAGCCTCTGTTTCACCATCCATAAAATGGGGACAATAATAATCCTAAGTGATAGGATTCTTTGTGACGATCAGATTTGGAGGGTACGTGCAAATTGTCGCAGCACAGCACTTGGCACACTAAAGGGCTCTCCAAAATGCTTTTCTTCTTTTGAGATTTGAGGAAAAAAAGGTTTCAAGCCTTATTGGATTACAGTCAGGTTAATACCTGCAGATCGGTGGTTAAATTGAGAGCTGGCCCTGTTGGGCATAGATTCTGGGGCGGTGACACCTGCAGAGACATAAGTTTTACCATGTTGCATGCTCATGCTCTCCTGTTAGGGACAGTGAGTGTCACAGGGCTGCTTCACCCTCGACAGAAAATATTATCTGTGATTTGTAAATGAACTGTCTGCTTTATATGTCCTCCATGAATGTAAATATTGATTCTGAGGAAGAACTAAGGTAATTTCTCGTGGTGAGATAGTTTCTAGTTGTTTAGGCTTTTGTTTCCTTTTGTTTTAATTGCATGCACATGGAGACTATAATATATTCCACCCTTGGCCAGACTTCAGTCCTTCAGATACTACTATGACTTCTCCCCATATTATTTGTTCAATCTTTTATTGAAATCCACTCTTTCAACATGCAAACTTTATTTTGAAAGCGAACAGTCTCTTTTCCTTACCTAAATGAGAAATGAGTATCACGTGCCGTAACTATTATACAAGGTAGCTTTCATGCTCAGGGAAAACTGCATCTTCATATCAGTGGAAGGTTCCCCAGCCTTGTGCAAAAGGGAGATTAGCAAGTGGGTGAGAGGTGTTTAAGATGATTTCATGCCAAACAGAGAGCTTCTCTTTAATGTAAACTTCTTAGACAAGTTCTGAAGGTTTTTTTTTGTTTGGATTCCTGTGTCAACATATTTTGTAGATTAGACCTCATTTAGTGTCATAACCTAATCTTTTATTAGCACCATTATCATTGGGGGGTGCCTGTTACCCCCTCCCCTTCCATAAAAAAGCACTGGAAACAAAAAAAAAGGTGAAGTTCATTCAACATATTGCTGAGTTGAAACTGTGAAATTGTGTATTTTTTTAAAAAAAAAACACAATTTTGAGTAATTCTGCCCCAGTTAAGCCTTTAGGTTGGGAAGGGCCCTGCCAAGTAGGCATAATGTTAATTCCAAACCCACTGAGAATCATCAACCAGAGAATGCCCTCCCCTGGCTGGTTGGTTAATGGTGACTGGCTGGGTGTTCAGATTTCTCAGAGTGCCTGGAGTCATGTTTCAGATAGGAGCTGGGTCTCCCAACCCTGCTGTAGCATTTTTCTCGAATTCTTAGCCTACTAAGATGCATATTGTCAACTTCATGAACAGTTCCTGGGGTAGACCTGGAGCGTCCTGCAGCTTGCCAAGCAGAGCAGACCCAAGTCCTTGGAAGCCATTGGCGATCCCCTTGCGTGGCTATCAAACAGTGCAGATCTCGGGTGTTCCAGGGCTTGTGAGAGCCAATGACAACACTCACAGGCTTAGGAGGGCCCATGATCTAAGAGGTTATTGAAAGCTTACCCTGCATATTTAGGCAACTAAAGTTCAGGGTTGACCCCCCCCCCCATCCACCATGTGCATTTGCAAGGAGCCTGGGGAACTTTCGTTGGCCTCCAAGTGGATTCTGTAGCAACTTGCAGTCACCTACTTCTCACCCCACCTTACCAGGTCCTCTGGGTCCCAGCTCCTGGCCAAGGGAGGGAGACAGGACAGGGAAAAGAGGAGGAAGGAGGGTTTGCACACTGACTTTTTTGTGCATCTGGGTGGGTGGATGTGCTGCTGACCTTAAAGCCAGGGAAGGTTGAATCGTCTAGTTCATCTATTTGTGCCTGTACTTCTGTTTCGATGGGATGGATCTTCTAAAGAGTTCACTATAATTTGTTTTATAGGGGAAGGATTGTTCTGTACTAGATCAAGAAAATTTAGTTTTCCAAACAATATCTATGCAATGATACTTATGCATTAGAAGGAACTATCGCATTATACAAAAATTGGACGTTTCAAGTAATATTAAGTACTTTCTCATTCTCTCTCTTTCTCTTTAAATTATCTGCCTGCTTGCTTTCCAGATATGCTCCTAGAGATTTTTTAATTTTATTTTACATACCTAAGCAGCTTTCCTTCCATAGTTTAGAGCTAGCCAAAGATTTTATTTTCATTATATACACGTAACTGGTTATACTACAGAGGACTATTTTTGGAAACAGGATTTCTATATTTGATTTCTTCAATCCTAAAGCAAAAACATGTATTAAAGATATAATCTTTTTCAAATTGTAAAAGTTACGCATTTTCATTTTCTCAAATGTACAGAAAAATAAGTACCACAGTGAAATCACACCATCTAGAGATAATTGCTTCATATTGTAGTGTTTTTCCTTCTTTTATTTTTATGAGTAGAAAAAAATTGAGATCATACCATTTAACTTGGAGTTTTCTTATTTTTGCTTCTTTCTCCTCTGTAAGACGCATATTAAACTACATAGTGTTTAATGTTCTGAAACTCGGTAATTAGAGTTAATTAAATGATTTAAAATGATGTTTTAAACCCTTATTAAATTGCATGTCTTTTTGACTCATTATAACAACATAGTCTCCCATATCTTTAAATATTTTTTCGGAAATTTAATGTTAATCATTAGACATAAGATATGACATTTAAATACTAAATGGCAGAAAATCACCAATGAGATTAATTGGTTAAAAATGCTGAGATAAATTCCAGATATGTAATTACTTTTATGTTATTTACAACCATTAGCTCAATATCGTTTGTGACATAAGGCCTTGGATGTAAAATGTATCATTATTAACCTAAATTGGGAATAAAAAATAACCATACACTCAACTTTATTACCACCATAAGAACGAAGAATTCATAACATAAGAAGAGAAATAGTCAGAAAAATCCAGCTTCCTAAACTTAAAACTAGTGATCAGGGTCCAAGCAAAGAGAATTCAGATTTTATTAACTTGAAGCAGCTGTGGTCTCTAAAATGGTACATCTCCCCCGCAACCCCCAAAATGGAAAAGGTCTTATAAAATAAAGAATACTTGCAGTGTTTCTTTTTTTTTTTTTTAAAGCAGCAGACTTCCCATTGTTGAGCTGTTTTTGAGCTCAGGAACTCAAACTTTCCTTGTGAAAAGAAAGGCTGAGGTTTTGGAGTTTTCTCCTAGAAGGAACTGGAAGGAAGAAGCTAGGCTTCGATCAACTTCTGTGGAAGGTCCGGAGGCCTTGGGGGTTGGGGATGGGAGGGAAGGATGGGCAAATCCTGGCTTCATCTGCAAACACCAGCCCTCCTGCTGGGTGTCTCCCAGTCGTAAACCCTCAGTGATGGGAGAGGCCAGACTTGGGACAGTCCCAGAGGACATGGGACAAAGAGGCAGGTTCCGAGGGGCATCAGCAGGGAGGGAATGCTGTTTCGCAGTGAGGTGCTCATGACTCACAGTTGCACCATGGAATTCCAGATACAAAGCACTTGAATCACTGCCCCCCGCGTTCTTGGACAAATGGGGAAGACCCTTGGGCTGGAAGGTTCTTGCATTCCTGGTCGTCTGCACCCAACTCATGGTGTGACTTCTGGTGTCCTTTGGAGAATTGCTCAGGTTTCATTTCTTCTGGTTGGCCTTTCATTCCTGGCATGAAGTTATCCCCAAGCACAGGGCAATGGTCCTTACCATTACCACGGTTTCTGGTTGTGTATTTAGGAGGATTATTTGATTATTTATGTCTTCCTTCCCCTGTTTTGTGCACCATTTTATCTACAGCACCAGGCACTGTACCTGGTACCCTGAAGCCTTCAGTAAATATTCATCAAAGGAAAAAAAAAATTACCTTTTGACAGGTCATTTTACCCCTCTTTGCTTTATTTAGCTCTTTGAAATCTTTTGATAAAAATAAGTATGAGTCGGGCACAGTAGCTGACACCCATAATCCTAGCACTCTGGGAGGCCAACGCTGGAGGATCGCTTGAGCTCAGGAGTTCCAGGTCAGCCTGAGCAAGAGCGAGACCTGGTCTTTACAAAAAATAGAAAAATTAGCTGGGCCTAGTGGTGCGTGCCTGTAGTCCCAGCTACTCTGGAGGCTGAGGCGGGAGGATCGCTAGAGCCCAGGAATTTGAGGTTGCGGTGAGCTATGATCACACCACTGCACTCTAGCCTGGGCAAAAGAGTGAGACTCTGTTTCAAAAAAAAAAAAAAAAAAGAAAAGAAAAATTATGTAAATCTTGATAGTTCTTTTTGGGGGGAGATAACATTACATTTGCTAATAGGAAAAGAGCAAAATTGCATTATTCTTTGTATTATATATTATATTTTAGTATCTTTGTTATAAAACAGTGTGCTGCTTTGCATAATTTTTATATCATTAGTATCTGAAATCATTTTTGGCAAAGTTAACTTCTTCAGATTTTTTTGTTAAAAGAAAATCTTTCATAGATTATAATTATTGCTTATTATTAAGATTTTGTTTTTGGGTATTTAAGCCACTAGAAAAATTTCAAGGAGGAAACAGGGAGTTTTGGATTATTATATTCATTTTAAAATGAGGATATTGAAAGTTAAGAGGATTTGTCAGTGATGCATTAGGAGAGAAAATTGGGGGCTGGGGAGCATTTCCAGGAATTTTCTCTTATGAATCCTTAAGCATATTTTGCAGTGATTTCTTTTTCTGAATTATTCTCTTCAGTGATTAGCATGGTACTTTGCATGTATTAAGTGCTGGACATATGTTTGAATTTATGTATATATTAGTTGTGGATAAGGACAAGGAAGGAAGACATACATCCAGCTATAGACAGTCTTGTGTTTAAACCTATTCTTTTTTATTTTTATACATTTTTAAAAATTTTATTATTGCTTAATTATAGACACCGGGGTCTCACTATGTTGCTGGTCTCAAACTCCTGGCCTTAAGTGATCCTCCTATGTCAGCCTCTGAAAGTGCTGAGATTACAGGCATAAGCCCCCACGCCTGGCCTATTTTTGTACATTTGCAACAGAAGTTGCTTTAAATTCAAAACTAGAAAACCAAGGTTACCATTGACTCCTCCCTTTTGTCTCTCCAAAGTTCAGATCCCAAACTTTGATGGTTTCATAGAGTTTTCTCTTCTCCTACTGTAGAAATTCACCATGTATATTTTCTGTCAGTTTCCTCTTCCCAAAGTATAGGACTGTGTGCATGAGCCATTGATTCAGGCCCCAGCGGTGTGGAATTGGAGGCCCATCCTGCAGCAGGGCTGAAAGACAGCCCTTATTTTTCTTAAGGAAAGAATATGCCAAGGAGAACAATCCTTTCAACAGAATGTCAGCGGGAAAGTTTTAATTACCTTAGAGAGTTGCACTCTTTCTAAACATCCTGGACTGTCGGCCTCTCTGCAAATTAGGATTCTCCCTGTGGGTTTGTAGGTTCAGAGCTTGGCTCTGCATGCCCATAACCATCGCAGCCGTTTCTGTTTTGTCGTTCTCCTTCGAGAACAGAGGTGTTCCCTCCGGGGGCTTCCCCAGGGCCTCGCACTCAGATTCTCTCCAATGTCGCAGCAAGGTGGTTCTGAGGAAGTGCAGGGGTGGCTCCAAAATGTTCCTTTAGAAATGTCAGTGATTATGGTATAATCATCTTCTCTGGAAAAAAATGAAAAAAGAAAAAGATAATTACTAGCTCTGATTAAAAAAAAAAAAATAACATCACTTTGGCTATAAATCCCTAATTGCCTCTAAAAAGCAAAAACAGACGTGTTTCATTTTTCTGTCCCCTCTGCAAACTATCTGCTTTGTCTAGTGATTAACACAGGCGACAGCCAGTCAGGCCTGCTGGATCTGGTCCCTTCCCTGCCACTGAGGGCTTTGGCTCAGGACTCAGCACGTGCTTAGCGCTGCTAAAGGCATCAGTCTGGTGCACTGCCCTTCCTGGCCCTGTAGACATCTGCAAAGAAATTACTAAGGCACTGAGGATGTTTGCATGAAAGACAACACGGTCACTCTCTTGTCACAGTTAGTGTGGATGGAAATTCTGGAGTTTGGGATATTTCTTTCTTTTAACTTTGTGTCTGATTGGCCTTTCTAGGATAAGATATATGAAACTCTGCTGCAGTTTTTCAAACTGCTGCATGGTTCCCTAGCATAGATCTTTATTTCCTTAGGCATTTCCCTGCGAATGGGCGTTATGCTTTGTTTCTGATTTTACACTATTGCAATCCATGCTACAGACCATGCTTGCTTGAATAGTGACGATGATTGTAATAACAGCAAGCAGACACTTACAAAGCACTTATAGGTGCCTGACATTGTTGTCACTGGAGTGCATGTGTGTGTGACTAAATCCTCTTCATGACAATCCTATGAAATATAGATATTCTTAGAAACCTTCTTATTCCCATTCGATATTCGAGCAAAATGAGGCTCAGATGTTTGGGGACTGGACCAATGTAACACAGCCAGGAAGCTTTATAGCTGGGGTTTGAATCCAGATAGAATCTTATAGGTATATACAAAACTGATAAAATATGTGTTCCTCTTCCCTGGTGTTTTCTCCTGCCCTCCTGCGGTGGTCATTCTCCAGACTCAGTCCTTGGCCCTTCGGTCTTCATCTCAGGCCTTCTAGAATCTTCAGACAGCAGCTCTGTGCTGGTGACACCCCGATCTTCAGGCTTCGTTGGCCTCTACTTTGCATCTGCAGCTGCCCGGGAGACATTTGCACATTGTTGGGTTCTTGCTCCAGACCCTCCTTCTTTCTCATTCTCACTTCCCTAGTTACCCTCTCTGGCTCTGGCCAGGATGAGCTCCCTGGTCGGACACGTGCCATGCATATTCTAGCACCTCCTGTCACCCGGCACAAGCCTCCCTCACCTGTCCACGTCCTTCCAGCCCTTTGCTGGGACTCACGTTAATCTCCTCCCCAGCACCTTGGCCAACCACTCCACTTTGTATTGTCACCTGTCCCTGTGTGTTCTGAAATCACACACTGGAGTGCTTAAGAATGTAAACTGAGGCATCGCAGGGCCTGAGTTCAGATACTGGGCATGGGTGACTTCGCTTTGCATATTTATGAAATTGGGATCATAGTTACTATCTCATAGTTTAACTCTCAGAGTAAGGGAGAATAAATGAGATAGTTGTGTAAATGATGTTAATTACCTTTTTACATTTTCCCAACACTTTCCCCTCCTTGAAGTCTCTACCTTAATTATTCTTAATTATTAGCCCTTAATTATTCTATTTTACATGTCAGTTTTGCCTCTTTAAATGATTGGGGCTAGAGGTCACCTGACACTTCTCTCCCCGCCAGAGAAACAAGCCACAGTGAAGCACGTAGTAGGTCTTGTTTATCCCCAGGTGACTCTTAGTAAGTCTCAGGATCCGGGGCTGCATGAGTCATCACCCCGAGCAACTGTGCTCTGTGGGGACTGTGCTGTTTATTCTCGAATAGAAATATTTACCTTCATGCTGAAGGTCTGTTTTCCAAATACCTTATTTGAGTATCTTCAAATTCTAAACAGTTTATGAATCATACTTCTTCCAAGCAATAGCACCTATTTTCCTTGGGCGAAGAGTCCATGAACAGACGGGTCTAGATAGGCCCACTTAGAATTCCCTAATGCAAATAGTGACATCTTACTGGTAATGTTTTATATCATCTTTTTCTTATTTTCTTGAGAATCTAGTTAATCCAAATGATGTGTTTTTTTTTTTGTTTTTTTTTTGAAAGCTATTATGGATGCACACGTTTGCAAAAAACATCATACACACCATAAATATATGCTCGTGGTATTTCATGTCTCCCGGGGAAGAAAATACCATAATTTTACAGGGTCATAAAGAATAAATGGGATAATTGTGTAAACTCCTCAGTGAATCTGCTGCCTAGATCCAATTATTATCCAATATGAGTTAGCCGTTAAGATACTTCATAAAGGGGAAAGTTTTGAGCGGTGAGGAAGTTACTAGGGAAGAAAAAGTATAATAATGATTATGTATACAACATGTTCTGGGGACTGTTCTAAGGTGTGTAGGTGTGGAGATACACACACACACTCACCCCTTTAATTCTCATGGGAAATCTAAGAGGCAATGTTTAGGTGGGGAAACTGAGTCCTGGGATGCACAACTGGGGCTGGAAGAAGAGAACTTGAGAAGGAAGTAAGCAGATGAATGGGCTTGCAGGCCTCTGGTGTATTTCCCTTTGTAGGACTCACCTTAAACTCAGAGTGGAGAGGACCTTCTACAAGGACAGAGGTGGTGAGAGGGAATGGAAGGTCGTAGGTATCAGAGTCTCTTAAGCTTGCATGGCTATTTCAGCTCACCTGCTTCCTAGCAGTGTGGCACTGAGAATGACTAACCTCCTCCAGGGCCTCCAGTTCTTCTTGGGCACAACAGGGGGAAGGTAAAGGCCTTTGTGTTGCTATGAAATACACACAAAATCACATACAGGTGTAACTAAAGGCTTTGTCTACTGCTTCAAGATGGTAGCATCTCAAAAACGTGTCCCTTTGCCACTTGCAAGATTTTTCTCTGTGGGCTTCTAATATTAGAAGTGGGAAAATAATTATGTAAGTTTCAAACGTGGCAGAAGGAACATTGAACCATTGTAGCCATTGCTTACATTCAACAAAGATTGAAAATAATCATGTAAGTTTTGAAAGTAATTATGTAAGTTTCAAATGTAGCAGAAGGAACATTGAAGGATTGTAGCCATTGCAACAAAGATTGAAAATAATCATGCAAGTTTTGAAAATAATTATGTAAGTTTCAAATGTAGCGGAAGGAACATTGAACAATTGTAGCCATTGCTTACGTTCAACAAAGATCGAAAATAATTATGTAAGTTTTAAAAATTAATTCTGTAAGTTTCAAATGTAGCGGAAGGAACGTTGAAGAATTGCGCCCGTTGCTTACGTTCAATGAAGGTCATGTTTTTGGCTTTCCTTGGCTCCCTCCCTCCCTCCTTTCTATACCTGAGTATTTCAAAACACATCGAGTGTGTCATTTTACCCCTACCTGCTTCAGGATCATCTCTGAAAAGATGCAAACGTTTCTGTAATTAGCTACAACAGAACTGATAAAATTAAACGTAAACTGAAAATTGGCAATATTATACCTTTGGAAAATAATTAAAAACGTGACTTATGTGTGGTTTATAATTTTGTATTCATTTTTTTTTGGCATGGTTGATAACGTCTGAAGGTTTGTGTATGCTTTTTTATTGTGCTTATTTTTCTTAGATTTATTTTTCGTTAGATATTTTTAATATTGTGAAGTTCAGTAAATAGTGACTAAAACAGATGTGGGCATATTCTAATCAGTGTTGACATTTGACTGTAATAGTTTAGCAGTGTTTTAAGGTAGTAGCTGTGTAGAGGACAGACAAGTTCATTTCTGGCTCTGGGTGATCCTATTTCCTCTCTCCCCAGATGTATAAATACTGTTCTGAAGTTGGCGCATGCTCTTCCCATCTTTGTTCATTTTTATAGACTCTTTCTGGAATTAAGACAGATATTTTCTCACATTGAGTCAAACATGAAAAACAACATTCCTTATACTATAGTAACCCCCACCCCAAGTAGGTAATATCACTGTCCCTATTTTACAGATGGGGAAACTGAGGCTTTAAAAAGGTCAGTGATTTTACTAAGGTTACAAAGCTTGTAAGTGGAGCAGCCAGATGTGAGACCCTGTTGGTCTGACTCCAAACTCTGTGCTCCATGTCCAAGGCTATACTGTTTCTCTTCCTTGTGATGAAAACAAACTATTCGTTGCACTAAGAAAAGTTGATGTGGTCAGAGTCAGACGCACAGTGGAGAACTTTGATAGCAACAGCATGGAATTGGAGATCATGCTCAAGAGATGGAAAAATTATCAATCAATGAATGCCTTTAGGCCCTATAGAGAACATATTGTTTGGACTTTTTTTTTCTCTTTAGAGACAGGGTCTTGCTCTGTTGCCCAGGCTGGAGTGTTGTGGTGCAATCATAGCTCACTGGCTCACTGCAGCCTCAAACTCTTGGGCTCAAGCGATCCTCCTGACTCAGCCTCCCAAATAGCAGGAACTTAATAGCAGGTGTGTGCCACCATGCCTGGCTATTTTTTATTTTATTTTATTTTTTTAGAGATTTGGGGGAGTCTCACTATGTTGATCATGCTGATCTCAAACTCCTAGCCTCAAGTGATCCTCCTGCCTCGGCTTCCCAAAGTGCTGGGATTACAGGTGTGAGCCACCACCCCTGGCCTGGACTTTCTGTTTCAAAACAAACACAGCCCTTGCCCTGAAGGTCTTTAAAATGCCAATACCATGAGGACAGTGGTGAGCAAGGCAGAACCTTGACGGAAGAGCGTATAAAACAAGTTTATAATCTGTAGGCAAGGGACGAAGAATATTTTAGTGGAGTTGAAATTTCAATACAGAATTGAGGGCATTGGTGAAGAGTGATGTTAAGAAGGGACAGAGCTGTTATGCTGAAATACATGCTTGAATCTACTTTTAAAGAACTTGAAGATAAAAACTTGACTGTTTAACATAGGGCTTCCCAAGCGTGATTGAATTTGAAGTGAGGTGTAGACATCCTTATTTACAGATGAGAAAGAAAAACCTAAGTAGAACACTACATTCCTCTTTTTTTTTAAATTTTTTTGAGACAGAGTCTCATTCTGTTGTCCTCAGAGTGAGTACAGTGGCGTCAGCCTAGCTCACGGCAGCCTCAAACTCCAGGGCTCAAGCGATCCTCCTGCCTCAGCCTCCCCAGTAGCTGGGACTACAGACGTGTACACCACTACACCCGACTAATGTTTTCTGTTTTTAGTAGAGACAGGGTCTTGCTCTCACTCAGGCTGGTCTTGAACTCCTGAGCTCAAGCAATCCTCCCGCCTCGGTCTCCCAGAGTGCCCGGATTACAGGCGTGAGCCACCGCGCCTGGCCATGCATTCCGTGTTTATGACTGGTGTTCCTTGTGGGTCGTGTTTCAGACTTCTGGAAAAAGATGCATTGTACCCCGGATGGCCTGTGGGGAGGTGGCCTTGTGGCCTTGTCTGCTCTCCGTTGCCCAAGATTCTGCTAGCCAGAGCCAAGCTCTCTCAAAGCAGTAGCCAGGTGGAGTTCGCACATAGGGGGATGTTTATTTCTTCCACGTGATCTTATTTCCCTCAAATGGAAGCAAATGACTTTACAGTTCTTATCACTTTAAAGATGAGTTGTTCCTTGAAAGCTCCCAGAGCTCTTTCCTGTATTCAATTTGAACTTGTTTTCTTTCTGATACTCTCATTATAAACATTAAAAGAACATTCTGGAACATTCTACAACATTCTGTTTCTGCAGGGCAGAGTGTTGCTGTCCATGACCATCAACCCAGTAAACCTACTGATTCCTGAAAAGGGCCTGGAAGCTGACTTTAAGAAAAAAAAAAAAATTCAACCTCTTCTTGCCCTGAGCACATTTGCACTTCTTCTTCTTCTTTTTTTTTTTTTTAATGTCAATCCTGTCTTGGCATTCACGGCACTTCTATTTCTTTATAATTCACAAACCTGATAGTAGACCAGGTCATGGTTGGGCAGTCGCCGGGAAACATTGATTTTTTTAGAAAGCAGCACTGAAACCTACAATAAAAAAGTTGCTTTGGGGTGGAGGTTTGCAGGCCCTGGGATTGTCTGCTTCTCTGAAACTTCGCTTGGAGCTGCGCAGGGCAGGCCTGCTTCCTGACGGGCAGTGGTTTTCAGTTTTGACTTTGCAGTAAAATCAAAGACTCACGCCTGGGCCCCACCTACAGATATTTCTGGTTTCATTGGTCTAGGGGGGGACCAGGTATTGATTGTTTTAAAAACCCTACAGTTGTTTATGACATGCAGCCAGGATTGAGAACCAGTGCCCTAGAACGGTGATTCTCACATTTGAGCGTGCAGCACGATGGTCTAAAGTGTAGTGGTCCCCAACCTTTTTTGGCACCAGGGACCAGTTTCATGGAAGACAGTTTTTCCACGGGGGTAGAAGAGGAGCAGGGCTCTGTGGCCTGGTCCCTAACAGGCCACGAACTGGTCCCAGGCCACATCCTGGGGATTAGGGACCACAGGTCTAAAGTACCTGTTAAAACACAGGCCACCAGAATTTCTGGTTCATTAGCTCTAGGATGCTGGGGCCCAAGATTCTGCACCTCTGGCAAGCTCCTGGGTGCTACTGCTGCTAGTCTTGCTGCTAGGAACCACTTTGAGAACCACTGGCTTACAGACCTCTTTCCAGTAGCTTTATATGATTTTATAACCGAAAAAAAAAAAAAAAATGATGCCAACACAGCTAAGTACCCAGTGTTGCTTTTAGTAAAATAACTGCTTTAGGCACAAATATTGAAATATTATGCACCCCTATTCATGGGCAAGTTGGACCATGCCCTCTCCCACCCCCCAATAAACCAGCATCCTCACTAACCAGCAGGAAGCCAGGGCCCAGGATCTGGAAGGAACTGGATTCGAGGCAGGTTAGACTTGGTTGCTGTGTTGTTAAGTAGAACATAATGCAAAGGTCCATGGAATTGTTACAGAGGCTAGCAAATTACCCATTAGTTGTGCAGTTTTACCAAGACATGGAGCTTGGGATGAGATAAATGCAAACCCAGTGCTCTGGGCCGCATGAAGTGTGGCAATGAAGTGCAAAGATGACCCAAACATGGCACTTGGCCCCCAAAGAGGGCAGGTTAGCTGCAGAGTGTACAAGCAGGGGTTCTCAAACTTTTTAAACAGGGGGCCAGTTCACTGTCCCTCAGGCCGTTGGAAGGCTAGACTATAGTTTAAAAAAAAACCAAGAACAAATTCCTGTGCACACTGCACATATCTTATTTTGAAGTAAAAAAAACAGGCAAAAACACCCACATGTGGCCCTCGGGCCATGGTTTTGGGACGTCTGATGTACAGTCAATAGTGAGACACATCTATGTCTTATTTGAATGCACACCCTAAATTTCTCTTTAGCCAATTCTTGGGACTTTTAGCATCTTTTCCACTTCCAAACACTTTCTTCAGTCTTTAAGTGAAAAACACATTATGAAATGTTTGGCCATTCTAGGACGCTGTCCTTGTTGGAGACCAGGAGTGTACTTGCTGTGTTGCTGTCACTGTGTCCTCACCTGATTTTTTTTTTTTTTTTAGGGAAACACGGTCTTGCATAAGTGGCTGTTCTGTGTCCAAAAACTTGAGCTTTGGGGCTTGTGGGCTTGGACTTTGAACTCAAGCCTGCAGCAGACGGTGCAGCTTGACCCGCCCTTCCTTCCTGCCCTGCGACTTCTCTCGGGTAGAGTGCCCTTTGCCAGCTGATAGAGAAGAAAAGGGCCCATTCTATCCATTTGACAACCCTAATTAATAGTAATCATGAAAATTGAAGTCGTGCACTGCCGTTGCATTCACCATTGTTGCATTAGCAATCCCTGGACTTTGGGAACAGAGCACCCCTTATTCTACAATTAAATGAGAAATAATGGCACCGCATTAGCTATAAGGAAGGAAATGTCCAAGCGCAACCTCCGTATAATCAAGCCTAACATTATTATCAACAGAAAGTGATTGTAGTTGTGTTCAGAGGCGAGAAGAGGTACGCCACCGACCATTTGACCTATCAAGAGAAAATGGCTCTTGTGGTGTCTTGACAACCAGCTTTGTGTTTTGCATTGGGGCAGGTGCCATTTTTCTGGCCCCTTTGCTTTCACTTCCGGCTGTCTTAGAGTTCTCTGTCATCAGTTCTCTGACTGTCTGCCTTTGTTAACACTTGCCTGTTTTCCATTTTGCCTTATGTCGTCTTCCCCAGCATCTGCTGGGCTGCTTTTTGGGGTCCTCCCCTGCCCCCCACTTCTTCTTTGGGGTGAAAAAAAATCTCTTTTCTTGACTGGGACATGCTGGCTTTCTGACATGTCCCATGAAAACAGCCCATTTAATTTTTAGCCAAAACAGGTGTTGAGTGATTGACCCTCTCAGCGGCTCACTCCAGGAACCTCTCTCGCTCCTAGCTGCTTTATGGCCCCCTCATAATTCATTAGCTTAATAAGACACGCCTGTAGAAAGGCAGAGAGAGAGAGAGATTGTAGGTACACAATGTGGATGCCTGCCCACAGCCCAGGGATGCCAGCAAGGCTGAGCTCCTGATGGGAGCCGGGGCTGCAGGATAGGGTGCTCCCAAGAGCTTCCAATGAATGATCTCTCGAAAGTAGGATTCCTTCTTTGTTTTGGCATACTGAGCATTCATTCACCTCTTAGGGAAATGCTGCCTGCGTTTCCTTTTGTGGCATCTTGGAGACATAAAATTGGGGACATAAGCTTCAGAATTCCCCGCAGCCAGCAAAGGATGCAATATTTTGGGGGCTGGTTCCAGAAAACGTCCCAGTCCTCAGTTGTCATCAGAGAAAGCCCCAGACCCCAGCCCTGGCCAGGTTTAGGTACGTAGTTCTTGCTATCACGAGGATCTGAGGTTGGCTTGGCGGATACCAGAGGCCCTTCGAGGAAGGGGAGCGGGGCTGGGGGAGTTGTCTTAGTCTTAATTTAGGTTGAACAAATGTCTGAAGCCTCCCCCCCCCCCCACGTGAACATTTTCTCCAGAGTTCATCTTGGCAAGCACTCCCCCGCCTCTTGGTTCTGAAACCCCTGTGTATTAGGAAGGAAATGAAATCCATATGTTTCTGATTCATTTACATGTAGCTCATCAAAATGTAGTTTTGTAAGAGCACTTTGGTGTCCAAAGAAGCCTTTGGAGGGAGCCTTTTTATGAGACTTTTAACCCTCCCCGCCCCCACCCCCTTTCCTCTTAGAACCAGGAAGTTTGGACTTGCCAAGAGTAAACAAAATCAAGCTTGGAGGTTGACTCTGGCTCTGGTCGGACCCCCCCTCTGGTCTGAGCCCGCAGCAGAGTGTCAGCTCTAGCGTCGGTAGAAAAGACTGTGTCTTCCTTCGCCCGTTCTCCGGTGCTATGGAAAGTGTCACTAATGTCACTTAAGCCCCCCACGATGGTGAATTGGGTCTCACTCTCAGCTTCTCTGGGAGGCGTCATGCATCTGGTTGACGCCATGCAGTTGTTTCCCGGCGGAGACTCTTTTTTTCCCCTCTGGCCCATGAGCAAAGAGCAGATGGAGACACAGAGCTGAGCCAGAAGAACACACGAGCTCCTGAAAGTGGTCCCCTACTTGCACCCCGTCACATGTCACTGTGTTGTCCCTGCGACTTTCCAGGGATTCTTACCAAGGCGTCTCCCCTGCACCAGCGACTTGTGTCTTTTCATTGGGACAGTGACAGGGACACTCACGACTCAAACCCAGGCTTCAGGTTGGCACTGTTGGCACCGCTGTCATTGAGTGACATTTCAGAGCGTTTAGTTTTTCTTCATCAAGAAAGGCTTATGAGCTTTAAGGAAAAAAAAAAAAAAAAAACTGCCTCCTGCCATTACAACTCCAGAGCTTTTACTCTGCAAAACCACAGAAATGAAATGAGTCAACCTATTTTCAGTTAGGGAGAGGTGGGGAGGTATTTTTTTTTTTCTCCTCTTATCCTGGGATGATAAATTATGGAAAGCCGTTCAAGAGTTCAGGATTCCTCACTTGAGCTATTGTCTTGAGTGGGGTGGAAGGAGTTCTGCTCTCATCTGTGCACATCCTGGCTTGTTTCCTTGATTTATGAGGGTGCTGTGCCTTTCACAGGCCAAAACCGGGGTGCATGGAAATGCATCAGCAAGTAGTGGGGAGCAGAGCTGGACCTAGAAGTCCTCACCCCATCTTCCAGCCGCTGAACTCGGGCCTTTTCCCAGAGTACGTTTATGTCTTTGTGTGGATGCGTGTAATAAAAAACCATCCACTCATTTGTACATCATGTAATCTCCAAGCATGCATGTGCAAAAAAATGCCTCATCTTCAGTATGTAGAATTTGATAAAGTCGTTGTCTTAGCTTCAACATGAAAACGTTACATTTGCATATTACCCACGTGCATTTTATGTGCATGTACATGGGAAAACCAGTCTCACTCAGCAGAATGTTTGAACTACTCCACAGCAACTCTGAAATGTTTGGGGCAGGTTGAGAAGCAGTCCTTATTACATTTTGGAAACCTCAAAATCTAAGCTTCACCTGCAAAATCCCATGCCAGGGAAAAACCATGGCTTAAAAAAAGCTCATATTGAAGTTGTTTGCTCACTGGTGAATCGGTGGGTTTATTTGGTTACAGTTATTTCTCAAAGTGAAAATGATCTGAGGACAGACAGCTGTCAGTGCATCAAAAACGTGCCTTCAGATGGCTTGAAATTTGCCTTATGGTCAGTGCCGATCATCTAATGTCGTGGTGGCGGTGAGACTTTGTTCATTTCATGCTGCCTCCAACGGGTGCTTGCTCTCCAGTAATAACTGGTTTACAGATAACGAAGCACTGCATGCATCGTGCATTTCATTCCTCGCTGGGTCTCCCAGTAGTGTCATGCCAGGTGGAGAAACAAGTTCAAGTTCAAGTGCCTCCAGTGAATTGGCCTAGTGGTGCTCATTCATTGAATTTGCTCATTCGTTCAACAGATAATCGAGTGCTTTCCTTGTGCTGGTTCTTTTTTTTTTTTTTTCTTCATTTATCCTTTGGCTCTGGAACATTTTCTCATATATTATATATATATATATATATATATATATATATATATATATATATATAATTCTTTATGTTTCTTGGTTTTGTAATTTTTTTCTTAATTTATTTTTGTATTTTTAGCATATTATGGGGGTACAAGTGTTAAGGTTACATATATTGCCCATGCCCCCCTCCCCCCTCGAGTAAGAGCTTCAAGCGTGTCCATCCCCCAAACGTCGTGCTGGTTCTTAATCTGTGTACTGGGGAAATAGAGTCAGAGCTACAGGAGGTCTTTGTACGCACACAGCTTCTGTTCTTGGGAATAGAGCTTATATTCTAGTGGTCTCGAGAGTAGCAGAGGCAGGGGGTCAACCTTGAGCCTTTGGCTTTATTTGGAAAAAAAAAAAAAGTAATTTTTTTTTCCCTCTCTTCCCACCATAGCTGTCTTCCTTCAGAAAAGCCCTTCCACTGTGGTAGGGAAAAAACTCAGCCCTGGCTCTCAGCAGAATTTATACACTAAAAGCCTTCGAGGGAAAAGCATTTCTATCAGAATGTTGCTGTGGCCAAGAAGTTTCAAGATCCAGGGATTTTTTTTTTTTTTTACGTGATTTTTTACTATGTTTTTTGAGTGATGTCCAGTTGATAGTGACTTGAAGACTGGAACTGCCAGGGGGGTGGCATGTGACATTTCCTTCTCGTAGGTCAGAAGAACCAAATATTAGCAATTCCTTGCCATGCGAGCGATTGCATTTTCTTCCTCTTTGTACCTGGTATGTAGCAAGTGCTTAATAAATGTGCACAGAATCGCTGTGTATGTCCCGGGCACTTAGACATTTCTGAGCTGTCTAAGCCATTTGCCTTTTGTCCATGTGGCTTTTTTTTCTCCTGCTGTAGTTAAAGTTGTAGAACACATCATCTTCCTCTTTGTACCTGGTATGTAGCAGGTGCTTAATAAATGTGTATGTCCCGGGCACTCAGACATTCTGAGCTGTCTAAACCATTTGCCTTTTGTCCACGTGGCTTTTTTTCCCCTGCTGTAGTTAAAGTTGTAGAACATTTTATTAAAACTTGGTTTTCATAACCTTTCCGGCAGTAGCTAATAGGATTTTTTTTCCCCAATGTGATCCTTCCCTCCTCGAAGGGTTTCTTAACCCCCCTGATCCTCAGATTATGACCTACCTTTTCAGGAAGTTGGCATTATCACCTCTGGCGGCTTTAGTGAAAGGGGCCTTGAAGGGCCAGGAGATAAAGCCGGCTCATGTTCAGCACGATCACTCCTGTTGGGGGCATTACTCACCCGCCAGGCCCTATGGGAGGGTGACTGCAGGTGCTGGGTATCTAGTACGTGCTCAGTAAAGGTTAACCGTTGTTTTATTATTGCTCTGAAATGCCAGTGTAGGTGAGCAGTGCTGCAAAATGGACAGGATATCACCCAAGTAGACCTTTTTCTTCCCTTGCACAGTGTCTCTGTCGTCGTGTTGCTGTTATTTGTGTGCACGCATTGGGGAACGCAGCTGCGGAGATTTTGACGAAGCAGCCCGGTGCCCGGGTTCGGTTTTCATATCAAATCCCACCCACGTTCTGAAATCTGTGAAGAAACATGCCACGGATGATGCCTGGCATCTAATCAGCTGCTTGGCAAGTGCTGTTATTAACAAGAACTCCAACAGACATTTCCCTTCTCCTAAAAAAAAAAAAAAAAAAAAAAAAAAAAAAAAAAACCTGATTTTATAGCATTTTTAACATTCCTCCGAAAAGTCAAGGCATCTCATCAAATCAATCTTCTTTTCAAAAAAGCAAAAAACAACCCCCCCCAAAAAAAAAACCCAGATAGTGAAGATTCTAGGTAGTCTAGGTAGATTTTAAGATGCCAGTAGAAACATAGTAAAACTGAATATCTTGGCTCATGCAATGATGATGTTTTTTGAGTGTTTATGATTTACACAGTAACCATGTGAGGTGACGGACATGTTAATTAGCTGGATTGTGGTGACTTCACCATGGCTACACATGCCATATCACCAGTTTGAATACCTTAAATATCTACAATTCCTATTTATCAATTATACCTCCATAAAACTGGGGGAAAAAAACCTACTTTTTAAAGGCTTAGTATGGAAAACACAACCCCAAACTACGTAACAGTTCCAAATGCATTGCAGATAAAAGAGCAAGTTCAAAAATACTGTGTTTGATATGGTCCCCTCTTTTAAAATAATAATACCACACGTGGGAGTGGATAGTGCATGGGAGACCAATGGGAAGGAACACATGAATGGTAACTGCTGTTGGAGGGTGGTGACATAGCAGAGAAAACTGTAGCTCCTTATACATGCTTTATTCTTTGCGTTATTAAATAATGGACATGTATTCATTTTGATATTAGCTAAAACTGCTAAATCTGAGTTAGGCAGGTGAATGCCATTTCTACTCGGTGTGCTTCTTGGTCTCTGGTCAGTTTTAACAGTCTGTTTTAGATGTAAAAAGTAGCAGGTATTCTGTGTGATGGCCCCCAAAATTGGGGGGGGGCCCACACCCTATAGTGCACTTGATCGCTAAATTAATCCAGTTTTATAAAAACATGCCTGTGGCATCTGTCAGTGTCAGCGACGTTTACAGCTTTCCCTGGAAATGGACTAGGGAAAAGGCAGACAGCGTAAAGGAAATCCTGAATTCTTTATCTGTTAGAGATGCTAGTTAAGACCGGAAAAATATATTAAATATATGCATAGTGCCAAATATTGCAAGCACGCAAGAATAAATTCTTCCATTGCAAGCATGCAAGAATGAATTTCAAGTTTGAATGAGATACCCTTTTGGTTGTCATTGTGAGGCTTCATGTCGCCTCATTTGTGCAAGAAGGGACTCCCTCATCTTTCAGGTGGCGACTTTTTGCTTCCGGGGAGGTGACAGGCCAGCGGAAGGTGCATATAGCAGTTCTGCTGTGGGTGCTGGGAGAAGCTGTAGCCCTCCAAGGTGCAGGGCCTTGAACTTGGCTTCGCCTGCCGAAATCCGGTGTTTGCTCCCCTCTCTGCTCTGGGTGCTGTTGGTCCTGGCACAGTGCTCCTAATGGTGCCTGGGAATAGAAAGCAAGTCTGAGCTCTTGCAGTTTCTCTCTAGCTGTCATCTTTACCGTAAAGCTGTCCACGAGTGGGAGCTGTGTGTATTTGCATTTATCCAGGTAAAATATATGAATCCCCAAATAGAGCTTGGAGTATCCAAAGGTGCTAGACACTTATAGGACACACAGCAAAGCATCATTGACAATGGAAAACTTCAGTGTTGAAAGTGACACGAGTGTTTGAGGTTCATGGAATACCAATTTTGATGACATTGCATGTAACTATATGACGTCTATATGTGCATGCATGTGTATGATGTAATCTTTGGCAAGTGAGGGTCTTAGAATATCTTTAATGTCTTGGTCCATGTGAAAGATTTGTTTACATTTAACTGATAAATCTAGAAGAATCAGTTGCTGGAGGTGCACTTAGACAACGCAGTTGGCCTGGGATTGGAACCCAGGCAGTGTGATCGCGGGGCCATTGCTCTTAGTGACCGTGTAAACCAGACACACTGGCGTGTTCCTGCTCATGTGTGGTTACCTGCTGCTCTCTGGTCATCCAGAGAGACTCGCAAAATATTTCTGCTGGCTTCTTTTTTGTTTTGCATTTCTCTGGTCCGTAATTATTTAATAATGCTGTCAAAGTGGGAATTTTACTGTGTAATTTTTTTCCTCGGGTCATTTATGGAACTATGAAGACCTGCCCCGACACTAATCCCATTAAAAGTTCCCTCTGCAGAAAAACCAGATCGTTCTTATCTTTGACTTGTTTTTGCCCGTAACTTTAGTGTCTGGTGACATCTCATCATCAGTAGCTTGAGGTCTGAACAATATTTCCAAAGGATTTTTTTGAAAATCAGTTACTCACCTACTACCTTTTAGTTTACCGGGGTATTGAAAGTATGTCAAGCACACAAATGTTTCTGGCATTTACAAAGTTTTCCACGGTGCAAGAAAGTTGGGAGATGAAAATAAAATAAGATGTGGTCCCTGCACTCGGTCACTTGTGAAACACATACAGCTAAACACCACAGTGTAAAATGCTAGATATTTGAAATTGCTAAATTGGCCAATCAGGAAAAATCACTGTGGGTTTGGAGATACCTAGAAAGACACGATGGCAAAGGTGAGACTTTACTAATGGTTACTAGGTGCCTCAAAAAAATGAGTGAATAAGTCTAACATGTCTATGTCTCATATTATGTATAAAAAAAGATTGGAAGGAAGAAGATGTGGTTCAGAGTTTGCAATCTTAACCCAGAATGCCTTGCTTTTCCTCTCACTGGCTATTGGACCATGTTATTTAACCAATGGTCCAAGTTATTTAACCTCTCTCCCTGTTAGTTTTCTCATTTGTATAAAGGGGTTATTTATGGCACATAACTCAGGCTTAGGTGCATGAAATGAATTCATATATGTAAAGAATTTAGACCACTGTCTGACTTACAGTGAGTTCTCAGTAAATGTTAGTTATATGGGACATATTTGAATTGGGAGATTGGGGGAAATTATATTTTCTTCAGTCTTAAATTTTGTGTATTTAACACACAATTGAACACGTGTGACTTTGATAGAAGAAAAATATTTCTAAAGTCAGGTCTTTCAGGAAGGTTTTAAAATATATACCACAGCTGAGTCATCGTTATGGGACTGAAAAGCCAGTTAGAGCATATTTGCATGAGGTTAGGCAACATATTTTGCTGACATTCAACTCAAATGTTTTTATTATCCTCCATAAATGGAATTAAAAGATTTCCACAAGTTCTCAGAACCTCTTTGCTTCTCAAGAAGTTTTAGTGCACTTTAGAATAGATGATTTCCTTCCCATTATCACTTGTAATGATGAAGTATATTTTAAGAATTGGATAAACAGCGTCTCAGTACATAATTTAATTAATTGCCATTATTTCCAAAAAATAAATGTAAGTTTTCTTTATATCCTGAGAGTGACTTTCTGCAAATTGTAGTCTACAGTCATTTATTATACTTTCTGTGCTTTATTGCTTTACAAAATATCACATATGTCAAAATATAGAGGGTGGTTCCTTTATTTCCCAAATGAGAAGATTCAAAAATAAGTTCTTTTGTGGTTTTTTTCTTTCTTTTTTTTTTTCTTGGAGGTAATCAACCTGCACATGTAAACTTTTTACAAATAAAACAATTCATTAAAAATTTTCAGCTATATATATTTAGCATCATAGATAAATTACATATAAAATAATATGCTAAATGAGATATATAGCCTTTTTACTGTCACATTTCATGAAACAATGTCATTAAAATTTCCCCTACATATTTAACACCAGTGCCTTCGTTATCCCTTGAGAGCTGTTTTTTGTTGTTTTTTTTTCATCGCACAGTTTCAGAGCATCCCTCATACCTTTTGTCTAAATCGTAGGCACAGATAGATGGCCCTTCTTGAATCATACACATGGCAGGAGTGTCCCTGTAGCTCTTCGACATATTTTCCCATTCATTCTATAATAGTATATTTTTGCTCACCACAATTAACCACTTATTGCTTTCAAAATTTATCTTTAAAGGACTCATTTCCAGTGACTTCGGATCCTTGGAATTGTATAGCTATACCCACCAGGAGGGCTAAGTCTGTGCCGATTCCCCCCCCCCACCATGGGTTTCAGTTATCTATTGCTGTGTAACACACCCCCCCAACTTTGTTGCTTAAAGCACCCAGGATTTATTGTTTCTCGTGATTGAACCCAGTAGGTTATCTGGGTTGTTTTTCTGCTGGTCTCCCATGGACTCACTGGTGAGGCAGCTTGGACCGACTGGATTGCTCCTCTTGCAATTGTTGCTGGCTGTTGGCGGGGCCCTCTCTGCAGGGGGTCTCGTGGAGGCTCCCACGGGCTTTTTACTCGGAGCATCAGGTCGGCAAGAATAGAAGCTGCCAAATCCTGGAGGCCTCACTCAACTGTCACCCATCGCCACTGCTCCTGCCTTCCATTGGCCAAAGTGAGTTACGAGACAAACCCAGCTTTGCATTGAGGAATCGATCCCAGATCTTTTTTTTTTTTTCCGGCATATTATGGAGGTACAAATTTTAAGGTTTCAAATAATGTCCTTTCCCCCCTCCCCCCACAAGTCTGAGTTTCCAGCATGACCATCCCCCAGATGGTGCACATCTCACTCATTACGTATGTATGCACCCACCCCCCTCCCCCTCCCACCTGCCCAATACCCTATTACTGTAGTACCTATGTGTCCACTTAGGTGCTGCTCAGTTAATACCAATTTGCTGGTGAGTATATGTGGTGCTTGTTTTTCCATTCTTGGGATACTTGACTCAGGAGAATGGGTTCCAGCTCTAACCAGGGAAATACAAGAGATGCTATATCACCATTGTTTCTTAAAGCTGAATAGTACTCCATGGTATACATACACCACATTTTATTAATCCACTCTTGGATTGATGGGCACTTGAGGGAGAGGAGCAGCAAGGAATTTGTGGCCATTTTTAAGCCACCACAACCTCATCTTTAACTGATTGTCTCCGGTGACTTCGGTAATCATCCCAAACTTCCCTTGATTGGAAATGTGTCAAGCTCACATGCCTTCCTTCAGTAATATTTTTGTGGTCCCAAACTAAGTTACGAAGAAGAGTGACTTGGAATAGGAAAACCTATTTAAGGACTCAGATGGGAAGTGAGGCAGCTGTCTAGTCTGAGGAATAGTTCCATGACATTGTATTTTAGTAAACAGTGGTAAGGCCTGTGAAGTGGAGGAAACACTAGTCTATCATCAGCCTTCAGGGATGGGGGCAGATTTGTCATGCCTTGGTTAAGGGACAAACAGAGCTGGGTGTAGTTGTCAAAGGCCAGGGGGCTAATTTATAAAATTAACATTTCTTTGGGGGGATAGGCTTTGTTATAAGAAAGCAGTTTGGTCTATGTACTCTTTTGTAAGCAACTAGATTAAGGAACAAAAGAGACACCTTAAAAAAAACACAGGGAGCCTTCTGTAATTAGCAAACATCTCTTGTGCATCAGTTGGGCTGCCATGAGGGTGTAATTACCAGGTCTTAGAGTTTGCCTCTACCTACATCGTTGTATGAAATTAAAACCAGATGAAAAAAAAATCAAATGTTCTACACAGGAGAGAAATGGATGCAAAATGAGGCTTGGAAAATTCTTAAAGTGCTCTAAGGTTAACTGCAGGGCCTGCCATAAGGAAAGACCAGGAAACGACTCTGCAGGAGGAGTAGCGTCAAGAAACCACAAAAGAAAGAGTCGGGCATAATAAACACATTATTCCAATGCATAGTATACAGCGTAAAAGGCAGTCTGCAATTTTTGAATTATGTGTCCTATAAAAGTACATCAGGTAAATACGTGTAATTGGCGTCCCTGGTGCCCTGGCAAAGCTCATGTTGCTGACCTTCAAAAACCTACATTGCCTTTTTTTTTTTTTTTTTTTTTTTAGGAGCACTATTTTGATTTGAAAAGGCTCCTCTTTTGCCAGTGAGAAAAAATTACCGTATTTACAGAAAGCGAGACAGCCACATTGTACTTGAAGCGTGTGTCGTGCATGCAAGAAATGAGAAGTGTCTGCTTCTCATGCAGATGTAATTAGAGAATGTTTTTTGTGGCTGCTCAGAAAACAGCTTCAAGACTCTTTCCTAGAAGTCTGAAGTGTAGAATGGAAGCAGAATGCCTCGCAGGGTGTTCTAGATCTGCAGGTAACGGGCCCAGGGCAGGTAAACGCTGTTTGCATTCCCAGTTTTGTGCATGTGCTGCGTGGCTTCCACGATGCTCGCCGGAGATGTGATAGAGCATTAAAGGGTCACCGTGGTCCAGAAATCCTTGTTAGAACATTAAATTGGGGGCTGGAATTAACTGTGATGCCTGGAAGAAGGGCCTTGTGTCATGTCTTAAAGAAGATAATAATTGGTTCTTATTGGCCACTCATTAACGAGTACTGTCCACAATCCCAGAACATTCCAAAGAAGATGGAAAGTTGAGGCCGTCGCCTGGGGTTTGTTGATGCCAAGTGTCAACACATTTCCAAATATTAGACAGTCCAGCCTCCCATGTTGAAGCCAGCTGGTCGAGTACAGCAAATTCATCACGGTATCAGAGCAGGTTAACTGTTGTAACAAACAACCCTGAAACTTCAGAGGCTTAACGTAATAAATATTTATTACTCGTGGAAATCAAAAGCCAAATATGGTTCAGCTGGGGCGTGGACGCTGTCCTTTGCAACAATTCAAGAACACAGGCTGCTTCTCCATCTTGGGGTTCCCCCTTTTAAAGGACCTCTGAATCTCTCCACTTGGAAAGACAGTGAGTATCTGGCAGGGGTGATGTTTGTGGGTCAGTAGTAGGGCATGGCACTCCTGCTCAGGTTCTGTTGGCCAGAGCTTGATGACATGACCCCAGCCACCTGCAAGGGAAGCTGAAAGACAGGGCTGGGCTCAGAGTCCAGACCAGCACCACTAAGCACTGGCTGACTCTGCCCTGGCTTCCCAGTTGAGGATGGGGAGGGAAGGAATACTACCGTGTTTCCCTGAAAATAAGCCCTACCCACAAAATAAGCCCTAGCAGGATGTCTAAGCATGTGCGCAATAGAAGCCCCACCCCGAAAATGAGACCTAGTGACGGGCGTGGCTGTGCAGCACATCTGCACAACCCATGCATTTTGTCGCAGAACGTTAAAGACCACGAGCAGCCCTTCTCATCTGCCCCATGAGAGCTCTGTTGCTCGACGTGAGAGATTGGAGCCCATGATTCTAAAGGAAATAGAGTCGCAAGAAATTCAGGAAGGAATTTGGGGTTTGCAGAGTGATGATGATGTTCCAGAAGAAGATGACTTAACTATATGTGAATAAATGTAGATGGTTGTACCGTACTTAAAAAAAAAATAACACATCCCTTGAAAATAAGCCCTAGGGTGTTTTCTTGAGGAAAAATAAATATAAGACCCTGTCTTATTTTCAGAGAAACACGGTAGTACCTGGATGTCTCAGACATAGCGACAAGTCTGAGCACCAACAGTAGGACTCCAGTGGGCATGGAAGGTATACAGCGAAAAGTGCTCATGCAACATGGATAAATTCTCTGCAAACAGAGCAGTCAAGACCCCACCGTCCCAGCCTTGTCCCCCTTGTGTAGAGAGACCTGCCACCCTGGTGGATTTAAGGACGGGGACAGCTGAAGAACACGTGTGGCATTCTAGACACGGAGCCTTCCTTCCAGTCTCTAACTTGTGGATACCGGTTTTTAAAGAAGTCTTTGTCTCTTAAAATAAGTTCTCAATGCTCAGGATTAGAAGCAGCTGGAAATCTTTGCAAAGGGGCAGAGGTTTGAGATGTGCCTCTGTGTATTTTTTTTTTTTTCCCCAAGCGGACACAGCAGATGCTCCAAAATGACATGCATACCTGTCGTGCCAGCAAAGCCACATCCTCAGGGTGCCTGCTTGGCAGTAGCGATGCCCCGGTTGTCAGGGCGGGTGCTGGACCACCGCAAGGGGGCCCGCCAGGGGGGAGCCAGTCGTGGGAACCTCCCCTCCACCTCCACCCCGTTGACTCCTCGTGCAGTCAAGCCGCGAGGCCTCCAGGAGAATTCGGAATGGAGCGCTGGAATCCGAATGCTTGTTCTTGATGTTTTATTAATCAGTTCAGTTTAATGAAACTTTCAGCATCTCTGGCGTGCACCGTTGCTGCCTGGGAACTATTAAATGTAGCAGATGCCAAGGCCTGTCAGAAATGGCTTGTTGTGGAGGACAGTGGCGTAGGTAGACCTTTGTATTCATTGCCATGAGCAAAAGTTACAGCCCAAAGAAAGAAATCACGTCCCTTGGGATTTTTGTTGCTGCTGTTTTATATCTTAATCTCATTTATTAAGTGTGTGTGTGCATGTGTGTTAGGAAAGACCTATATTTAGATCATATCACATTTTCCTTTTACATTGATCTTACATGATGTTTAATTACAGAGAAACCCCAAATTCATACTCTTGTAAATGTTCCCTCTACTCACAGTTAAATCCTAAACCGAGTTATTCCGGGGCTTAGCTGGAGTAGGCTTGGCTTGTTTGTGCAGTATCCCACGCGTGTGGGTGCGTGATAAATACTATTCTGCAGTCCCCTACGAAGGTGTACACTATAGGCAGGGTCTACACCGTATATAACAACAGAGGAGTGGAGAACGGCAGTTTAGGAGATGCAGGTTGTAAACATGCAATTATTCTAATTATGGACCGAAACGGAACTGGCTTGTTTTCACCCTGTCGTCTGCCCATGTGAATTGTCAGATGAAACTTTCACAAGATATACTCTCCCCACAAAGAGGCAGCTCTGTGGATGCATGTCTGCTTTTATTTTCCATAGAGCCTTTGCTTTTGCTTTGATTTTTAAAGCTTTGGGAAGGGGGTGTGGGGCTCAGGTAGTTCGTGATTTGGCTGGAATATCTTTGTCTTTGCTGTTTGTGGGCGTTGGTATTACTGGTGCTGCAGTTACTCTCCATCCAGGTGTAGGGAGAGGAAAGCTTAGACACTGTTAAGGCATTTCCAAATCCTTATTTTCATGTCTTGATAATGCATTAGTGTGAGACAATGAATGAACGCCACAAAACAAATGTCAGCGTATGGTCCTGCCCAGCCCAAGTTCTCCTGCAGTGACAAAACTGAACATTTCAGAGGGCTGCAACAAAGGTTTATTTCTTGCTCTTGTTCAGTTTTCCATTTGGGGTCAGCAGCAGCTCTGTTGCATTACCATCAGCCTTCCAGAACCCAAGCTGAGGGAGCAGCCCACCATCTGAGTCATTGCTGGTCTTCAGGCAGACAGAAAAGGCAACATGGTAGAACCAAGTGATGGGCCCCTACCTTCTACTTAAAAAGGGACCCATCTCTCCCCCTACATCCATGCACATTTCATTAGCAAGTGACAGGATGGAGTCTGACATCACTGGGGCAGGGAAATACGAACTTCACACAGGGAAGGATAGCAGAGATTCTGAGCAATGCTACAATGTACTGCACTCGGCAAAGCAGCGGTGATTTCCTCAATCCTTTGTCAGCCAGGAGTGTTTTGTCCTGGCTTGTGAAGACAGTACCATACTGTTGGAAAGACAGAAATGGCATCGTCACTCGTTTCTGATCCTTGGTGCCATAAAGGTGGCTAAGAATCATGGTGGGTGTCAAAAGGTGCGACCTCCAGGATGTAAAGCGAAAAACAGGGACTCTGTGGAAAGTGCATCTGAACAGGAACTTCAGTTCTGCCCAGGCACAGACCTAGGGGCACCTGCTTCTGAGTCCAGAGACTCCTTGTAAAACTTGACCTATAGTGTTTTGAACTTCCTGAGATCTGGTCGTTTATTTTCCTTGGTTCCCATGGACATGTTCCTCTCTACAAACATTCCATTTCGAGAGACTACTGGAATGAGTCTGTTCTTTTTCATCAGGACTCTTTCGGAGAGTGAAAATAATAAAATACAGAAAAGGAGACAAAGTCGCTGTAGGATTCACCTCCAAAAATGTGGAGATGTCACAAATCCAAAAGAGAGACAGAGTTTAACCTCTGCTGGAACCTCGACTGAACGTGGAAGATGGCCGTAGTCTTGCCAATGGAATTAGTCTAGTTTCAGAATAAGCTAGGGAGTGTCATTCATTGATTCACTGGTTCAGTCATTCATTACTCTATCCCAGGCATTACTGTAGGTATTGGGGGGCTAGAGGAGGGAGCCCTCCTTTTGAGGTGCTTGCTTTCCATGGATGATCACATGTTTGATCATTTGATCACAGATCAAATGATCTATCGTTGATCTGTGATCAAATGATCTATCGTTTGTTCACTTGCATATTAATTAGCTTATTCGAATATCTGTTGATTAATTATTAAATGCTACGGTTTCAACAGTGAGCAAATGGGACAATGGTCCAGCTCTCACGGACCTGCCATTTTAATGAGATGATAAATGATAAATAGAACATAAACTGACACATTGGTATATAAGATGTCAGGTGGTGCTAGGCGGCGCTATGATAGAAAATAAAGATGAGCAGAGGCAAGGAGTTGGGTGGGTAGAGACGGGGGGTGGGGTGGGTTGGGATCGAGCGTGCTGTTTGGTACAGGGTGGCCAGGGTCACCTCACTGAAGAGCTAAGTGCATGCAGAGGAGAGGAAATCGGCTAATTTTTGGTTACAGGAGTTCAAGGGTTAAGGAACAAAGTCCAGAGTGGAACACCCAGTGACACACTCCATGGCTGATTTCTGGGGCTTTCTCCATGCTGGGTTTCTTACTTTGTGTATTGCACCTTACAACACCTTCCCCTTCTAGTGCAGAGACAACTGGTGGCCTCGCAAAAACCGTGGTGGCGACTGTGGACATTTGTTGAATATTCTGTATGTCCTGAGGAACATTCACCGGGACAGTTCCCTCGGCCAGCCTTGTACATAAAGCACACAGGGATCCAGACCCACATAATTCAAAGCTTTAAACATTTTTTTTTTGCCGGGTGTGGTGGCTCACGCCTGTAATCCTAGCACTCTGGGAGGCCAAGGCGGGAGGGGATCGCTCAAGGTCAGGAGTTCGAGACCAGCCTGAGCAAGAGTGAGACCCCCTGTCTCTACTAAAAATAGAAAGAAATTAATTGGCCAACTAAAAAAATATATAGAAAAAATGAGCCGGGCATGGTGGCGCATGCCTGTGGTCCCAGCTACTTGGGAGGCTGAGGCAGGAGGATCGCTTGAGCCCAGGAGTTTGAGGTTGCTGTGAGCGAGGCTGACGCCACGGCGCTCACTCTAGCCTGGGCAACAGAGTGAGACTCTGTCTCAAAATAAATAAATTAATTAAATAAAATTTTTAAATTGCCCTCTGAGTTGACTACACGCCATAGATAGATGTGTTCTCAGTTATAGCATTCGGAATTGAAAATAGGAAATGAGTTGATATGGATAAAAACTCCTGTGGTTCTGCAACTTTATAAATGAAGTTTCTTTTTTGAAAAGGTTAAATAGGCTAGAGGTGGAAGTTTTGGGAGGAACTTACATGTTTCTCAGTGGCTCTGTTGTCAAGTGAAATGAAGGCAAGTAAAAATTGCAACTGGGCTACGTACTAATTTTGTTTTTTGCTTTTTGTGTTTTTATTTCAGAATATTAGAGGGGTACAAATGCTTTGGTTACATGGATTGTTTTTGTACTGCTTGAGTCAAAGTTATAAGTGCGCCCATCACCCAGGCAGTGTACATTGGACCTGTTAGGTATGATTTCACCCTTCCCCCCCTCCCCGCTCCCACCTGCCTGATTTCTGTTGAGTTTTACTTCCATCTGTATGCACTCATTTTGGATTCGTTTGCTTTTGCTTTAATTTTGGCCAAAAATCAGCTCTAAGGAATATGGAAACTTGATTAAGTTAACTTAATTAAGAGAGATTGCTCGGCGAGGTTATTAGACTTCTTTTGTAAAATGCTTCATTTCTGATCCATTTGATGTCGGGCCTTTTCCCCCTCTTTGATGTTGAAATAATCAGATTAAAATCAACTTGTTAAATGTGAAACCTATGGGCATAAAGAAGATCCATTGAGTTGAAGCCTTCTGAAAGAGTTTTTGCTTTCTTTGAAATTCTGATTTTTTTTTTTTAAGAGCATTCTTGCTTGCAAATGCAGTTTAGTGGCCAGATTTCTAGATTCTTCTGGCCAAGTGGCACTCCAGCCAGCAATCGCCAGGCTTGAAGGGCTGAATCATGAATTTGAAACGTATTTCTCACTTCTTAAATTATCAGACCCCTGACCCCCAAGACAACAACAGGCCATAGTAGTGTATAACCCTAGCAAACACATGGAAATCCATAACGTCACTTCAGTTATAAAAACGCAGGGCTAAACAGGCCCTTTCTATGAGGGCATCTTGGATCTTTGTTTCCTAGATGCAAGTCCAGTTGTTTACTGGAAAGCAGGTGGAGATTAAAGTCATGCAGACCTGAGTTCAAATCTCACGCCTGCCTGGCTGTGAAAACGTAGACAAAGTCTTTTCTAAGCATCTATCTTCGTCTGTCCGACAGAAGTGACAATCAACAGCCCACGTGTAATGAGGATCAGAGTGAGATGGTACATGGAAAGCCATTAGCACAGTGCCTAGTACGTGGTAGGCGCTCATTATTGCTGTTGTTTTGTTTTGTCTTATTTTTAAAACCTGGAGAGATGGGAATTATTATCCAGGTTTCCTGACCTCTTTTGAGAGTTACCTCTACAACCGGTAGCCTTGGGCTAAATGGGGCCAAAGAAATGTTTTGTTGGATTTAACATTGTGTTTAAAAATATTTATAATTTGTCAGTGTTTCAAAATCCGGAAATCGTTACAGAAAAGTCTGGCTTTCTGGCTTTATTGGAAATCGGAGACTGTCTGGCAATATTATACTTCTCCCTCCTTTCCCACTGGGGGAGCAGTTGGCAGGGCTGAGAGTAGAAGCTTCCATTAGGTGGAGATGTATGTGCTGGGCTCACTTTCCTCCTTCATGTTCCCACCTGGACCCTAAGTGCACCTAAGGTGTTGACAACACCCAGTCTAGGTACTAGGCTCAATGAGCAAATGTACATGTTTTCTGTGTATGGCTTTGGGGACTTGGGGGGCTACATATAGATAGCCCTCAAGGTGTGTGTTGCTCTGGCCCAGAAAGGGAGTCCCTTGCACACCCGTGACTGAAGGAGACAGGCCTCCTTCCAGCGAGGCCCTCTCTTTGAGGATGCAGCTTTGGCAGCAATTAATCAGAAGTAGCAGTTGGGGCCAGGCGCAATGGCGCACACTTGTAATCCCAGCACTTTGGGAGGCTGAGGCAGGAGGATCGCTTAAGCCCAGGAGTTACAGACCAACCTGGGCAATAGTGGGGAAACCCGTCTCTACAAAAAATAGGAAAACAAAAAATGAGCTAGGTGTGGTGGGCCACGCCTCTAGTCTCAGTTACTCAGGAGGCTGAAGCAGGAGGATCGCTTGAGCCCAGGAGTTTGAGGCTACAGTGAGGTATGGTGACACCATTGGACCCAACCCCCAGGCAACAGAGTGAGACCCTGACTCAAAGACAGACAAAAAATAAGTGGGATTTGGGAAGGGGGTTGGGATCCTGGGTCAGGCAGGAAGATCCTACAACCAGCCATTGAATATGGTGGTAGGTACACACACCCCAAGTGACCCTCAAGTGTGACAGACAAACAGAGTAATGGTAGAGATCGTGCATGGGGGAAAATTCAAATAATAGCGTCGTTAGAAGAGGGCAGATGACTGATCATGGAGAAGCCAGGGGGGAAAGCAGGACTCAGTTGAACAAAAACAAACAGTATAGTTGATTCGCAAACTTCTTTTGAGATGGTATTAGCACTCTTGATAAGACAATTAAAAATTACAGTCCAGTAATCATCTTTTCCATTTTTCTCACTTTCTCCTCCTCAAAGCTTTATCCCTTATCCAGTCTTCATCGTAAATCTGCTGAACTTGTCACAACAAAGTGACAGAAGAGTTGTCAATTGATCCACTGGACCACTCAATAAATTAGTGACATCTCTTCCTTAAAATTCAAAGTTTTGATTGATTACCTTTTGAGGTACATAAGAAATGAATACAAACCAAAGATTTTCCTGACTTTTCTCTCTAAGAAATAAATTCAAGACTTCTGGCTTAAATTCACTTAAAAAAAATGGGGAGGGGGAATTTGGTCTGTATGGTTCGCACCATGATTTAAGAGACTACGTTCAGCTATGAATTACATTTACAATTTCGGACACCACTTGGTTCTTATATTTGACCCAGATTTAGCATAACCAGGTATATGAGGACTTTTTACAAGATCGCTTTAATGGTTACTTTGATTTTGAAAAAGAAAATTCTCAAAGCTCCAAGAATTGCCTTGGTTTTCGTAAAAACTTGAGTATGTTGTCATGGATATTGAAGTACTCATGTTAAATACTCGTTCTCAACTAACATCCATTTCTGTGGAGGATTTTGTAGCGAGCCTACACATAATCGTGGTTTTGTCATTTGGCAGTGGTCTTACGTAACCACTTAATTTTTATTGCACGAGTGTGAAGTCATAAAAGGTGTCTACACTGTGCTCAGTAAAAGAACCAGACCTCACTAGACATCTCTGTGGTCATTGTTCAGCATTCCAAAGTTAAGTCAGGCTGATGGGGTATTCAATTCAACAGAACCACTGCAGTGAGGCCAAATTTCCACCCCCAGAATGAATAGGAAATCTGGATTCTGTGGCTTTGCATTAGGCTTTCGTAGTAGTTATCAGAAGTTTAGGGAATTATGATTTAAGTTAACGGATAAGAAGTAAAATCGTGCTAATGATGATGATGATGACCATGACAGCTAACACTTATGGAATGTGCCAGACATTGTGCTAAGGGCCTGATGTGCATGTCATGCATGTAATTTTCACAACAATCCTATGAGAAGATACTATGACTCTCGCCTAGTTATATAGAGAGATTAAATGGTTTGTCCAAGTTAGTGTATTGAGCCAAGCGGCAGAACTTAGACTCAACCCAGCCTGGCTGATGTTCATTTTTTGTTTGAGAGAATTAATAAATCAGTCGAAACGACGTAGTTGGACACACAGGCATTTTGGAAAAGATGTCTTCTCTTCCTGTCCAGGTGCAGCTTCCTGCCATTGCATTGAGCACAAGCTCTATCTTACTGTTTTTGTATCTTCCTTTCCCTACACCGAACCCCTCAGCCCTGTTTGCTTAAGTGCTTTGCAAATGACAGAAAGTCAGGATTTGCTGGCTTGACTTGAACATGACTGTTCTGGGTGGGCCATGTTGGGGTGCAGTGAGTCAGAAAGTCCCAGAGGTGGCAGTACAGATGTTCTTAGGGTGATGCACGGTGGGGGTGGGGAAGGCAGTAGGGAAGGGTGGGGACTGTGGACAGGGAGGAGCACGCAGCAGGGAAACCTCAGGCCACCTGTTTGCAGCCCCAAGTATAGGGGTAGGTCTTTGCTCTTGCCTGGGTTCAGTTTTGCCCTAATGCCTTGGATGGGCACCTGGACATGGCCAGTGGCAGGGGTGATGGCCCTGAACATTCGCACAGTCTCCACCTCGCAGGTACTGACCAAGAAGGTAGGCGGCCAGGCTCTTAGGATTGCTTTGTCCATGTTTGGGAGATAATGAACAAAACCTAACTTACGTAGAAAGACAGTGCGTTGAATTCTTTCAGGCAGAGGTGCTTAATTTTTTATATGCACGCGTGGACTCCAGTTTCCAAATCCTTGTTCCACAGCCCTGGCCCTAGAGACATAAAACAAAACAGAAACCTATTAAATATTTGCAAGTACATATTCATCTTGTCAGACTTCTTTGGTAAACATAGGCTGATCAGCAAGGTTTTACCTCCGCTGGCCTTTGATTAGATATTTCTTACTTATAAGCCTTGCTGGTTTTTGTTTTTTCTTTTTCTCCAGGAAGATTCTCAGGACTAAAAGTGTCCACTTTTTCTTGCGACTGTCCCCTTTCCCCCTCCACTCCAAAAAGCGTTGGTGTACAGATCTCAATATCAGATCACGTATGACAAGCTAAGAAATCCTTTGCCAATTGGTACCCAGTACTTTGTTCTAGTTTGTGCTATTTCACCAACCTGTAGAAATGGTTTGTTTTCTTTTTCTTTTTATGATCCTCACAACATGGCCCTATTATGCCATGACTATAAATTAAAATGTAGCCAGAAATAGAGGGACGAATGGCATTTAATGGTTAGCAGAATTTGAATTCATACACGTTGCCTCATAATCGCACGTAAAGAACGATCCTCTTTCTGAGTCAGTTGTTTATTCTTGACAGTTCTCTGCCCCCCAGGAATCTCTGCTCTCCCTTGGGCTAACACTGGGCCATCTTCTCCTTTTGTCATGGCAGCCTGACTCTACCAGAGCTTTGCTGCATGTTGCCCGATTGATCGAGTCTTTATTGATCTTGTCCCTTGCCCCATTGGCCGTCGTTCCTATTGGAATGTCATTCTCTACTGTGGTCATCCTCAGACTCCTTAGCAAGCTTTGCCTCGCCTTCAGAAGGGACACCAGGTGGTTCAGGCTTCCTGGCATGTTGGATAAAATCAGGACGGTGTGTTGGAAGGATTAGCCAGCTCGAGAGAATACCTGTTTCTCAGGCAAGTCAAGCCAGGAGGGATCAAGGCAACACACATCAGTAATCTGGAACGATCCGCCCCCACCCTCTAGCCTCTTTGGCAGGGGTCCTCAAACTTTTTAAACAGGGGGCCAGTTCACTGTCCCTCAGACCGTTGGAGAGTGCGCACTGTGGGCCTGGGACGAGTCGGCTGCTAAGCAGGACAGGCAGCGGTGGCAAAAACACCCAGCGGGCCAGATAAATGTCCTTGGCGGGCAGCATGTGGCCCTTGGGCCGTAGTTTGAGGATGCCTGCTCTTTGGTCTGTGGTGGGCAGCTTTTGACGTCTAAGCCCCACTACCTTTTGACCTTGACCCCCAGAGTTCTTCAGCAAGAGGGATTTGCCCAGGTTTATTATGTGTTGACACAAGCCTGTGGGCTTGGGGCTGTGCTGGCACGGAGATGTCATGAATGGACCCTCAGTTTTCACGAGTTGTCTGTTGTTCATATTTTGCCCAATCTGATTAATAGGGGTTTATTTCCGTCATCTTGGTTTTTTGGGTCAGGTGGTCTTTCTGGGTGGTCGGGGGCGTGACATGAAAAGCAGTTATTTAGGATTCCTCTTTGTTCGCCTTTCAACAGTGCAGAGCCCCCATTACCCAGGGTTCTGGCAAATGGATCTTTCTACTGTCAGGAGGAGGCAAATTCCACTCACAATTAGTCAGATCACTTTAAATGGCTCAGAGAAAGACAGCCACTTTTCCTGAAACAGCCTCATTCGTGGACCCGAGGCTTCTAAGAACAGCTCAGAATGTATGTTTTTATTTTTTTTTTTTCATGCCCTAGATTTAGGAATTAGAAATGGCCAGACCAGCAGTCAGATTGTAGTACAGATGGAATGTTTGATCGTTCCTATTGTACCCTAAGAGAATTTGGAAACTTCTAGAAAGAATTGCCCTAACGTAACCTCTACTGCAGATTCAGGGACCTGAGCCTTGTGGCTGCCTTGTTGTCTGAAAGCAAAATAGCTATTTCTAATGGAGTCTCGACATTGCATTGATGAGATCCAGGGTAAAGTATAACTTGTGGCCTTAAAAAACCATTTATGGGTTCATATCCTCCGGAAAGGGTAAAAAAAAAATGGGAAGCTGCCCTTTCGTGAACACCTACTTAATGCCCTGTGTGAGGCCTCTTTCGTATATTGTCTCTTTTTGTCCCCACCACGGTGCATCTCTGTAGGTTATGTTATCCCCATTTCACAGAAGGTAAAACTGAGGCTTAGAACGTTTGTGGGACAGGACTGAAGACTATGCACGTCACACCACCACACCAACTGCACCTCCCCAATTCAGGATCAGATAAACTTTGTTCCGTGACTACGGAGTTGTTCTTTGTAGATGATGCTTTGTTTCCGACACTTCCTGCCCCCAACAAGGTGGATGCGAAAACCTGCCAGGAGAGATGTAGGGGAAATCATGTCCTGAGTTTGTGCCGGTGAGGCTGGGGCTTAGGAAGCAGAAGTTTCTGGTTTGTTGTGAGACGTAGAGGAAGGCAGTGTTAGTCTCTCTGGTTCCTTGTATGGGAAATGGGTGCAGGAATGCTGCATCAGTCATTGTGAGGATTATGTGATATAGTTACACAGTGCATTAACTTAAGAAATATTTATTCAGCATCTTTTAGGCTCGGCTGTGCTTGGCATTAGATACACAGTGGTGAATGGTAACAGTGCTCATTTGTAAAGTGCTCGTTTGTATGCCAGGGGTCATCATCATTGCTTTACTGGAGTCACCACGTTTGATTTTAAGCATAGGAAAACATGAAGTAGGTACATTTAACCCTCTGTCCACAGAAGGTGAAGAAACCAGAGAGGTTCGTTCACCTGCTGGGCGTCACACAGCCAGGGCACAGCGCTGCCGGGATTGCGACCCCACCGTCCACCTCTAACGCCTGTATTTTCTTTTTTCTTTTCTTTTTTTTGAGACTGAGTCTCACTCAGTTGCCCGGGCTAGAGTGAGTGCCGTGGCATCAACCTAGCTCACAACAACCTCAAACTCCTGGGCTCCAGCGATCCTCCTGCCTCAGCCTCCCGAGTAGCTGGGACTATAGGCATGCACCATCATGCCAGCTAATTTTTTTTCCTAAATGTTTTAAGTTGGCCAATTAATTTCTTTCTATTTTTAGTAGAGACGGGGTCTCGCTCTTGCTCAGGCTGGTTTCGAACTCCTGACCTTGAGCCATCCTCCCGCCTCGGCCTCCCACAGTGCTGGGATTACAGGCGTGAGCCACCACGCCCGGCCTAAAGCCTGTATTTTCACGGTGACGTCCTGATGTCAGTTCTGGACCAACGGAGTGTCAGGCCCCCGTCCCTCGGGACACTCACGGTCTGACAGAGCAAGAACAAAAGTGAAGCAGACAGAGAGCCAATGCACCGCTCAGCGCTAGGAAGGAAGTGGGGACACGCTGAGATTGAGAGGGACAAGCAGGGACAGCGAAGTGAGACTGGAATCCGGGAAGGCCTCTGTGAGGCGGTGAGCCCCAGCAAATGCAGTTGGGTAACACGTCGGAGGTGGCCTGCTTTGGTTGGAGGGGACACCCTGTGTGAGCCTAGAGGTGGGAAAATTCTAGATACCAGGGGCTGCCCACCACGAATGAACGTGGTCATGGGTAAAAAGTGCTTTGAGCTTAAGACGTATGCACAACAGCTGTCTCTGCAGATTCACTGATTTTTTTTTTCTATTTTATTACATATGTTCAAATTTACGAACATGAAACAGACTCAACCTTCTCATGAAGGCCTATAACTATTCGCATCTCTCAAATCCTCTCCCTTCTCCCAAATGTAGCAAATCAGAAGGAAGAAGTTTTGAAGTTCAGCCTCTAAATATTTCCTTAGTGGTCTTTTATGGGGCTTGGTTGCTTAGAACCTGACATGTTCATAAAACATGATGTTCTTCTGCCTTTATGTGTATGTGTGTATATATACACATATATTTTTTTAAGATTTAACATAGTCAGAACTCTGAGCAAGGAAACCCCCAAAAGAGCCTAGTCGTAAATGCTGAAACTTGCTATGCATGAAATTAAGAAATGCTAATTTTCTTGCTGTGCTTTGAACAGAACAAGCTCATGCAGACCACCAAAAAGGTTTCATGAAAAAAATCTTTCTGCTAGTACCTGCCCATACCTTTTGATTCTGCCACTGGAGGTATTATTTTTACAAAATTATTGAAAATCCACGCATCTCCTGCCTCTCTCTCCGGTATGTTTCACCTCCTGAGACTCGTTGGCTGTTTTCCCAAAATGGAAACTTCGGATTATGTTCACTTTTAATATGCACGCCTGGTTAACAGTGTCACTCACCTTTGCCATTCCTTTACGAATTGAAATTAATTAAACCGAAGGCTGCCGGTGAAAACATACCCTCCTAAATACGGATTTCTGTTCTGTAGCCCTATCTAGGAAAAGAAATTCCCTTTTATTAGAAATTGCTGATCTCACATCAAAGCAGACCAAGTTTCTTTCATTTTTAATGAAGAGGTTTTCTGATCTCCCAGGGCACACCTGGCCACGCAGCCCGGGCAGCCTGTGACAAGTGGCCCAGGGCAGTCACAGCCCATGCATTTGGAGGTCACTGTTTCTCCAAACTGGATCTGTTTAGAGCCACTCATTTGCTACTCAGAGGGAACAAATTTTCCCTGTGATTTCCTTCACACTGCTGGGGCTAATACACATCACTACAGTTTTTAAGCTTTTTAAAAGACTGCTTTTTGAATATCTTTAGAAGAAACAAGTCTTGTGTTTTCCTACTTAAATTAAACCTCCTTTTTTTTTTTTTTCTTTTTTCTTACATCTGCCAGCTAGACGGGCTGTCTTCCAGTCTCCAAAATTCTTTGATACATTTACAGCCTTGACTAGTAAAAGGGATGTGATGATCTCTTGCCATGTCTTCCTTTTTGCAAGATTCCATATTAAAGAGTGAAAGTCAGCCCATCTAGCCCGAATATGTCCCAAATACCTGGTGCCCGGTGAAAGGAGAGGTCCCAGGCAACGGAAAGCATGTCCCCTGATACCTGCATGTAAGAAATATTTCATTTCACTGAAACTATCCATTACCGATCTGCAAATCCAGTAAATTAACTCCCAGGCTCTAAACTCCTTTTACAGAATACTTTGAATCCTTTGCCAGGGTTTCGGCGAAATGCGTCCCCTAACGTGTTCATTTCCTGCTGCTTTTTGAAAAGCCTTCTGCTTCCTCTCTGCCAGTTGCATCTGCTCGTTCCTAAATGAAAGCAGCCTCCAGAAAGCGCTGGCCAACAACCTCTGAGCCATGGGAGGGCCGCGTGCTGTCCCGCTGCCTGACAGCAAGGCCGAGGTTTGTCTGAAGCCCTTCCGTCCATGCAGTTACTGCGCCACCGTGTTTCTCTTTGGACCGTTAACCAACCGTTCTGGTTTTTTGTGGTCACTTTTTTCACTTATCCGAAGTGTTACAATCCATGTTCTTTCATAACATTCCTTGTGTCCCTCAGTCAAACATTGGCTTTTATCTGCAGAGAATCATTGTAGGTTTCTTTTTCTGTTTGATACTATATACACATGTGTATATGTATGTGTGTATATATGTTGTACATACATATATAAAGCTATTGTATTTGGTAACTGTTTCTTTTTCTGTTTGATATTATATACACATGTGTGTATGTGTGTGTGTATATATGTTGTACATACATATATAAAGCTATTGTATTTGGTAACTATTTGTTTTTCTGTTTGATATTATATACACATGTGTATATGTATGTGTATGTGTGTGTATATATGTTGTACATATATAAAGCTATTATACTTGGTAACTATGTTTCTTTTTCTGTTTGATATTATATACACATGTGTATATGTATGTGTGTGTATATATGTTGTACATACATATATAAAGCTATTATATTTGGTAACTATGTTTCTTTTTCTGTTTGATATTATATACACATGTGTATATGTATGTGTGTGTATATATGTTGTACGTACATATATAAAGCTATTGTATTTGGTAACTGTTTCTTTTTCTGTTTGATATTATATACACATGTGTATATGTATGTGTATGTGTGTGTATATATATGTTGTACATACATATATAAAGCTATTGTATTTGGTAACTATTTAAATAGTATTATAGTTTATCCCAGTGGTCTCCAATCTTTTTGGCACCAGGGACCGGTTTCATGGAAGACAATTTTTCCATGGGAGGGAATGGTTTCAGGATGATCCGAGCGTATTACATTTATCGTGCACTTTATTATTATTATGTTGTAACATATAATGAAATAGTGATACAGCTTGCCATAATGCAGAATCTAATGCCACTGCTGATCTGACAGGAGGCAGAGTGCAGGGGGAGATTCGAGTGATGGGGAGCGACTATAAATACAGACGAAGCTTCACTCAGTCACCTGCCACTCACCTCTGCTGTGTGGCCTACTTCCTAATGGCCACGGCTGGTACCAGTCCGAGGCCCAGAGGTTGGGGACTGCAGGTTTATTCTAAGGTTTTTGTTTTCAGGTAGTTTATGATGTCGTCTCTAAATAATGAGACTTGTTTCTCTCTCTCAAATCTCTCTTCCTTTTTTTTTTTTTTTTTTGCATTTTTCGTGTCATATTTCATTGGCTGAAACATCTCGCTTTATCATAAGAATCTGACTTTTCATTTAGACACGCATCATTGAATTGAAGTGAATTCGTAGTTAATAATTGTGTCCTAGAGCTGTCATTCAAATTTTATCCTAAACATAAAAACTGCAGCCTGATAGGAGTGGTTCATTTTAGGCACAAATATCAAAGAGCACATCTTTCTGTAAAGGGAAATGTTCCTGTGAAGACAAACAGGAAAATTATTATAATTCCATTTATCAAATGCTTACTGGATGTCACTTATCAGCTTAAGAGGTAAAAATTCACCATATTATTTGATTCTCACAACAACCTTCTGAGAATAGGTCTTCATCATTGTGCCCATTTTACTGCCAGGAAGACTGAGGCTTAGAAAGCAAGTTATCTGTTGCTGAAAGCAAGTAACACTCATCATGGTTGATACATGCAAGTTCTTCTGAGTCCAGAGCCTACTCCCTTTACAGTAGCACCCTGATATTTTAAAGTTTATATCTCAAGGTAAGGTGAAATGTCTCTCGTTTTTATGTCAGTGACTGTAGAGTCTAAAAGTTCAATTAAAAAGAGCTCCACTTGCAAGGAAGATCATATCCTGATGCATGTCTCACACATTTCTTCTCGTTTCGTATTACCCTGTATCAGGGGCCAGCAAACTTTTTCTATAAAGGGTGGGAGAGTCAATATTTTAGGTTTTGTGGGTTATGCCCTGTCGCGACCACTTAATGCTGCCTTTTTTTTTTTTTTTTTTTTTTTTGCAACAGAGTCTGACTCTGTTGCCCAGGCTAGAGTGCCATGGCATCAGCCTAGCTCACAGCAACCTCCAACTCCTGGGCTCAAGCGATCCTCCCGCCTCAGCCTCCCGAGTAGCTGGGACTACAGGCATGCACCACCATGCCCGGCTCATTTTTTCTGTTTTTTAATAGAGATGCAGTCTCGCTCTTGCTCAGGCTGGTCTCGAACTCCTGAACACAGTGCTTCTAATGGAGCTCAAAAGCACCCATTGATGACAATGTGAAAATGAACAGGTGTGGCCATGTTCCAGTGCAACTCGATTTATGGACGCTGAAATTTGAATTTCATATAATTTTCCACATGTCATGAAATATTTTAACCATTTCAAAGCTCGCAACGCAAACTTTACAAAAACGGCCCGTGGGCCAAATTTGACTCACAGGCTGTAGCTCGCCAACCTTGTTCTATACTGTCAAGTGTTAGAACTTCAGTGACACAGAGAAGTCCTTCTACAAATCATCCTTCCTGTGATGACATTTATTTAACGAACCTTTCTGAGGGCCCACTACTGCGTGGCAGCCCCAGCATGGGGCAGGAAGGATACAGAGGAGAGTAAGACAATCTTTGTTTTCAAAGTTTTTTGCAGTCTAGTTGGAAAGGAATTGGCAGGGTGGAAGTGCTAGAAAAATAAACAATTGCAACCCAGTATGAACAGTGCTTCAGACTTAGAGCAAGAGTTTGCATGCGCTCATCAACTCCAGCAAGCTTGGGGGAAATGGTAGGCTTTCTAGAATCTCAAACTCTCTGGAACTGCCCCTCTCTTCCCCTTCAGTGTCTTGGGCTTGGTGTGGGAGGGGGCACTGAGTCTTTTTGGAGAGACTCCCAAGTTTTTAGGTCATATGATAGAGCTCCTGATTCCACGCTGCTGTGTTGGAAGTGATTCATAGACCACAGAGGAGCAAGCGAGCCCAGCATCTTTTTAATCCAGCGCCATCTGCCCGCCCACCCTTCCCAAATGCACATTTTGATCCTCTGAAGCTTGGCGAAGCTTTCCTCGGCTGATCTAAGCCCCTCAACATGGGGATTAACGGGGGGATTGGGGGGCCGTGCACTGCCCCAAAAGAGCCATCCTGGAGCATGAGGCTGAGCCGGGGCGAGGGGTCGGGACAGGGGAACGTGCATTGGCAATGCTGCCCTGTGCTCTCTCCTCTGTCTCTCTTTTTTCTCCCCCTTGCTGACACATCCCACTGGAATTATGTTCTTGACTCTGCCACGCAGAGAGTTCTTTGCTTGGATTCCTGCTGGCCTTTTCCAGCCTCCTAGTTTCCAAGCCAGGTGCAACGGGCTCCGTCCCCAGCCCCTGTTCTCTTAAATGCAGAGGTTGTCCAGGGCTCCGTCCCCAGCCCGCTGATTTTCCACACCCCGAGTGATCTAACCTTTGCTTGTAGTTGCATTGCCATCTGGGTGCTGATGGCTTTCAGACCAGGACCCCCAGCCAAACCCGTTCCCTAGATTTATGCTGTTTCTTCACACTGCCCACCCGAAGAGCTCGCACGTGCATGCTAAGATACAACCTGAGAGTCTCTCATAGTCTTCTTTTTTCCTTCCCCTGCCCTTCTGCTAACTTGGACCCGTATATCTGGATTCGACCATAAAGACAACTTGGATTCCGTTCAAGGTGTCTTTTACTTTAGTGCACTCTTGATGCAATTAATTAGCAGCCCCAAAGACACACGGGAGACTGGCTGGAAGGAGCTCCCTGTTGCCCCTTCCTAATTAGGGCACCAGCAGTATCTTTCCAAATGCAAATCTGATCACGTCATCCCTTTGCTTAAATCCTGTGTGTTTCCCACTGCTTTCAGGACTCCCAGGTATGGTATGCAGGTTTTGCACTGCACAACCCTAGGGGGCGCCATTGTCATCATCCGCTGTGTGAATAGCGCCTCCTACAGTTGCATGTTGCACAAACTGCACTGCTGTATATGGCGGTTCTGGTCCCCAGGGTCCAGCAACATGTGGCTTTGACCTCCTGGCCCACGACCTCACATACAGCTCTGGCCCCCAATTCTAGGGTTTCTCATTCACTGGCTCTGGGCTCAGGTGTAATTTCCAGCAGGTTCTCGGGTGATGTGATACTGCTGATCCAGGGAACACCGTTGGCTGAACCACTGGTATAGACAGAGCTTGACATAACTTGACCCTTTTTCTGTGACAGCTCTTTACTCGAAGCTTCTAGGACATGCCTGGCCCCGGGGCTACTTAACCCAATTTTGCAAAAGCTAGAGGTAGCTCCATTTTATGAAAACAAATAAATGATTGCATTTTTAAAAATAAATGATTGCTGTTTTAAAAATTAATATTGAACTATACATGGAGTACATGAGCACATTCCTCGTAGGAAAATTTGAAACATTACAGATCAGCCTAAAGTCCCTTTTGACTTTCTGCGTCTCTGCCCCAGAAATCAATAGTCTTGGTAGTTTAGTATATAGCCCCGTTAGACTCCAACCTGCATTTGCTGGTGGAAAATGCCATTTGTGCTGGTGTTTTCCCCTCCTCCTACCTTGGACCACTTGCTCAACAGCTTGCTGTTTCTCGTTCAGATCTGTGCTTTGGCATCTCTCCGTCACATAGATTTTGCTGAATCTCTTTGCTCCTCACCTCTACTCTTCTTTCTTCCCCACCCTACTCTCTGCCCAGGGGACTCCATCAACCAGTTCCGTGTGCTCCTTGGGCATGGCCAGTGGGAGCCCTGCAGGAGTTTAGAGGGAGGGAGGAAAGGGAGGTTGGCCCACTCATTCCCTGGCCTCTCTGTGAGCGTGTCTCAGGCTGGCTGCAGCCGTGGAGGGAAGTTCACGGAGTTCACTGCACCACCCAAAGCACATCCATCCTACGGGGCAGGCCTGCTCTCCTTGGGACCTAGATTTGGCCAAGGCCCCACTGCTGTTGGTCCAGTTGTCGTCTAGTCCCTGTGCTTCCCCCACTTCACCCACTTTGCAAGTCAACCCAATTTATCTTAAGTATATTTTTCCTGCTGGGAACCTCAGTGGTCTGGATGTTCGTTTAACCACAAAATTTATAGGTTGAAAAATAATTACTGCATTGATCGTATTAGGAGGTGGGGCTTTTGGGAGCTGATTAGGGCTGAGCCCTAATGCATGGGATTAGAGCCCTTAGAAGGAAGCCCCGAAGAGTGCTCTGTCCTTCCTCCCACGTGAGGACACAGAAGGGACCATCCATGAACTAGGAAGTTGGCCCTCACCAGACACTGAATCTGCCCATGCCTTGATCTTGGACTTCCCAGCTTTCCAGAACAGTGAGAAATAAATTTCTGTTTATAAGCCACCCGGTCCATGGTTTCTTGTTACAGACGCCTGAATGTACTAAGGAAATAGGTATACCTCACCCCTTTTTTTTTAAAGTTTAAAAAAAGAATCATGAAATGTAAATAACATGAATGTCACCATCTTAACCATTTTTAGGTGTACAATTTAGTGGCGTTAAGTACATTCGTATTGTGCAACCATCAGCATTTTCCATTTCCTGATCTTTTTCATCATCTCAAACTGAAACTCTATACCCATTAAATAATAATTACCTATTTCCACTCACCTGGCCAACCACCCTTCTACTTCCTGTCTCTGAGTCTAACTGCTCCGGCCACCTCATAAGTGGAATCATGCAGTATTTGTCATTTTATGACTGGCTTAGTTCACTTAGCATAATGTCTTTGGGGTTCATCCATGTTGTACCATGTGTCAAAATTTCTTTTTTTTTTTTTTTATGGCTGAATAATAAGTCATTGTATTGTATACCACAATTCGTCTATTCACTCATCCACTAAGGGACACTTGAGTTGCTTCCACCTTTTGGCTATTATGAATAATGCCATTATGAACAGGGTTGTACAAGTATCTCAAGAACCTGCTTTCAATTTTTTGGAGTATCTACCCAGAAGTGGAATTGCTAGATCATATAGTCATTCTATTTTTAATTTTTTGAGGGTGGGTCATTCCCTTTTCATCTTTTAGTATTGCTATCGTTTGCTTTGACCTGAAAGACTAATGGTTATAGTTGCTTTATCTATATGGTATGCCACATCAAAGAAACTAACTTGAGTCATGCATGTGAGGTCAGCTGTTTTTGTCTTAACCCATTTGTAATTTTGATGCTGGCAAGTATTTTGGTCCACAGAAAGTATTAGCAAAGGCTGTTGCAGAAACTCACCGTCATCTTGCATGTGAAATACGAAGCCAATTTCAAAGCAGATGTGTAAATTACAGATATGGATTCAATTATATAGCGCGCTGAATATTTTTATTGCCATAGCTGCAGATCTTACAAATATTCTCTAAGTTCCTGTCTGTCATTTTGAGGGTGTCCTCTGGTGTACTTCTCAGTCATCCAGCCTTTTAAAGAATCTCTCAGCATCTTTTTGGGCCTAAACCTAGCGATGACATTACCTTTTGAGGGCCTTTAGTTATTTTATCTAATATCTATTCTTCTATAGGTAAATTTTAGGAGCCAAGAGTATTAATAAGTGAACATGTTGAGAGTTCTTTTCCTGTAGGAGGAAAACCTGTTTGGAAAATTCTTGTGTAAACCAGGATTATAAATTAAAGAAAAACAACTTGCGATTTGTTTTGAATTGTATTATAACTTTCCGGAATTTAGTCACTATGTATGAATTACTTTACATAGTAATCACAATTACCATTTATTAAGTTTATTTTAGCCTAACCACTAGCTGTTGGATCTACATGTCTCATCTTATTACTTTCATAACCTTGAAGGGTAACAGAATTATCATTTTCATTGACCAGATAAGGAAATCGAGAAGTCAGGCAGATTAACCAGATCAAGCCAAAGTCTCAGAGCTAGAAAATGGACGAACCAGAATGTAAGCCCTGCAGCTCTCTGTCATACCACGGTTTCCATTCTTCCATATGTCCCCTTTGATAGAGTAAAACCTCCCTTCTGATGTTTGGCTGCTTCAGCACGCCTTGGTGTGGGAGGGCCAATGCACACTCCCCCCTCAAATATGAAATGAAACAATTTGATGTTTTCCCCAATAGTGATAGAATTTGAGTCTCAGGATTGAGGAAGAGCCCCCAGTACTCCAGTCCAGCTGTGGTAACATCTCAATCTCAGCACAGCACCTTCAACTCAGTTTTCCATCGTTCGTAGTGGTTGCTTCGACCTGAAAGAATCTTCTGGAAGCCCAAGTCTATAGGCAAATGAGCACAGCCAGCACCAGATCAGGACCATAAATGGATTTGTAGAGTTCGGCTCTGGAAGGTTTGGGCAGGTGTCCAGAACGCTGTGTCCTGTAACAAGTGTAAACCTTTTCTGGAGTGTTTGTTTTAAATGTCAGAACTTGAGGATAATTTTGGCCAGGGTTGTTTTTTTTACATTTTTCATGGGTAGCTATTTATAGATCTAAATCTAAATCTGTTTTTTTTTTAATCCAGGCTACCCAGAAGCCATTACAAAAATAAAAAGATTGATCATTTTGGCTGTATAAAATATAAAACTTACATATGGCAAAAAAATATAATAAAAAGTGGAAAGCTTTTGCAAGAGCCGATGGAGATCCGATTTTCTGCCTTCCTAACGTGTTCCTACACGTCGAGGAACAAGACAAACTACCCAGTAGAAAAGCAAGCCAAGAATATGATCAATAAACATATGAAAAGGTGCTCAACTTCATCCGTAATTAAGAAAATGTACAACAAAATGATGCTGGCAAAAATGCAATGGTCTGATGATATGCAACGCTGATGAGTGTGTTGACATAAGCACTCTCATAAACTGTTGGTGGGAGTTTAAATTGGTGCAGCTTTTGGCAATATCTATTAAAGTGTGCATTCTGTCTAGCTCATAAATTCCATAATCTGCACTGTGAACGTAATCACGAAAGAGTACGCCAAGATTCGTATATATGCGCATACACATAACATACATGCAGCCAAGGATGCTGCTTTTGTACCACTGTGCAGTGGAAACTCAACACCACAACAAATCACCCCTTCCTCTCCCATTATAGAAACAAGCTAAATGTTAAATAAATGACAATATGTCTATACTGTGGGAAGCCCAGTTAAAAAGAAGGAAGTAGATCTGCAAATGCTCAGTTGGAGAGAGTTTCAAATTTTGTTGCAAGCATTTGAATAAGTTGTTTCTTAAAATGATATCTATAGACCAGTATGTTTTTTTCTTTCTATTTTTAGTAGAGACATGGTCTCACTCTTGCTCAGGCTGGTTTCGAACTCCTGACCTCGAGCAATCTGCCCACATCGGCCTCCCAGAGTGCTAGGATTACAGGCGTGAGCCACGGTGCCCAGCCTATAGACCAGTATGTTTTTTTAATTGGAAGAATATATTAAAAATTAACAGTGGTCAAAGTTTTGGTGACTGTTGTTTTAGAGGTGTGCATAGGCATGTTTTCTTTATTTTATGCTTTTCAAAAAGACTTCTTCCCCTATGCATTGTTTATTTAGAAAAATTAAAACTCGAGTGAAATTCATATGAAAATGGTTCTAATAGTTTACAGATAACCAAATTTAGCTTTTAAGTCTTGATTTAATCTACGCAGTACAATTGTCCAGAGCTATGCAAGGGCTTACCTATTTTGGGGAGGCTGAGAGCTAATTTCCAAAGAAGAGTTTGATCTTGATATATCCTGGCCTCTGTTTTCCTGCAGAAATCCATCTTTCAAAAACCTTGGGTGGGGTTACACTTGAAATAGAGATTAAGTAATGTGGAGGTGAGATCATTTCCTTATAGGAACTTTTTGGGGCTGGGAGGGAAGTATATTTATTTCTAGGCATTGGAGAAAGGCTGATTTTTGGTGGAAAAGGAGGCTTACTGAGTTACCTGGTCAAAAAAGCACTCCTGGGCTCTTGGATCCTTGGAACTTTTCAGTGCTAGACCGTCAGCGAACTTGTTAGTAGTAAACCCATTTTTGAGAGTTTGATTATTCATGTTGGGAAATGGATATACTCACTCTAGATATGGCTTCCATCGCTTTCTCACTTTGTAATCTAGCTGAGTTTATTTCCTCATCTGTACAATGGGTTTACTCATGATATCGCCATTACAGAGTTGTTAAGGGCTAAATGAGATCGTGCAGGTGAAATGCTTATCTTTGTACCTGGAATATGGTAAGCCTTTTGTTGGTACTTGTCATTACTATTGGACCACAGTTATACAATTTTAAATCAAGAGAACGTTCATTTCTGCCAAGATGAAACCCAGCAAACTTAGGCCATTGCTTGGGGTCCAGCAGTTAAATTGGGTTACAGAAGCAGCACCAGTCAACCAGGAAAGCAAGTCAAAGGATCAGAACTCGGCTGTTGGGTTGGCACCTGATGTGAAGTGCAAAGTATAGAAGATTGGTTGAAATTTCTTAGGTCGGATATTTACTAGACATATAGGAATTCAAGTATATTTGTGTATTCTTGGCCCTCATAGCTTAAACCAAGACCAGACAATTTGCCCAGATAAGACCTAAGTAAACTCTAATTACCACCCCTTTCCCCCAACCCCAGTCTTCTAAACCAGCCCTTTTTATCATTGTCTTTTTTCATCTAAAATCCTAATAGAACAATATTTTATTGTTACACACATTGTAGTTCATTTGCCTAAATCAACCATTTCCCCCAGGGCCTGCCCCAACCATAACATAAAGAGTAGTGTAGTATCATCTCACACTTTTAAATGCATTAATTCCAACTTGAATTAAGTGGAATAAACAGACCCTAGACCTCCTAGCTGAAGCCCTAGCTTTCCAGTCTTTTTTTAAATCTCCCTTTCAACAAGATCAAAGCAGCATTCCATAATCCTGAAGACAACACACAAGTACTTCTAAATATCCTCTGTTTGTGTTGCTTATACCAACCCTTACATTTGCATTACTAATCACCCTTTTCTCAAATGCATTGTTCCTAAAATGAGATTAAATGTCTCCTAATGGTTCTCTGTTGTTTGACCAGTGGCAGCCTGACCCTTAAATATGGTTCGCTGTATCTGTGAATGCACCAACTAGAATCTGGTCATGGGAAGTTTGCATATAGAAACAAATTGGATTCTTCTGTTCAGTCATAAATATAAATCCATCAGCATACCTAAATATCGTGTGTGTCTATCTCCAAGAGTAATAGAAATCCATTCAAGAACATCAAACTAAGCCAATTACCATGCAACTGGGGGTTAGAATAGTTTAGCGCGGGAGCAATATTTCTTTAGTTGGGTGTTCCAATAAAGGTTCAGGAATCCTGGCAAATCGCATTAGCTTTACTCTTAGGTCTTAGTTTCAGGATCTGCAGGTTAAACATCCTGATTGGAGGCAGGGAAAGCTTGGAAAAGTGACTTGCAGTTCAGTTCATGCGGATGGAGAGAAAACAGTGGCTGTAGTTACGGACATGTGAATGTTAACAGGTTTGCTTCTCAGAGGCGCTGGTTAAACAACTTCTTAACTGGCCAGAGTCCAGCACGTTAATCGTTAACCTTAGGCTGAGCATCTGCTGCCCGGTGTATTCAGAATGAGTTTATCATTACCTCTAACGACTGCCTTTTATGGTTCCGAAGAGCTACTATGAAATCTCTTATCACCACCAAGCCTAATCTTCATTAACCGGGAGCAGGCTGCTGGTACTTCTTAGTTGGACTAGAGTTAGTAGTTTATAGTCAATTGAAGAATTTTAAATTGCAACTGTTCCAAAAATAGAAGAAAAACAGCAGCTCACTCATGGCAGGCAGTCTTTGGCCTGTGCATGAAAGTTGCTTCTTATGACCCACTTTCCCAGTTAACTCTTGGGGAACCCTGGGTTACCCTGTTCTCTTTTTGACTTTGGACATCAGTAGGCTAGAGAGTCAGGCAGCCTGGGTGCAAGGCTTTGGCTGGAGCCTACTTGATATGCCGTATCTCAGCACCGGGGTAATTTTCAGATACACTCGCTAGCATCCTAGTTTCTCAAGCATCTCTGTAAATGCTCTGGGAAGCAAAAGTTCCATCTTTTCCCTGTTCTCCCTTCTTTCCTCTTTGCGTGTGTGTATAAAACATTTTCATTTTTGGATCATCAAAATTTATACATTAAAGTAAAGCAATACGCATCCATGCACGTGGTAGAAAATCTGGACAATACTAAAACTATGAAGACAATGTCTTTTAAAAATCTAATTTTCAACATACATGCTGAGCTAATTTTAGTGTCTAAAAACAGCTTTTTAAAACATTTTAAAGGGCTCAGCATGTTCAAGTAGCAGGGAATGTTTGGCTCCAAGGCCTGCAGTGTTACTCTGGCCTATAGCTGGAGGTTTAATAATAATATTAAGAGCTTTTTTAAGCCTCCAGAAAGAAGGGTTTGTCTGGGGTCTTATTTACTAAAATAGGCAAGTTAAACTTGAGTTTAATTTATATTTCAATTCTTTCTTTCTTTTTTTTTTTTTGAAAACAAGTATAATTTGGGCTTTATTTATGGAAGGGAGAGAGTTATTCTTCTCTGCAAAACACTGAAATTCCCTCATGACGCTATTAAACGCCTGCCCTTTGGGTTTTATGTTTCCAGGATATTGTCCGCATAAATATATGCAATGTTAAAAGAATGTGGATGACTGGTAGCGTGTACGTTTTAGCCTTCTGAACCGAGGGTTTATGAAACCAGTTGAAGAGTGTTTTATTGAAACAAGACAAATATTTATGAACAATTTCGAATCATCTGTTTTGAAATGTAAAGTGCGTTCGGAGTGGGGCACGGGGTTCCAGGTGTTTCCTGTCTGAATCTGGAATGATCCACGGCTGCTCTTGGCTCTCTTGAGTTGTGCTTGCCTGGCTTTTAATAAGAAGCAAAGAATCACACAGCTTCCCTGCTAATGCCTGCTTGGCCGAAAGTGCTCCCAGGAACATACTAGATTTAATAAGTTGAGAGCCTTCCTGAGACGTGCCTGTGTGTGTATGCTGATCTATTTACCTTTGCCACAAAATTAAAAAAAAAAACAACAAACAACTTGTTTATAGAAAGCGTGTGTTAACTGCTGTGAGTCTGTGCGCTCTGGTTCTTAAACACATTTGTGCTAATCAGGAGTTTACTTTCTGGTCTCTCTGGCTTCTGTGCTGTTACCATCCCTGGTTTCTATGAAATAGAAATATTATGTATTCGCCCAGACGGTTGGAAGCCGTTCATGTAAATACGGGCCTTTGTGACTTAGCTGTCAGCCTGGAAGGCCCTGCTTCCGAAGGGTTCCTTTTTAAGCCAAGCACAATGAGGTGTCTGTTTTACATGCAGCCGCCAATCCTGGGTCCAAACTACGTGGATTTGTCAGCCGTTGGCCAGCAGAACTGCTTTTTTTTTTTTTTTTTACAACATGCCCTGCTTTGTCTGCTGGTGTCACGGATGGTACATCAGGGCGGTGAGGAATCATTCCTGCCATGATCTGCCTCCATCCCCAGATCTGTCCCTGTCATCTGCCCCAGCACCAGCTTGCAGGGGGAGATGGGGGCAGCAAAGTCCATTTCCTGCAGGAGCAATTCGAAAATAAGAAAAGTTTGTCCCACAAAGAAATGTCCAGATGCACAAGTAAGACCAAGTATGGAATCCAACCAGCTTTCACCCCCTGAAACCCAGCCCTGGAGGCTGTGGAAGGGGGGTTCGGGGGATACCCAGGGCTGGGGTTGGTTTATAAGAAGTGACATTTTTCTGGCATGGGCAAGACACAGCTGAGAGGAGCGATGCCCGTTCCTTGCTTGGGCCCTTCTGCTTTTGCACTGTCTGGAGGTTTCTTCAGTAGACGTCATCCTTTGTAATGGTAGGAATCCAGGACACCTCGTAAGGGTACAGGCTGGCTTATTTGCTTTTTCACTGGGGGTAAGGGATGGGTGAAAAATACAGAAAAGCCCAAAGGAGAAGTTAAATCATTCAATTTCTGCCACATAAAAGTAGCCACTGGTATTCTTGTGCCACGCCTGCCTTCAGTGTTTCGTTTTTTTTCCTCTGCGTTATGTGTTGCAAAGCAATATCGGAATATATATTCTTTCATATTTTAATGTTAGAATTGTAGAGTGTTACAGTAGTACCCCCTTACCCATGGTTTCACCTTCCAAGGTTCTAGGTAACTGTGGTCCACCACGATCCAAAAATAGGTTAGTATGGTGCAGTTAAGATATTTCTAGAGAGAGAGACCACATTCATATAAACTTCATTATAGTATGTTGTTACAGTTCTATTTTATTAATTATTGTTCTTAATCTCTTATGGTGCCTAATGTATATCTAGGGGGAAAAAAAACATGGTATATATGAAGTTCAGTACATCTGAGGTTTTAGGCATCCTCTGGGGGTCTTGGAACGAACCCCTTGTAGCTAAGGGAGGACTCCACTGAACACACACAACTACAGAGCTCTCCTTGGGTCTAATCCTTTCCCCTCTCCCCGCCCTGTTCCAAAGTAGCTCACTGCAGAGGTAAATCTCTACTATGAATTTTATGTGTTCTTTCCTTGGACATTTTATACTTAAGTGATCTTTTAAAATGCGTTCTGGTTCAGGTCTCTTCCCTGGCATGGAGCACACGATCTATCCATTCCCCTATTCTTGGATGTTTAGATTGCAGTTTTTCCACTTTTCCAAGCAGTGGTGCTGTGAGCTTGCTCGTACGTTTTTCCTTATGCATACGTGCTCTAGCGTTTCTTCTCGGGTAGAGACCTAGAACTGGAGCTGCTGGTTCCTGGACAAGACCAGACTTAATATGTCACATACGAGGAGCACTAACTTTCCACACCCACGCTCTGTATTTATTGCAGTTGTGCTTGGTTTCCGGCTGAGGAATTGATTGACAGGGAAATGGATGGAAAGCAGACAAAATGCAGGCGGGATCCCGTTGAATCCTCAAGCTTAAGTAGTTTACCACGCTGGTTGCAAATCTATTTTGCATTTTCCCGATTATCAAAATAGTCGCCTCTGATCGGAAACATTTGTTCGAGGGCCTCTCCTCCCCCTCCCCCGGTGTACAACAAATGAATCAGTCATGGCAGAAGAAACAAATGGCTTTTTGTTGTTGCTTCTTCTTTAAAGATAATCTGTTGTTTTGAAAACATTTGCAACTTTTTTGCTTTCAAGGAAAGGGTGTGTTGGGGGGAGGTGGCGTCCCTGGTCTCCCCAGGTGGAGACATTTGCATCAGTTTTCGGAGGAATCACAGAGAAGAGCTGCCTCATGCCAGGATTCGAGGCAGGAAGTTGTCTGTTTGGTGTTTACTCAGGCATCTTTTGGCAAGAATGGATTACTGAATCAGAGCCGAAAGTTACTGTTTGGATTCGCTTAGGCATTTAAGACAAAAAGGCTGTCTTCCTTCCCAAGGCCTGAGAGGCTGAATCTGCAGTTTAAGATTGAAATTTGGTGTGAGATCCTGGAAGATCTCAAATGAGAGAGAATTCTTGCTGCCCTCCCCCCGCCCCCTCCAAAGGACTCAAGCCTGGTTCATCAGTAAGTTAATAAGTGTTGAGAGGCTGCCCCCTTGAGCCAGGGGGGACATGATTAGCATCCGGTTCGTTGCCTTGGTTTTTATAGTAGAGGAGACATAGGCAAGGGAGAGGAAGTGATCAGATGAAAGAGAAATCCCGGGACAAACAGATTGCAGAGGGCCAGTCCCTCCAGCTTAGGAGGACAGAGACCGAATGGCTCTGTGTCCTGCTGAATCCACCAGCCCCAGCACATTGTTGCGGCAGTGTGTGCAGCCAGCGTTACAGCTTTTATTCGTTTGACCGGGGAAAGAACCGAGCGGCACACGAAGAGTCGGAGAACAGCCTTTATTCTTCCACAGCAGGCTCAGCACACCTAGTGTTACAGCTCTCTTGGCGTCTTCCCATCTTCTCCCCTTTCCTGCCCTTCTGCCCCTGCTTTTATACTCTTAGTAGGGCTCAAGAAGCGTCCAATCAGCTACAAGCCTTTTAATCATCTAATCAGCTACAAGCTTTAATCATCCAATCAGCTACAAGCTCTAACATCCAATCAGAAACAAGCTTTAACATCCAATCAGAAACAAGCTCTAACATCCAATCAGAAACAAGCTCTAACATTTAATCAGCAACAAGCTCTAACATCCAATCAGAAACAAGCTTTAACATCCAATCAGAAACAAGCTCTAACGTTCAATCAGCAACAAGCTCTAACATCCAATCAGCAACAAGCTTTAACATCCAATCAAAAACAGTGGGATTCAAAAATTACCCAATCAGGATCACGCGGGCAGCGTGGCCGGAAACAGGCAGCGGCATGCGGCCTGGGGTCCCTGCGTCACTCGGGGGCCGGTGGCACACGGGGTCCGGTGGCACTCGGGGTCCCGTGGCACGCGGGGCCCCGGCCCCAGCAGCGTGCCCTCCAACTGGCCACGCGCAGATGCGGAGCTACATGGAGGCAGCCAGCGGCCGCGTCCCTGCGCCTGCCACAGGGCAGGTGCTCAGTGGCTTGCGTTGCCATGGCAGCGTCCCCTCCCCAGGGTGGCTGGCTTCCCAGGTGACCGTGAAGGCAGAGTGTCCCTTCCTCGCGGTGGGCTTGGAAAATAAGAAAGGAAAAGTCAAACACAGGAGAACTGCGAATAGCAGAGTAAGCCTGTGTGTCTGTAAAATTATTATTTATATCTCGCCTCCTTTCCGCAAAGGATCTGCGGCAGCTCAGGAGAGCTCAACTGCAACAGCAGAGCCCTCCCTAGACGGCAGGCGACTCAGTGCCACCTGGGGCTCACAGGTAGACCGGGGAGAATTGTCTCCCCGGCTGCAGACAGTTTTTAGGTCTGTCTGGGTAAACCGTAGTCATAACATATAAATACAACCTCAAAGGAACACCGAAGGCTCTGTTGCCAGAGCTTTATTTTTATTTTTCTTTTCTTTTTTTCTTTGTGCTGTTGGAGGAGGTGGCCTTCGAGGGATGGCTAGGGAAAGTGGACAGGGGAGAGAAAAATACATTTATTTTCCAACTTACCAGTTTCGTGCCCCAGCCTGCCTGCCTTTTCACCAATCCCTAGCGGAGAGTCCTTCATGCTTACGTTTCTGGAGAGGTTAAAAAAAAAAACCAAAGGACCCTGTTTATATTTATCATCAAAATTGAAAACGGGCCTCACCTGGATGGAAGCTAATCCCCTCCAGTGGCTAGAGTTTGGAAATTATAACGGGCTTGTCCTTAAGGACAGAAGACTGTTCTCGCCTAGGTCGCCCCCTAGCGGTCCCTCGAGTCGCTGGCTGTCTCATGCAGAAGGAGCTGCCCAGCTGGGTCCCAGCTGGAGGGGACACCAGCAGCAGCCTGTGGGTGAAACTGGCTTTCCTGATGACAGAATTCCGCAAGGAGAAACTTGGGTTGGCTTTTCTTCTTTCCTTCCCACGGTTTTCCCTTTACTTGCCCGCTGCGGTTTCCAGGTTTCTGGAGAGCAATGCAGGGCTGAGTTGATGCACCAAGTTCTGATGATCAAAGGGAGGGAAGCCTTCCTTGGAAATTGCTCTGTCCGGGGATTTGGGACTTGTTCCAGCTCGAACTGGGGGAGAGGGGAGGGTTTTTTTTGTTTTTTTTTTGGAAGGAAGGTTCTAGTGGGTAGCCAAGCCTGTTGCAAAAAAAAAAAAAAGGAGAACAGGGCTGGCAGCAGCTGCATCTGAGTTACAAAAGTTTTGTTAGAATGCTTTTCGATTTCTGGTACCTGACAGTTTCCTTTCCCTATGCAGTTGTAGAGATTAAAACTTCGTTGAAACCCATCTCTTCTTTGCCAGGGGTTCAGCTGCCGATTCTAATTAGACTTGGCATTATGAAACTCCGTAACTTCTCCAGGTTACTGAAGTAATACAACCTTCATTTCTAGAAAAACATTGAAGAGCCCAGAGTGACAAGAAGTAAGCTGGCATTTCATAGTACAGGGGGGAGAAAAAAACCCTGTTGTTCTTTTTGTGTATACCTTATGTTTACATCATGGTGTGTGTTTTTGTTAGAAAAGGAGAATGAAATGTATGCTTATGCACACATACACATATTTTTTAAAAGAGATCATCTTTTCCCTGGTGTATTATAGCCTGTTTTTACTTAGCAGCATACCATAAATAATTTTAGGTAGTTTTTAGCCTCAGGGCTTTTAATATTTATGTTATATATCACCTCTTCCCTATTACTATTGTCATTTTGACCATTATAAACAATGCTGGGTTGAAGATTCTTATAGGTAAGCCCTTCCATCCATTTATGCATTTTTTTTCTTAAAAAACGTTCCTAGAAGTGGAGTGCTTTTTTGCCATTCCTATGAATATCTCCCCGGAAAAGTGATGACTTGTTATTTTCCCATAGGTAGTATCTTAGCAAGTCTTTTCTCTGCCTCCTTGCTAGTTCTGAATTGTTGTTAACCTTTGTTGCATGCATTTATTCGCGGAATATGGTTTGTCTTTTCCTGAGGTTTGCGAGATACAAACCATGTATTACGTGGTCAATAAACTGCAATGCTGCCCATGCGTCAGATATGGACGTGGCAGTCTCAGCCTGACCAGCCCTGGAGCCTGCACTTCCTGGGCCTTCAGGTACCGCCTACGCCCTGTTATTCTGCCCACGTTGATATTCGCCTTTATAATTGTTCTGATGTCATCTTGTGTATCTCATTTCGGTGGAGAGATGGTGAGTTTCACATGGGTGGGAAACCATGTGCAAATCTTTCCATGGTGGACACCATTTCTTTGATTTTTTTTCCCCCCTGCCTTTTCTCCACCTTCCCACACGTGAGTTCCGTGGTTTATGGCTGTGTTGGTTTATGGTGGCCTTGGGGGGGAGTCCTTGTCACATACAAATGAGTTCATTGACTAGCGAGAGGATGGTTAGATGTCTCCTACATGTCAGAGGTAGGGCAGGTAGACGAGTGCTCGTTACAGAGGGAATGGGTTGGAAAGTCTGTTGGGGATTGGTAAGTCTCAGTCCAGTGCAACTTTAACTTTTAAATGGAGTTAATTTTTCCTTACACCGGCTTTACCTCCTATTTTAAAAGAAAGAACTTACAAAAGCCACCTATAAACTTACTAAAGTTTGACAATTCATGATACCTAGTCAGGTTCTGATGATGAAAACAAATAACCTTTCTTTAATAAACTGTTTAGGAATATTTATAGTAAATAAAAATCAGTATAAGATTTCAAGCTTCGTCTGGGCGTGGTGGCTCTCACGCCTGTCATCCTAGCACTCTGGGAGGCCGAAGCGGGCAGATCGCTCCAGGTCAGGAGTTCAAAACCAGCCTGAGCAAGAGTGAGACCCTGTCTCTACTATAAATAGAAAGAAATTAATTGGCCAACTAATATATATAGAAAAAGTCAGCCGGGCATGGTGGCGCATGCCTGTAGTCCCAGCTACTCAGGAGGCTGAGGCAGGAGGATCGCTTGAGCCCAGGAGTCTGAGGTTGCTGTGAGCTAGGCTGACGCCACAGCACTCACTCTAGCCTGGGCAACAAAGTGAGACCCTGTCTCAAAAAAAGTAGATTTCAAGCTTCAAAGATTTGATAAATTCTACAGAATATCTTTCACAATTGGGTCAGTTAGAAAATGCTGATTTGGGGGGCTGATAACTCTACTGGTTTGTCAAATACAATGTTTTGGGTTTTTTTCTTATTTGATTTACTGATTGACGTTCTGCAATTTTTGCTTTGCAAGGGTTGTTTTTGTGGTGTTATTTCTACCCAGTGTATTGTAGTCTGGTTCTATTGAACCGCAGCAACGAACTTGACCCAGTAAAGAAAGCTGCATTAATTAAATTCTTTGACTCTTAATTCTGAGCCCAATTCTATACCTTCAATCCGGAATCAAAGTCTATCTTTGAGGGAAAGGGGTTTGTTTTAAGGGCTCTGTCAGAGGGGCACATGGTATCAAAAGTGCCCCAAATAATTGTTCGTGGGAAAACCAGTTACATAAAATGGCACCCATGTATAGAAATATAACTTAATTCTTAATTAAAAGAGCAGAATCTTTGCCCTCAGCCCTGTAATCTCATACTCTTAAATTCCAAACCATCTCCCTCGGGTGTCAAGCTATCTTAGAATAGGAATGGGATTTGGCTATAAATCAAAAACTTGATAGAATAGCATTTCCAAAGAGCCGGGAGCACTCTCTGTAGTTGCTACAAAAACTCTCCTCCTCATATCACAAGCCCGTTCACATAAGAACATCATTGTTTTGCTTTTTTCCATATTTATTTTGAGAGAATTTCCCAGGAAGCCCTTTTGTGTATTTCCCCCCCCCCCACATATCAATCAATCATGTTGTTAATTAATATCATGAAGAATTAAATCAGATGCATGTACTTAAGTGACACGAAAGCAGTTATCTTTATATATAAAATCTTGGCGATTTATGTGGGCGTAAGTCCTCCTTAATAGAAAGTGGTATACTTTGGGAGATGGGAAAGTGGTTTGTAATTCCAGGGAGTGGTTTGAGTCAGAGCATTACTTCATTTCTTGAAAATGAAGCGCTCAGAAGATGGAGTCATCACAAAATATGGCAGATGTGTAATCAGCAAGCATTAATGACCTGGCAGAAGCAGTCCCAGTTAATAAAGGCTGTCCAAGAGAGAGGATCAGATGCAAATCAGGCCCAAATGGGGTCCGCCGGTGTGGCTAGGATGTGTGGACTCCAGAAAAATAACATTCTCTGTTTGGAAGCAGGAAGGTTGTCATGGAGATGAAAATCTTCCTGGTACCATAAAAACCCTGCCTGTCATCTGCCTTGGGCCCCGTATATTTGCACAGGTGGCTCTCCTAACCAAGAAGGACGGAGTCAAAACAAATCTATTCTTCCTGAATGGCGCCTTTATGTGTCCGAAAAAACATGTTTCCTTCCTTTAGCCCCTCAACTCATGACCCATTATCAGCTAATGAAATCACATGTACATTTTATGTGCGTTCGTTTGTGACGCCACACTTGCTAACTAACCCAGTATTCCTATGTGTTTCCCCATGGGACTGTTTTCATGAATGCTGGGCACAAGGTACAGCAGGTGGTCACCTGGATGGTAGTGACACACCCATGAGAGAGTGACACACACACAGCCTGTAGTGCAATATTAATTTGCATTTAATAAAAAAGGCAGAACTGGGAATAAGTAGATGTTTATCAGCACGTGCCCCGTGACTTCGGGATACTGTGTTCACATCTCTTTTCTGTGCAGAAAAGAACTTGCACGGCTAGGATTTCTGTTTCACTGAGTTATGGTTCAGATGCAGAGATCGTTGGCATAATACAAAAACACATCTGTCCAGGTTCTCTCCCTCCCCCTCTGGCTTTCTTGCCTGTGTGTGAGAGAACACAATTTGATCTATGTATAAGTTTGGTATAAAAGCCTTAATTGTAAGTTTTTAATTTCAGCTGGTGATGCCTTTCTGCCCCCAAAGAAACTCAAAGCGTTTACCAGGTTTCTCAGGACACATACCTGGTTGCACTGGGAGAGTTGAGTTCAGACACAATAAATGCTGCGTTATATTTTTTTTTGGAAGTGGACTTGTATTCTTTCATTTAAGACTTTTGCAAAAGTACATGGGGGAAAGCATTAGGTGATGGTCATCTATGATCAAAAACTACCAAACTTAAGCAAAGGAAGAAATTTTCATTGTTCATTGGATAAGGTTGCATAGACAGCAATGGGAATAATATTTTGTATAAAGCTTTATGAATAAAGGATCTGATTTAAATGTAAAGAGTGCTGTTTTTGAAGGCTGGCATTTAAAGAACGAAAGCATACTTCTTTGAGGTTTAATAATAAAGAATTATTTGTGTGTAGTGTTACACTTTGGTTATGCATTCCCAGACGTTTAACAGACCCATGATTTGTAAATGGCACTCACATAAGATTTATGATCTCAGCAGAATCTTCAGGTAAATAAAGGAGCAATTATACATTTGCTTGTAAAGATAGCACCCAATAGAAAAAACACTTGAAGAAACCATTAAAACAAGTCTAGATTTAGCTATTTTAAAGGAAACATCAGTATTTAAAACTAGCTTAGCTTCTTTTAAAAAACACTGGGTTACCAAAGTTCTTTGTGATGATGTTTTACATTTATAATATTAAAGTTTTAAAGTTGAGATCAAGAAAGCATTGAAATAAAATTACTTTATTTAAAACAACAAAAATACTAGCCATATTATTAATAGTGTAATAAAATTCTCTGACGAATAGTATGCACATACCCAGCCCCAGTAATGCAAAACCACAACTGTGTTTTCGTGCCTGTCTCATTTGCACCTATAAAGAATCTCATTTTTCTTATTTTATTTAATAAACAGGTTCAAAATTGCCATACTGTAGAAAAGTATTGTGCGGAAAACGTTGGCACATCTGTGCCAGCAGATGGCGCTCTGGTACCGCGTGTCTCCATCGTTTCTTTTGCTCGAAGAGACTTGGGCTGTAGTCTCTGCCTCAATCTAGAATTTTCTGTACGATGCCACACAGCTGATCTTTAGAAATATCTGGCCCTCTGGGGGATTTCCTTTCCATCTAACCATCCAGCATCCTTGGCCCAGCTGCCTGCTCTATAGTTGTACAGTTGAAATCTGTCATTTCTTACAGTTGCCCAATTTCATACCAGTTCCATGTTGTAACATACTGCAACATAGGAACTCTCATGACACAGGCTTACACATGGGGACGGTCAGGGGGCTGTGGGGGAACTACCATAATAAGATTCAGAAAGGTGAATATTAAATAGAATTATTGCATATTGAAGAAAATTTTAGTTGTCAGTGGCCTTAACTGATAATTCCTTAACTCCTTAGGGAGAACTGAGTATCTTTTCTGAGATGCATCTAGCAAGTCCCCTCTTACAGGAAGCCATTTATTTAGACACCAAAGAACACCATCATGGAAATGGAATCTTTTTAAAAAAAAAAAAAAAAAACAACCTGTCATTTTTGGCTGCAACCAAGTGGTAGTTTTGACTGAAAACACAATTATTAGCTGAGACAAAAGGTTTTGCGTTCTGTTCAGTGCTCTGATCCTTCATCACAACCCTTCCCTTCATTCTTCATCCTGAGCTGACTCGATCGATCGAGATGTTAGGTATATGTCGTAGCATCTTATATTCTTAGCACCCATCAATTTGTTTTTGTTTTTTTTTTTTCTCTTTGCTTAGTAGCACAGCTCAAAGGAAATGGTTGCATTTGGTCTACAAGGTGGAGATGATTCAAGGAGCTTCATTCATTTTCTGGTGGCTTGGGGAAGCATCTAGAGGTCAGCGTCCCCCTACCTTGTTCTCACCAAATATGGAATCGAATAAGGCTTTCCTTTGACACCCAGAGAGTCTAGTGTTGTATTCACATCTTCCCAATGTCACTATTTATGGCTTTTGCGTAGTAGGCGCCCGATTGGTATTTGCGGAATTGAGTCATTGCTAGATTAGGTGTGAGAGAGACTGAAATGGAATAGTTGGGAGTCATCTTCTGCCATCAAGGTGAGCGATGACAGTGGCCCACATGGGGAAGTGGGGACGTGAGAGACAGGATGGGTGAGCCCTGTTTGGGAGGCAGATGCCACAGAACCTCCGAACTATAGGAAGATGTTTATTAAAGGGAAATGAGACCCGAGTGGAAGGCGTCACCTCTAATGCCATGTCCCGGTTGACAGTGGAAGGGACTTTGGAAGATACCTGTAGCTCAGATGAGAAGTTGGCATGATTTTCATGCAAGGTGGAAAACAAGTGGGGAAAGGGTTTGGTTGTGGAGAGCCCCATGGCAAACCAAGGCAGCTGTGGTCATGTGTTTGGATGTTGCTGCAACTTTTTTTTTTTTTGAGATAGAGGGTCTCCCTATGCCCAGGCTAGAGTGCCGTGGCGTCAGCCTAGCTCACAGCAACCTCACACTCCTGGGCTCAAGCGATCCTCCTGCCTCAGCCTCCCGAGTAGCTGGGACTACAGGCATGTGCCACCATGCCCAGCTAATTTTTTTCTATATATTTTTAATTGGCCAATTAATTTCTTTCTTTTTAGTAGAGATGGGGTCTCGCTTTTGCTCAGGCCGGTCTCAAACTCCTGAGCTCAAATGATCCGCCCATCTCGGCCTCCCAGAGTGCTAGGATTACAGGCGTGAGCCATGGGGCCTGGCCCGATGTTGCAACTTTTAATCGGGTTCATTAAGTCATGGCCAGACTTTAGCAAGACTATGCAATGATAAACTATCCAAAAAGTTCCCAAGATGACAAATATTTCTGAATTGCCTTACCTAGACTTTGGTGTAGGGGAAGGGCAGAGAAGGTAGAATACAAAAGGAATGTGTGATGCTTTGCTTGCTCTTGAGAAATTTAGAGTTTGTCTTGGGAGATCAGACTTGCCTGTAGGAGACAAAACCCACCCAAACTAAGGGGAAAGAAAAATGATACAGCTCAAGAGGACAGAAGAGTGGTGGCTAGATTCACTCATGTAGGTAACAGTGGATAGGTTAGGCTTCATGAACGAATCAAAGCCTTGACATAGAAGGGTTTAGAGAGGAAGAGAGGGATTTTCTCCCAAAGGCCCTGCTGTGGTGGACAGAGGTAGAAATGGCCAGGAATGCATTTGTGGGTGGTCTCAGTTGGGGCGATACAGCTGGAGTGGGGGTGGGGACTGGCAGGTTGGAAGGATGCAAAGCTTGCCCTTCATCCAGTGTCCAACAAGGCAGCGTTGCTGGGTGGGAGGAGAGCATGTCAGGGCTGTGTTTTAGGAGGATCACTCTGGCAAGGATGCTCATACAGACTGGAGCCGTGGCGATTAACGTTCAGCAGTCCTGGTAACTCAGCTCAGGAATATTCGGGGCCCAGAGTCAAATGAGGCTTCACACCTCACGAGGAAGTGGGGTGGCAGAAGGGGAGTATCAGAAGTTTAAAAGGAGTGTTCCTGTCTCTCCACATCCACACCAACATTTATCATTTGGGGACTTGTTGATAAAGGCTGTTCTCACTGGAGATAAGTGATATCTCACTGTGGTTTTGATTTTCATTTCCGTGATGATTAGAGATGTTGAGCATTTTGTCGCATGTTTGTTGGCCATTAGCCTATCTTCTTCTGAAAAGTTTCTGTTCATGTCCTTTGCCCACTTTTTGATAGGGGTTGTTTGATTTTTTTTTTCTTGCTGGTTTTCCTGAGTTGTGTGCGGATTCTAGTTATCAGCCCTTTATCGGATGTGTGACATGCAAATATTTTCTCCCATTCTGTAGGTTGTTTGCTCTTGTGATAGTTTCCTTGGCTGTGCAGAAGCGTTTTAATTTGATCAGGTCCCACTTATTTATTTTTGTTGATGCTGTGATTGCCTTTGGGGGTCCTCATACACTGTTGGTGGGACTGCAAACTAGTACAACCTCTGTGGAAAGTAATATGGAGATACCTCAAAGAGCTATAAGTAGAACCACCATTTGATCCAGAAATCCCATTACTGGACATCTACCCAAATGAAAAAAAGACATGTGCAGTAGAATGTTTATAGCATCCCAATTCACAATGGCAAAGATGTGGAAACAACCCAAGTGCCCATCAATACATGAGTGGATTAATAAAATGTGGTGTATGTACACCATGGAGTTGTACTTAGTCACAAAAAACAATGGTGATCTAGAACCTCTGGGATTATCCTGGGTAGAGCTGGAGCCCATTCTACTGAGTGATGTATCACAGGAATGGAAAAACAAGCACCATAGTTGCTCACCGTCATATTGGTATTAACTGATCAGCACTTAAATGTACATATAATAACAACATTCATCAGGTATTAGGCAGATGGGGGGGGGGAGAGAGATGGGTATATTCACGCCTAACGTGTGTGGTGTGCACTGTCTGGGGGATGAAGTGAAGCTCTGACTCGGGTGGGGCAAAGGCAATATACGTAACTAAACATTTGTATCCCCATAATATGCTGAAATTAAAAAAAAAAATTTTAAGTTTTAAAGGCCAAATTCCCCAATGTTTTATTTTAATTTCAAAATATTAAGGGGCTGCAAATGCTTTTGTTACAGGGATAGCTTTTGTAATGCTCAAGTCAGGGCCATTAGTTTGCCCATCACTCCAAGTCCAAGCTTAGTAACAAACTTTTCAAGAAAAGAAAGAAATGAAGAGTTTTCCTTTGATAGTCTTTGTAATCCCCATTCCAGTTAGGGGTGGGGTTTTCCAAACAATAAAATAAATCTCTGACACTAAATAGCAGTACCAACCCCAACGATAATCGCAGCCGATATTCCCTGGGTCTTCTACGTGGCTGACTCTGGTCTAGGCACCGGGCACGTATTAACTCATTGAATCACCCCAGCAATGTAGCCGTCGATATTGTCATTATCATCACTTTACAGGCAAGGAAATCGCATCATGTAGAGCTCATATAACTCACCCAAGAAGACACAGCTAGGACGTCGCAAACAGATCTGAGTCAAGCAGCTGTCCCCAGACCCCTCCTGCCTTTTATAATCCAACAGAAGACCCCCTTCCCCAACCCCGGGCATGGGACATTTTGTTGGAGGGTGTCATTTGGGTGGCACAATATTGACATTTCAGCAATTTCTTACCACCTAGGGCAGGTATCCTCAAACTACGGCCCGAGGGCCACATGCCGCCCACCTAGGACATTGATCCGGCCCGCCTGGTGGTTTTTTCGCCGCTGCCTGTCCTGCTTAGCAGCCGACTCGTCCCGGGCCCACAGTGCGCACTCTCCGACGCTCTGAGGGACAGTGAACTTGGCCCCCTGTTTAAAAAGTTTGAGGACCCCTGACCTACGGGGTGACGCATAGTTTCAGATTGGGGACAGTTGCAGGAAATTGAATACTTGGGGTCATTCGTGTCTAGAACACCCACCTCAGCCTGACACAGTAAATATGCACCTCTGAGACGTGATGGGGGGATGATTTGGTGCAAGGACTCAAGAGGGAGGTGAGTGACACTAGGTCCGTCCTGGGAGGGTAGTGGCTGGTGGCTCATCCTCCACGAGGGAAATCTGTGGCTCGTGGCCGTGTGCGGTACGAGCATCCTCTGGGGCCAGCCTGGGCTTTGTAGGTCCGTGCCTGGGTCGTGGGCGATCCCTGATCGTGCTGGGTAGATTCCGAATGAAAACGCCATGAGCTCGGGACTCGCTGGGCACGGCCACAGGTGTATCTGTGCCAGCGCCCAGAACGGAGCCCGGCACCTGGCGTGCACGGAAGGGAGCAAGGGAGAGAAGGCATGTTGGCAGCAGGTCACCAAAGGGATCAGGGCACTCAGTAGAGTTATTCTTGGGCGTCGGAACCAAGCCACGTGGTCACCCATCCCTTTCGCGTGGTGTCACCATCCCTTTTGTGTGGTGTCACCATCCTTTTTGTGTGGTGTCACCGGCCACTGGGAACACCCTGCTTGCAGCTCACCTCCTCATCGGGAACAGAGCGTGGTTTCTGCTCGCGCTGGGTCGGTGCCACCTCGGTTCATGCCTCGGAAAACAGCAGCAAGTCTGACCGGTGGGTCACAGGGCCACCGTCCGGCCCTACCCTGTGTGCGGTGTCGAAAGTCAACTTCTGGATCTCTGTGGATTTGCAGCACCTGACCCACTCCCTTTCTACTACTGGTACGACAAGGTAGAGTTGGGTTGTAGTTAATAACAGTTAATTCATTGCTTTGGATGTAGCAATTAGGAAAAAGTGCTCAAACTCACTCTGCCATCTTTCAAATACCTAGTTGTTGGATTTGTTTGTTTTTAATTTTTGAATGGAAGCAGTGTTTAAAGTCTTGTGTTCTATTTTGATACCGTATTTCCCCCCAAATAAGACAGGGTCTTATATTTATTTTTCCTCAAGAAGACACCCTAGGGCTTATTTTCAGGGGACGTGTTGTGTTTTTTTATTTTTTTTAAGGACAGTACAACCATCTACATTGATTCCAATATAGTGAAGTTGTCTTCTTCTGGAACATTATCCTAACTCTCCAAACCCTGAATTCCATCCTAAATGTCTTGCAACTCTATTTCCTTTAGAACCACCGGCCCCGATCTCTCGTGTCGAGCACTAGAGCTCTCATGGGGCAGATGAGAAGGGCTGCTCGTGTTCTTGACCACTCCCCAACGGCATGCATGGGTTGTGCAGATGCGCTGCACAGCCATACCCATCACTAGGGCTTATTTTCATAGCCACGCCCACCACTAGGGCTTATTTTCATAGCCACGCCCACCACTAGGGCTTATTTTCATAGCCACGCCCATCACTGAGACTGATTTCCATGGCCACGCCCATCACAGGCTGATTTTCATGGCCACGCCCATCACAGGCTGATTTCCATGGCCACGCCCACCACTAGGGCTTATTTTCATAGCCACGCCCACCACTAGGGCTGATTTTCATAGCCACGCCCATCACTGGGACTAATTTTCATAGCCACACCCATCACTAGGGCTTATTTTCGTAGCCACGCCCATCACAGGCTGATTTTCATAGCCACACCCATCACTAGGGCTGATTTTTCATAGCCACGCCCATCACTAGGGATTATTTTCGGGGTAGGGCTTCTATTGCGCACGTGCTTAGACATCCTGCTAGGGCTTATTTTATGGATAGGTCTTATTTTCGGAGAAATACGGTACTAGCTGCCAGTGGCAGTTTGGGTACACTGTACCACCAGCTGCCCTCCCCAGAAGAACCGTTGAACAGTCTATTTACCCTCCGCAGCTGGGAAGTCGGGGAGCTTTCCAGATGTTAGTGTTCAGATGAGGTCACCGGGGCTGGACCCCAGAGAGGGAGGGAGCAGCGTCAGGAGGGTGGAGAATAGGGGACGGGTCTTGGAGGTGTTTTCAAGTGGAGTGAACGAGGCTCGGCGATTTGCTGCATCTGGAAAATGGGGGGGGCAGGAGATGATTTGGGGGTCTCTGAATGACAGAGACCATGTTCCATTACCCTGTCCTCTCTACTTTTATATATGTTTGAAATTTTCCATATTTGTGAGACAGGGTCTTGCTGTGTTGCCCAGGCTAGAGTGCAGTGGCATCATCATAGCTCACTGCAACCTGCAACAGCGGGGCTCAGGCTCAAGCGATCCTCCTGCCTCAGCCTCCTGAGTAGCTGGGACTACAGGCATGCACCACCACACCTAGCTAATTTTTTATTTTTTGCAGAGATTGGGGTCTCTCTATTGCTCACACTGGTCACTAATTCCTGTGCTCAAGAGATCCTCCTGCCTAGGCCTCCCAAGTAGCTGGGACTATAGGCACGCACCACCACACCTAGCTAATTTTTTATATTTTGCAGACATGGGGGTCTCATTATTGCTCACACTGGTCTCTAATTCCTGGGCTCAAGAGATCCTCCTGCCTCGGCCTCCCAAAGTGCTAGGTTTACAGGTATGAGCCACTGTGCCTGACAAAAAATAAATATTTTACAATGTCAGTCTTTAACTTTCGAATCTTTTATATTCTGTGTTCCCTTAAATAGAAGGTGCACTTGGAATATCAGCAATGATAATAAGGTATTTTGCTTTATAAAAGTAGCTTAACTCACAAACTGTCCCCATTCAGCTTAAAGATGAATTTTCATGTGTCTCCTGGCTATCGATAAATCCATCAAGAAAAGCAGGACCCAAACCCCACGGAAGCGGTTTCCACGTTTACCTGTCAAGTGTTATAACTGCTTTCCAAACATACATTGTTTTTTTTTCCTTGTGGTTATAAAAAGCAAACAGAACAAGGAAGCAAATGTTCGTGAATGGCCAAATTTGAATTAATCATATGTTTCCTTTAAAGAAAGCAAAATAAACAAGCTCTAAGCCCAGATACTCTGTAGTGCATACCCAATTTATTTTTAAGCTTGGAAAATAAGGCCCAGAGTGTATATTAGTCTCGTTTTAACACCATAGTCACTAGATAATTTAGTTCATTTGTTATCACTTAGCTTTCTTGAATATAATTGGTAATGTCTAGTGAGCCATTGAGGATGTAGTGAAACCTCACCATTATATGCTAATTCGAAGGAAAGATAGGCCACTTGGTAAAGGTTTAAGTAAAATATTTTCTTAAATAATGTTTTTCTTTTGTTTGTACCCTAATTTGACTTTTTTACATAATTTTTTTTGCTAACTATAAAAGGGCATTTATGAATGTTGAGGAAATTTGAATATGGATGGATTTTAGGTGAGATTAGGGAATTATGAATTGTGTTATGTGTGGTAATGACATGGTAGTTATGATTTTGGGGGTTCCTTTCTTAAAGAGTCCTCTTTATTTAGAGAAACCTTATGAAGTACTTCGGTATGAAATGACATCGTCTCTGGGATTTGCTTTAAAACACCCCAGGAAATAAGAATGGGGGTGGGGGCAGCGAATAGATGAAACAAGAATGGCAAAATGTTGACTCATCGTTCAAACTGTGTGTTGGGTACGTGGGAATTCATTAAGTTATTCTCTCTACTTCTGTGTATGTTTGAAAATTTTCATAATAAAGGTTGAATAACAAAGGAAAAGTAAACATAAAAAATCAGAATGATGTTTATCCCTGCAAAGGAGGAGATTGGGGTAATTGGGCTGGAAATTTCAGCAGGAATCAACTATTTGGAGACTGTTCTTAAGCTGAATGGGAGTGTACAGGGTCTTTTTTATTCTTTGTACTGGATACACCGTGTGTACGTTATTTTGTATGTATCATATATTTCCTTTTAAAAATGAATGGATTTCATCTCTAGGGAGCAGTTTTGTTTTTTAAAATACATATCTTGACTTGTGACTTAGGAAGTCTTTAAGGCTATACTTTGATGAATAGATAATCCTTATAATGAACACATCAATTAAGGGCAGATATATGGGCCTGAAATTCTTGTCGGGGAGGTGGTAGGGAAGGGGGAGTGAATTAGATCAGGAAAAAAATGGATGTTGAGGACCAGCTATGGCTTCTGTCTTAATTAGGCAACCTTCCTTAGAGATGGAGCAGTTCTTGGGAAAAGTAAGCAAAGTGATCTGGTCTTTCAAAAGTGAAGGCAAAAACAACTTTAGTTCATTTAATCTTTCTTTGGAGCTGTATTTTTGCTGGTTGTCAATATCATAAAAGTCTACCTTGTTTCACCTAACAGCTTTCTGCCTGGAAAAGTAAATATGCATAAGCCCAGGAGAAGTCCTTGTTTTACATATGTAAGGAGGCTTATAATTTGATTGTTCATTGCAGTGTTGTTTGTAATAGGAAAATGTTCATTGCAGTGTTGTTTGTAATAGGAAAAATTAGAAATATCCCAAATGTCCATCAACAGTAGAATTTTTAAATAAAGCATAGAATTAAAAACAATGAGACAAACGTGTGTACTAACAAGGAAAGATCTCCAAGTCATGCTGTTGAGAGAAAAAAGGAAGTTACAAAATAACACATAATGTTTGACATTTATGGGAAAACACATACATACCAAAACTATATAGATCTATAAGTACAAAGATCTGGGAGGGCACATTCCAGGTAGGTGACAGTAGTTTCCTTTGGAAGGGAGAGGTGATCAAAAGGAATTTGAGCTAATTAGGCATGTTTTAATTTTTTTTTTATAAGCAAAAGATGTTTGTGTGTTACTTCTGTAATTAAAAATTCTTTTACAAGGCAAGCCACTTGCTATGTGAATCTTGCTATTGAAAGTTGTTTTTTAACAAATCATTTTGTAAAGTGGTTGTTTTTCTTTAACTTGTTTTGTAATGCTGGATTTTTGTCTATTTGTCTTTTGAAAAGTAAGCTCTATCTTCTATATTGTGGTAAGTTGAGGACCAGAAATTCTTCATTTTTAAAAGATTATGTATGTTCGTGAGATGATGTCTTTCAGCATTGAATGGTGAGTGGAACTGAATAAATAAATGAGGCTACGTAAGGGTCCCTCAAAAAACACAGAAGAAAAAGTTCATAAGCAACAATTACTTGATTGTCCTGCTTTGAGCATCATAGTTAATTAACCAAGAAAAGTGAGTCATTTTAGGGAATGGGTGGATTTGGACATCTGACCAAAAGGAGTTGTCTAATGAGTGGTGTTAAAGATTTGTAACTATTATAGAGATAATGAAAATTGCCTTTTATTTTTTTTAATTCTCTGATTTTGATAGTAAGAAAGGATTGGTATGAATTTGAGGTATTTGAGTTGAAAAACAGTGTGGTTGGTTAAGAAAAATTATATCAATCGGGATTCTCTGGAATACATGTGTCAAAATCCCAGCCCAGATTGGCCTCAGCAGAAAATAAAACAAAACAAAAAGCAAATAACAACTCATTGGCTCAAGCAGTGGAAAAATACAAGGATGTCTAGCTTTAGGCTCAGCTAGATCGAGGTATTCAAATCTTGCCATTCAACATTGGTCTCTTCGCAATACTTAGCTGTGATTAAACTCTGTTGGCTTGGTTGGGGGCATGTTCTTCACACAAGGTGATAAAAGTAGCCCCTAATACCTCTGAGATTGAGCCCAGCAACCCTTGGTAAAAGCAAGTTCATGTATATACACACATATATTTTCAGCAAAAATCTTAGGGAGGTCACCCATTGGCCCAGTTTAGGTCATGTGCCATCCCTTAGCCAATCACTGACACCAGAAGTTCACAGTGATCTGATTGGCTAGAACAAGATGGCCATGCTCATCAGTAAAACTAGATGCAATAGGGTCACCTTCAGCTGAACCATGTTTAGAGAAGCAGAAGGGATGGTTGCCCACCAAGGGCAAATAGCAATGAGGAGCTATTACCAAGCGTGGGTAGGGGGCAGAGAGAAACGAGATGTACAATACAGAGAGACAGCAGGTATTTGAGTCTTCAGTCTGTCTGGTTTTCCCTGGGTGGCCATCTTGGTGTGGGTGTGTATGAGAGAGGAAGAACGAATATCCACACTCATCCTCTTGCTGCTGCTCTTCTACTAGGTGCTACTTCGCCCGGGTTTGGAATGCTTCTGAGACGATGTCCCTTAACGTTCCATGTCATAGTTTCAGGGTTGCATTCTCCCTGTGGAGGAGGCTGTGAATATTGCCACTGTCTCTCCCATGGTATTCTAGGGAATACCATGTCATGTCTACCCTCTCCCCACCCACCCAGGGCTTCCAGAAAGACACAGAACACAAGAGTCTGGAGAAGACCTTAGGCATCACCCCGGCCATTGAAGCTCCACTTGGGCTATAGAGTGCCTTGACCGGCAGTTGAGCTCCCTCTGGGGCCAAGAAGAAGGTACCGAGTAAGAAGGGAAGCCGAGGAGATGGGGGCCAGGAGATACACCTTCCCACACCCCCCACCTCCAAATTCCATTCTGTATAAAATTTCATGAAAGAAGAGTCTCCAAGATTTAAAGAAAAAAAGAGTGAGTTTTGAAAGCCTTCCATTTAGTCTAACCTTACAAGTGTTCATTTTTTCGTTGTTAAAAAGTTTCTTAATTTTTTTTTCTTTTTTGGGACATAATTGCACATATTTATAAGGTACATGTGATATTTCGATACACATGCACAATGTGTAACGATCAAATCAGGGTAATTGGCGTATCCATCACTCAACCATTTATCATTTCTTTGGGCTGCGAACATTCAAAAATCCTCTCTCCTAGCTATATTTTTTTCCATTTTTTTTTTATTTCGGCATATTATGGGGGTACAGATTTTAAGGTTTCAATAAATGCCCTTCCCCCCACCCACAAGTCTGAGTTTCCAGCATGATCTTCCCCCAGATGGTGCACATCTCACTCATTATGTGTGTATGTGTATACCCGCCCCCCTCCCCCCTGCCCAATACCCTATTACTGCAGTACCTATGTGTCCACTTAGGTGCTGCTCAGTGAATACCAGTTTTCTCCTAGCTATTTTGAAATATACAGTGCGTGACCATGGACTGTAGTCACCCTTCTGTGCCAACAGGGCATTGCAACCCCTTCTCTGTGTCTAGTTGTGCCAAGTGCTCATTTTTAAAGGGGCCCAGAAAGGCCAGTTGACTCACCAGGGCTGAGGATCAAAGCCCCAGTACCCCACTGCCTCCTAGAATGCATCTCTGCTTAGGTGTGCCTCATCTTACCACCTTGCTCTAAGCTTCCGGGAAGGGAGGGGGGGGCATTCTTAAACACTTACGCATTCCCAGATCGCTGAGAACACCATGCACCTAGGTGTGCAGGGAACATCCTTCACTTGCGCTTTGGACAAATTGGCAAATCCAACTTTTTCCAGGGCATACTGAGAGCGAGGGTCATAAACTCAAATGCCTCCTAGGGCCAGGGAGGCAAAGGACAAGGGTGAGTGAGGCCGGGGGACCATGTGGATGCAGCTCCCGGGCTCGCAGCCCAGCCTGTGACGTAGGTGACTGCCCAGAGCCAGCCACCTGCCCGTCACCGGGAGAGGAGGCACCAGCCGCAGCTGCCTGCTCTTCCACGGTTTTTTGCAAGAGAAGACAGAAATCTGGGTTTCCCTCGTGAAATACTCTGGTTATTTGAGTGTTGGAAAGCAATTTAGAAATTTGAGAAACCCCTTGAAATGGGGGTATGGGGGCCCTAATAAGGCCTGGGAGGGGGACTCTAGGATTAGAAAATACAAGAAATACTTGTTGAAACTTTGTTCGTTGCCAGTGCTCGGAATCTTTTTAACATTGCTCTTTTCAGTGGGGTGTGTGTGTGTGTGTGTGTGTGTGTGTCTCTGTGTGTGTGTGTCTGTGTTTGTCTGTGTGTGTTTTGGAGGGAGGGGGATCCGAAGAGGCAGTATCAAATCCAGAGGTTCCTAAATTCACTTCCTGCTGGAGCCGCAAAGCATCCTGAGACGGTGCTTGGAACCCCGGACCTCTGTCTGGTCTAGAACCTTCTATGCAAGGTTCTCCATTTTTTTCCCCCACCAGGGACTGGAAGTCTCCTTACCTGAATCAATAAGCTCCTTTCTCCTGTGATCTCACGCTTGCAGTTTAAAATCTGCGTTTGAGCAATGAGTGCCAAACCCAGCTGGCAGTAACATTGCATCTCCCTCGTGGGCTCCAAGAGGGCAAGGTCGTGGCTGGTAGAGCCAGCCCGGAACCCATGAGTTGGGCAAAAAAAGGCATTCAGATAATGCCATTCTCCCTCCTCTCCCCCACCCGCCCCGCCTGGCTGCCTGTTCTACAGGGCAGGCTGAAAAAGGGGCCCCCGGTGAACCATTGAGTCATTTATAGGCTAATCTTAGTGCAGTCCCCGAAGCAGGGAATGACATGGGCTGCAGGAATTCCTCCTAAGCACCCCAGAGAGAGTTTGCCCTGATTTAAAATATGAGTTTCTGTAACCCGAGCAGAAGCATGCATGTTTCAGGGGCCGAGGTGGCCTGCCTGCCTGCCGGGAGGTCAGAGGGCTGTCGTGGCACTTAGGAGCTTGAGCAAACGGGACTGCTGGGAATCGGCCACCTCCCTGCGCTTTCCTGGAGCGAGCTGAACTGACCCTGAACTTGGAGGGTCTGCCGGGCAGGGTTTTGCTGGCTCCTGATCTTGTAGTTTCAGCCTGAGAGGGGCAGGACAGAGAGAGGCCCTGTGCATTATTTGAGGACTGCTGTCCCCACACTTAGCTCTGGCCGGGGAGTCCCTGGACGCTGTTTGCTTTGGCAGCTAGCTGGCCCAGGGTCGCTTGAATTCCTGTGACTTTCAGGGGTCCGGGGAGCGGTAGCCACTGCTTGCATTCCTGACTCCAGAGAGCGGGCGTGGGGTCTGCGGTTGCTTACCTGCCAGAGAACCGGGTCATTAGAAAGTCATTTTTTTTCATGCGACTGTACCTTGGCAGTCCAGCCTTTGTCTCCTTAAGCGGGATCGCGTGCTGATGCAGCAGTGTTGATTTTGCTCACATTTGAATTTAGAAGGGTCAAGAGGAAACCTTTGTGTGGCCATCGGTACACACATAGCTGTGGGGGTCTGGCCCACATTTGCCATTCCTCCATGGAGGTGCCCATCCTGGAAGAGGCAAGGACTGCTCTCCATTGCAGTGATTGTTGACAGGGGCATAGAGCTGAAAACTATCAGGATGTGTGCTGTGATTGTACATAAAGAGCAAGAATCCCAGCAGGAGCACAGTGGTTTCGCTCCCCATGGTGGGTTTTGGAGCACTTGGGTTTCCATGTGCAGCCGTGAGCGTTCGTTCCTGGAATAGAATGGTCAGCATTGTTTCAGAGCGTTCTGTCTGGGGCTGTCCCTTTAAACTCAAGGACAGTCAGCCTTGCTGCTTGTACATACTCTCTGGGGTTGGGGGGAGGGGGGTGAGCCCCACCAGGGCTGCAGGTGCACTGGGGCACGAAGAGGAAATTAGTTGTTTGGGGAAAAAAAAAATAATGTCTGTAAGGTTCTGCAGGGCAGATAGTGCCAATTAAAATCAGTTCATCAAAGGATTTTTTTTTTTTTGTCAATCCATATGTTCACATATAAAGAGATATGATTATAAGTAACATGGTTGATTCCACAAGCTACTCACAAAATCAGATCATTATTTTATAATCACATTTGTGGGTTTGGATGCGTGAGAAGCATTCCGAACCATCACAGTTTTGAAGGCCTGCAGGAATCCTAGAAACTGCCCATAAGCCCAGCTAGGACAATCTCAATATTGTGCTTAGTCTTTTTTTATTTTTTTTGAGACAGAGTCTCGCTCTGTTGCCCAGGCTAGAGTGAGTGCCGCGGCGTCAGCCTAGCTCACAGCAACCTCCAACTCCTGGGCTCAAGCGATCCTCCTGCCTCAGCCTCCCGAGTAGCTGGGACTACAGGCATGCGCCACCATGCCCGGCTCTTTTTTCTATATATTTTTAGTTGTCCAGCTAATTTCTTTCTATTTTTAGTAGAGATGGAGTCTCGCTCTTGCTCAGGCTGGTTTCGAACTCCTGACCTTGAGCGATCCTCCCACCTTGACCTCCGCAGAGTGCTAGGATTACAGGCATGGTGAGCTACCGCGCCCTGCCAACATTGTGCTTAGTCTTAAGCAGTGTAACTCTTTATAAGTCCTCCTCTCACTGCCTTAAACTATTTCTGATTGGCAGTGGGGAAAGAGGGTTTTATTCAACACAGTCAGAAAATTTACTCCGTGCTGGATGCCAGGGATATAATGGTAAACAGGTTCAGTCGCCTAATTTTCACATAAAAAGTGCAAAATGAAAATATGGGGCCCCATTGTTCAGAAAAGCAGTGAAAAGTGCCATTAAAGGTATTAAAATATAAAGCTTTTTATTTTCTCATGTGGTCTATCTACCTGTCAGGGTATTTTTCTTTGCTAACCGAGGCCGAGGCGGGAGGATTGCTCAAGGTCAGGAGTTCGAAACCAGCCTGAGCAAGAGCGAGACCCCATCTCTACTGTAAATAGAAAGAAATCAATTGGCCAACTAAAAATATATAGAAAAATTAGCCGGGCATGGTGGCGCATGCCTGTAGTCCCAGCTACTCGGGAGGCTGAGGCAGGAGGATGGCTTGAGCCCAGGAGGTTTGAGGTTTGCTATATCATGGCATGCTTCCTTGGGCTGGGAGATACAGGACAAGTGCGCGAGGGTCCCCACCCTGCAACTTGGGGCACGCACAGCCCACCAGCTGCTCTGCACCTGCTCCTGCCAGTCAGTGGCCTGCCCAGGGCACTGTGCCTTGGCCATGGGGGGGGGAGGGGACGTGGGGAGGGACATGGAGTCAAGCCAGGTAGCTGTCCCTCTCATGGGCCCACAGCCAATACATGATCCCTATGCAGTGTGCCAAGACATGCTAAGGCCCTCAAACACTCAAACACACGGCAGCACTGCCACATCCACTCCTGTATGTCACAGTCACACCTGACTCTAGTGCTCCTCATGCCCCAGCCTCACCAAGCGTGGGGATCAGCAACATAGGCAGGGCCCCAGGACACTGTTGGGGGGCCGAGGCTCCCTGGTGCACGCTCGATATAATCCCATCAGATTTCACTTGCCAAACACAGATTCGAAGGTAAAATGATTAAGACTATCAAGACAGTAATCTCAGATCATGAAGCCCCAAGCGACAGGGCCCTTCCCAGTGCTTGAAGCCAGCCCTGCTGGCCATAAAAGGGAAGGATAGTTTGGAAGATGCCTACCCCACCCCATGAATATAATTTCTGCTAAGGAGGCTAGATAAGAAATAAACAAGAAAGTCAGCACAAAGAAAGATCAAGAAGGCAAGAGACTTGTAGGGACGGTAGGCTTGTTGGATGACAGACGGGTCATATTTAAACGGAGACCCAAGCCATGAGAAGGTGGCAGCACAGGGAAGAGTTGGGAGGCAAGCACCTTGTTCCGGGCAGCAGGAATGGCATGTGCAAAGGCCGAGGTAGGAAAGAGTGTGGCTCATTGGCGTTATCGTAGCTGGGGCTAGGAGACAGAGGACAAGAGTGGCATGGGGGATGGTGACAAAGATTGGTAGAGAGGGCAGGGGAACACCTGGAGACAGGGTAAGTTTTGTTCATCATATCTCTCAGTTTCCCTTAATGGTACCTGTGTCTTTCTATGCTTCATGATCTTGGGCTAATTTCTTCCTAAAAGGCACAGCCTTTCATCCCGTGGAAATCTTGAACAGAAAAATTTAAATTTAAGTTCATTTGATTCCTTCAAAGGAGGGTGTCATCTGGTAGCTAGCAGACCTGTGTTGGCACCTGTTTGGGCAAAACATACTTCATGCCTTCAGTTTGTCCCCTTAAAATATAAAAGCCTAACATCTCCATTGAGACCTTACTGAACAGAACTTATCTAAAACTGGGGCAAATCAGCCGGCAGTAGGTATATAATGTGTTTTTTTTTTCTACATGCTGCTAAGAGATAAGAAAATTATTTCTAGGGTTCTCTTTAGGTGATGTTTTGGGGAGGTCTCGTTCTGTTGTGAAATGGCCTTAATGGTGAATGCTTTAAGTAATGAGCAGTCGAAGGCCACACTTCAGGCAGGGGACAAGAAATCTGAAAGGTCTGGTTTTGGCTATTTAATGGGACATGTTTGTCCTGAATGTACAAAAAAAAAAAAAAAGAAAGAAAAAAAAAGATAGTTTTCTTTTTAGCCAGAGAAGAAAGCTTTAAGGGGTCACAAGAGAACAGACCTCAGAAATGGCCTGGACAGTGTCAGCAGTAATTAGCTGGGATCAAGCAATTGTGACATCTTCATCATGTTATAATGAACTGATTAGTCCACCTCTCAGAAAATGTAGAAAGGGAAGGAAGACAGCCTTCTCTTGGGAAGGGTGAAGGATAAACATATAAAATGACTGTTTAGGTTCCTTGGCTCCATTTTATTAAAGTACTTATTGTATTGGTGATTTTCCCCCCAGTGGTTAAAAAAAAAAAAAAATCATTTGTTTCCTTTTTAAAGAAGAATATGACCCTCTAATAATAAGACACAGAATTAAAAGGAGGGGGCAAGGGCAATATATGTAACCTTAACATTTGTACCCCCACAATATGCTGGAATAAAAGAAAAGAAAAGAAAAATAAACAAATAAAAGACACACATTTAAATTCAGTTAAAAAAAAAAGGTGTTTTTTAAGAAAGTGCCCCAAATTTGAGAGCCTGAAATCGTCTCTTAGGAAAGAACAGAATAACTCTATAAATTTAGAGAGATTGAAGTTACTGGGGAAAAAAAAAATACAGCAAACCGACATTTAGATGCCCCTATTAAAAGTCAATGAATATTGCAGAATTTTATACGATTTTCTAGTAAAATTTGTTTGATTCTTACGTAGATGGGAAATTTTGCATATTTTATGTGTTTTAACTCATTTATCCAAGGGAAGGGGGGGAGATGTAGTATAAAATAAAATGCAATGGGCACCAACCTTGGAGCAAAAGATGTTTGAACTCGACAGAGAATATTTAGCTCATAACAACAGATCATAAGTTTAAGGTTATTTCTCAGGTTGATTTATTGATCTCTTTTGAACTCCCTCAAAATAATTAGTGTTCCTGATGTGAAATGAAACATGGACCTCTGGCATGTCCGATGTTTATGTTTAGGGAAAACATAGACGTTTAGGTTATCTGTGCTAGTCAGCTGCTGCCAGCTTCACAGATCATGACAAAAGAAAATATCTCCCAATGTGACCAGCACTACACTGAGGACCATGCACTCACCTGACAACTGTATGGCTTTTTCTTTCCTTTTTTTGAAATTGTGGCAAGATATACCTGCTCTTTACCATCTTAACCATTTTTAAACGTACAGTGTCGTGCCATTGATTTATATTCACACTGTTAGTCCAACTATCACTTCCATTTCCAAAACTTTTTCGTTGCTCCAAATAGAAACTCTGCAACCATTAAGCAGATGTACAGCTTTTTGTTTACGTGTTGGTTAGTTTTAGTGGGGCTGTTGTCAGTTTTTCAGAACTCATGTTGCTCAGTGGGCTGATTTATTTTTTTTTTTTCTTTTTTCCTTCTACCCTCGTGGTTCTTCTCCTGTCTGAGTACCCTGCCAGCTCTAATGCCATGGAAATCGTGCCTGGATTGGAATCCCACCCCTCCTATCCAAGCTGTACACAGGCAGTTGAACTTGGAGTTCTTGCCCATTAGACTCAAGTTAACCTAAAAGCGAGCCATTGCCAGCCACCGCTGTCTGGTGATGTTTGTTACGTGTCAGTTTCCTTCGCTGCACAGTCTGTCCATGCAGCGCGCTCTGCCCCGGCTTCCTGCCTGGTTTTATCCGCTTACCTTCCTCTGATGAAGATAAAGGTCTCCTGCACAAAAGCTGCTCAGCCACATCCCATGCTGTGTGCTGGCGAGGGCCTTGGTAATAGCTTTAAAATTCACTTAAAGACATTGGAAACAGCAAGTCACACGCGATCCTTGCCAGACATGCTGTTAATTACTTGATAGAGATCTATGCTATCTGGGCTGCCTTTGGGTTGTAATTAGAGGTTTTGATCATCTTTGCCTTGCCCGGTAAGTTTTTCCAAATTTCCTTCTGAATGGTACAAGTGGGGACAGATAGGCTAACACACATCAGATTACCTGCCAATTTCCCTGAAATTGACTTATTTCATTGTCATCCTTTGCATGACACCTACATTTCTTTGGGCACCTGCATTAAAAAAAAAAAAAAATTCCTGGTCTAAGAGTTTAAAATGAGCATTTCCTGCTATCGGTAAGTTCAGATTCGAGAAAGATCTCATTCAGGAAGTTGTTGGAAGATTAAAATACTATCGCCTATCCTAAAATTAGAGCTTAATTCTTTGCAGTGCTTTGTAATGTATTTGACTTTGAAGCTGCCAGATGTTTTAGTAGCCAAATATCAGTGGGAAAACTACTTCAACCATGAAGAATCTGAATTGGGAACAATGTATGAACCACTGAAAAATTCTGCAAAATTGATTTGAGTTCTGTTAAGGGTCTCTTCTGCAAAGAAGTTAAAAAGAGTTTGAGGAAAGGTATTTCTTATTCCACAATGATGATGACGATGCTATTAAAAAATCAAATAGTAATTTTATTGAGTGCTGACTCTCTGTGTGTCAGATCTCTCCTGGAGCTAAGTGTGTCTCTTCTGGAATATTCCATGCTGACAACAACCTTGAGACAGGTGTCTTCTTTCTCCTTATTTCACAAGTCAGAGAACCGAGACCGGTAAAAAGCTTGTTTTCATCACTCATTTTGGGAAAAGGAAGAAAGATTAGAATATATGTACGCCTGCCCCCTCTGGCTTCATTTTAAAATTAAATTCACTCTTTCTGTTTTAATCTCGTGTCACTTCCTCTAGGAGAACATGGGCTCTCCCTGGTTTCGGGTGTCTCCTGTTCTGCTCACAAAGAAATCCCCAGAAGCTTTAATCCAAGCTTCTGGGATTTCAGTATGCAAACACATGAGCTGGGGCTCTTGCTAAGAGGCAGGTTCTGATGCATTCTCCAGAGAGGAGCCTGAGATTCTGAATTTCTCACGAGCTCATGGGCGCTGCTGGTCCGTAGAGCAGCACACTTTTGAGTAGCAAACGGAATTTCGTATTTCACTCCCTCCCAAGGCCATGCCTTCCTCCCCTTCGCGGTACTGCCATGCCTCTCTCTCTTACCCTTTTTAATACTAGTCAGCTTGAAGGATCCCTGCTTTCTCTTCTTACTTTCTGGGCCACAGTCTGGCTTCTTCCCCCAGCTCTTGTGAAGGTCTCTGGCAGGGGACACTTGAGCCCTTTCTGCCATCGTGTCCAGCAAGTACTGTCAGTTCTTATCCTGCCCTGTGTCCCCTGGGACATTGGCCCAGGCACCCACTCCCATTGGAAAATGACCACTCGAGTTCATGCGCTAGGTCATCTCACGGTGGCTTTGGCAACGCCCAAAATTGTAACACCATGCATCTCCTCCAGAACCCAGATCTGTGTTTCCACCTGTCTCCGGGACATCTCTGCTCAGGTGTTAATGACCTCAAACCTAAGGTATATAAATCCACACCACTGCTGTCTTTCTCTCCTCCTCCTCCTCCTCTCTACCTTTCCTGTCTTCCTTATGTGGGACACCTTGGAGATGCTCTAGAGCAGGGGTCCTCAAACTTTTTAAACAGGGGTCCAGTTCACTGTCCCTCAGACCATAGGAGGGCCATCAGAGAGTGCGGCGCACATTCCACACATGCGCACTGTGGGCCCGGGATGAGTCGGCTGCTAAGCAGGACAGGCAGCGGTGGCAAAAACACCCATCGGGCCGGATAAATGTCCTTGGTGGGCCACAGTTGGGGACCCCTGCTCTAGACTTCTCCTCCTTACCCACCTGTCAGTTTCTGCCAGTTCTAACTTCAAATTGTTAATGTCTCTCATATCACCCCTTCCTCTGCATATCCGGCCCAGACCTCCCCCATCCCCTTTGCCGGGGCTGTCACACCTCCTTATTGCCTACCTCCCTCCATTTCCTCTTTCCACCAATCCTTTCTTCAAGCATTGAAATTTTTCGAAAGCCCTGATTTGTTCTATCTTTTCCTTATGTACGAGAAAAGTTTGGATGGCTTGTAGTGGAGAATGTGGTTCCAGTTCCTTTGCCCTTCCCGGTCTCTCCTAATCCACTTTTACTGCTGTAGCCTGCTACGCTCGGCCAAACCACACACCCCAGCCAGACCGTCTCCCAAATACATCCAGGAGGGCCCTATTGCCATGCCTTTAGTTCCACTCTCCCCTCCGTCTGGGCGACCCTTTCTAGTCTTGTCATTAAACCCAACTCATCTGTTCACCAATTGGGTTGCATTTGTCACTTTCTACATTTCACATCACCTACCTCACTTTATAGCATGTGTAATTAAGTTGCATCACCTCCTCATTTGCCTTTTAAAGAATAGGTATATATTTGCTTAATTACGTATGTGGCAGCTTCTCTCCCCAGATGAGAGAGAGAGAGAGAGAGAACTTGAGAGAGAGAGAACTTGAGAGAGAACTTGAGAGAGAACTTGAGAGAGAACTTGAGAGAAAACTTGAGAGAAAACTTGAGAGAGAACTTGAGAGAGAACTTGAGAGAGAACTTGAGAGAGAGAGAGAGAGAAAAAACTTGAGAGAGAACTTGAGAGAGAGAGAGAACTTGAGAGAGAACTTGAGAGAGAGAGAGAAAACTTGAGAGAGAGAGAGAGAAAACTTGAGAGAGAGAAAACTTGAGAGAGAGAGAAAACTTGAGAGAGAGAGAGAGAAAACTTGAGAGAGAGAGAGAGAAAACTTGAGAGAGAGAAAGAGAAAACTTGAGAGAGAGAGAGAGAGAAAACTTGAGAGAGAGAAAACTTGAGAGAGAGAGAGAACTTGAGAGAGAGAGAGAGAGAACTTGAGAGAGAGAGAGAGAAAACTTGAGAGAGAGAGAGAGAAAACTTAGAGAGAGAGAGAAAACTTGAGAGAGAGAGAGAAAACTTAGAGAGAGAGAGAAAACTTGAGAGAGAGAGAGAAAACTTGAGAGAGAGAGAGAAAACTTGAGAGAGAGAGAGAGAGAGAACTTGAGAGAGAACTTGAGAGAGAGAGAGAACTTGAGAGAGAACTTGAGAGAGAGAGAGAAAACTTGAGAGAGAGAGAGAGAGAGAAAACTTGAGAGAGAACTTGAGAGAGAGAGAGAGAACTTGAGAGAGAACTTGAGAGAGAGAGAGAGAGAACTTGAGAGAGAAAACTTAGAGAGAGAGAGAGAGAGAGAGAGAGAGAGAGAGAGAGAGAGAGAGAGAGAGAGAGAGAACAAACTTGAAATAGCATTGTGATAGCAGCCGGGGAACACAAAAGTACATTTCTCCTCTTCTGTAAACACGACAGCATTTGTGAGCCCAGGCACATCCAAGGAGGAACATCTCTGGGCTTTCTTACGTGGCTTCAAAATGAAGCTCTCCTCTTCATCCTTGTAGATTTTTCTCGGTGACATTCTCTTCTTCCGCGTGCTTTGTTCAGCCCCTCACATGCCTGGTGTCTCTGTGACAATCACAGTAATCGTTTCTTCCTTAATTGACTTCCCCTGAAATAGAAAGTTTCGTCTTCTACTCTGGATGGTAAAGCGAAGGCAAGGCGTGTATGTTTGTTCTCTTCTGTTCCCTAGTGCGCTGGAGTTTGATTTGCTATAATAAAGTAAGTACCATCAAGAGCAATTCTCTAAGCCCTGTAGTGTCCGAAGAAAAATTGGGCATGTGTAGTGATGAAGACTGGAGAGAGTGGTGCTTGCTTTGGATTGACCCAGAATCTGCCCTGTAGGTTGTGATCAGTCCTCAGAAACTATGCAAGTTCAAGACCCCATACATACCATGTCACTCTATATTGGGGTCTTGTGGCAACACAGGGTTCTTTACTTTTGTTGTTGAGGGACTGTCCAGACCAGCCCTGTGGGTGTGCTGGGCACCGCCCCACTCCTTGGAGAGTGTTTGGGTATTTGATTGAATTTGCTCAGGGAAATCTGGAGATAGAGGAGAGCTTTGTCTTAGTACGTCGCATGGGCAATGAACTGCCACCTTTGGGGGATGCGTCATGTTTTTAAAAATGGAGTTGAAGACTGTCAGAGATTTTTTTAAAACTCCAAAAGCTTTAAGGAGCCAGGTAGTAAATGTGTGATTTGGCCATAGATGTGACAGCCTAGATGACTGGTGGCCACTGGGCAAATCAGAGCAGTGATCTCCATCTGAAGTTGTTTGCTAACTTTTTAAAAAGAGAATAAAGAATTGAGACTCTCCAGTGGATTTATCTCCATTGAGTTCCAGCTGTATCTCCTTGTCTTGTGGCCTTCCTCTAATAATGGATCCAGGGTTCCGGGGCCCTGGGTTACGTATCAAAATGTGCTTTTTTCTTCGAAGCAGAGTTGTAACAATCTCACGAACTAGATTTGTGATGGTTATTGTAATTGCGCTAGAGATAAATTATGAATTCAGTACAATTAAGGAGACACAGTTCTGCGAGAAATGAACTCGAGAAGGGAGCGGCTAGCCCTTCCATGCTCCCATCCCATACCCGCGCCAGACATGACTAATCAATCATGACGCTCTGATCCTCAGAGGGCACCCCTGGCTTCACAGTCTTCTTCTCGGTGTTTCACTCCAGGCAGAACTGTCGGTCAATCAGAGATGTCCTTAGTATTGAAAAACTACTTGCCATCCTTGCGTGATAGAATGGATACTAGGCTGGGATTTACGACACCCATGTTTAGTTCTGGTACTACCGCTAGCTAGCTGTGTGTATGCATGGTAGGTGGGAATTTTTATTTTGGTGTGATCATTTTTTTTTTTTTTTTGTCTTTTTCACTCTTCTGGGCCTTTTGGCTCTCCTTTATAAAATGATTGGATAATCTCTGATGTCACTTATACTTTTAAAATTACACTCAAGTTTACTGAATAAATGTTCCTAAATTTGAATATTTTATACCATTTTTTCAAGAGCAGGAAGTAAAAGAGGTTGGCTACTCTTGAACTCAATGAGTGTCCATGTGTCCGGCTCTTTGTCTTATGGGAGATAGAATCCTATCCTTAAACTTTTAAGTTTAATAAATTACATTCTCACCATTCATTGTTATTTTAAAGTAAGGAGAGAAGACTGTTTTTTGAAGTGACAAACTCCCTGCTGGGCACTCTGATTTGCTTGCCCTCTGGCCCCTCCAGTCACCATACATAGTCTTTGTGTCCAAAAGCCCAGAGCCCCTTGGGAATCCTTAAAAAAACAAGACATCTGTGTGCATAGTGAGGAAGAGATCAAGTATTGGCATCTGGACAGGGTGGGGCCAAATCCCAGTTCTGTCATTTACTAGACTGTCGTGGCCTTGCGCCAGTCACTTAAGCCCTAATTCCCTGGCTATAAATTAAGAATAATATGAGGCTGGACACGGTGGCTCACACCTGTAATCCTAGCACTCTGGGAGGCCCAAGATGGAAGGATGACTTGACCTCAGGAATTCAAGGCAAGCTTGAGCAAGAGCGAGATCGAGTCTCTGCTGAAAATAGAAAAAGTTAGCCTCGACTAAAAATAGAAAAATATTAGCCAGGCATGGCAGTGCACACCTGTACTCCCAGCACCCCCAGCCACTCGGGAGGCTGAGGCAGGAGGATCGCTGGAGCCCAGGACTTTGAGGTTGCTGTGAGCTAGGCTGACACCATGGCACTCTAGCCCAGGCAACAGAGGGAGAGCATCTGTTAAACTTAAAAAAAAAAAAATGTGTATATAATTCTTAGGATGATTGGCATGAAATGAGATAGTGTGCATAAATAAGCCCTCAGGGACCCTAAGAAAGTAAAGTATAGAAGCTGCTTATTTTGATGGGAGGGAAAATGTTTTGGAACATGCTAAGAAAGCGGAGGGCCGGGGAGAACTCCCTAAATCGGGCGTGGTTTAGAAGAGTGCTAGGCGAAGAAGTCAGCTCACACTTGCGAAGCCTTTCCAAGGACAAAGGCTATGCGTGCAGAGGACCAGAGGTTCGAGCCAGCTTCCTGGGATCTTGCACAAGATCCAAGAAATGCTGCTTGAATTTCAGCATGAACAGAAATACAGTTGGAGGGTCAAAGGAGGTATTAAAATCAGATCATGAAGGGCCTGCCCCAGGTGCTAAGCTCCGAGAGGCTTGAATTCTCCCAGAGGTTCTAGCCTGTTGGCCATGGTTTTGACAACGGTGGCCACAGGCTAGCCTGGCCTTCGTGCCCCAGTGGTTTTAGAATCCGGGCACTCTCTGACAGGCGGTCACAATGGCCCAGGGCAGATGAGCTGCGGTGAGGAGGAGTATTAATAGAGTTATTAATAGTTAGACCCTGGCCTCGGGTCTTGCCCCAAGGATGGTGGCTTTAGCATCTCTGTAATTGGATTGCCCCCAATAAAATGACATTACAAACAAAAGGGTTTATTGGAACACCTGGTGCCTGCATCTGTATTGGAAATTGGATTGGATTCCAGGGCACTACACCGGCCCCTGCCCCTAACCTAATTTTCTTTTCTTCCCCTCCTTATCCATGCCCCCCTCCCAAATCGGTTGCACCTCTAGTTCTGCCAAATAATACCGCCGATAATAGCCATGTATATGAATGGGTGTTCATCTTTCTCATTGAATACATGAGCCCCCACCGCGTTTGTGAAGACTGAGTTGAGTTGCTTCCGTAAGAAATGGGGAACACAGGCCTGGGGTGGGGGGTGGGGCGGGAGAGACAAGATGTCTTTGGGTTGCTCCATCCATCTGATGATGCCGTTTGAGGAGCCTAAACCAAGGGAAAGGGGGAGAGGCTCGGGCCTGCTGGTGGGAGCTGTCGTTTCAAAGACCATTTCGAAGCAATCCCTGGTGGCATTTCGAAGCACTGCCTGGTGGCCACACACACTGTGATCAGCATCTCAGGTTAAGCCCCCACGTCGATGGTGGGTTTGATGGATCAATTTCAACAGGTGCCTGGCCTGGGCTTCAGTAGGCTGGTAGATGACTGTCCCTTGGTGTCCTTGAAGACAGTCATTGACCCATGGCCATGCAGTGGAATAGCAGTGAACTTTGGGAAAACCCAAGCTGGCAAAAAGGAGCCCCTCCATCTGCACAGGAGAAACGCTCGTGGTCAGGTTCTGCTAATTGCTCGCTTTACATCTCAAAAACACTGATGAGCAGAAGGAATTGAACTTCCCTTCCTTCGACACGGAAAGAGCATGAGTGCTTGGAGTAGTGGTTTTACTTGAAGTTGCCGCTTCGTTCTGGTATATGATGGTAGTATCATGAAAAAAATGAGATCTTAAAAAGTCAGGACCTTTTTTCAAGCTGCCAAAGCTCAAAGGAGCAGAGGATTCTGGAAGGTAGACTAGGATTCAGACCACATTTCTTTTCCAAACCCACAAATATTCGTAAGTCTTGATGGCGAACAGATGTTCGTTCAGTGGTGAATTATTTATTATATAGAATCGGAGGTTCTGCTCTAAGAATAAAGCTGTATGTTGATTTAATCAATTCTGTAACATTTAAACATCATCAGCATGCAGTTTCTGTTCATCCCTGTTAGTCTTGTAAGGATTATAATCCCACCCACCAATACTGAAGGAAAAAAGCAACATAGTTGGGGGCTGGACCTTTTTTTTTTTTTTTTTTTTTTTTTGGACTGTTTAAAATCCTGCAACTACTACTGAGCCCAGTAACAGAAATTCTTAAGTCACAGTTTCTGTGCAGGTTCAGGATTTGGCCAGAGTAATGCACATTTGCCCTTTTATGCTTCGATTTCATCTCAAAGATAGCTGTGTTTTGGGACTCACAGGTTCCATATTCTAAATATCATTAATATTCAATAAATAATAAATTCTTACACCAAATGAAAACTTGATTTGTTATGGGCTTTTTTTTTTTACTAGTGAGTCTTTGCTTCATTATTTGTGAATGTTGGAAAACATTATTATACATTAGGAAATACTATCAGCTCAGTCAGCAGCCCACGCCAAGCGAATTTTAATATGAATAATCCAAGATTATGGTGATTGCAAATCTGTGAACAAACTAGGAATTATTCACCTTACTTTGAGCATGCATTTTTGTTTATTGAAGATTGCTTTGTCCAGGGGAGGCGTCCTAGGGTAAGAATATGGACCTTGGAACCAGAAAGACCTGGAACCTACTTATGTTTGTTACTTCCTAGCTGCAGAACAAGGTAGTTTCTCTTGCTGAGCCTTGATTTCCTCCTCTGTCAATGGGAATAATAATAATCTTGATAGCTAACATTTAGTAAGTGCTCACATGCTAGTAGGCACTGTCCTAAATGCTTTGCATGTTTTTAATCCTCATCATGACCCCGTGAAATGTGTCTAGGAATAATAATAATGGTGCCTACCAGGTAGGGTGTGATGCATTATTAAGTGAGATAGTTCATGCAAAGCATTTCACGTGCATTCTGGTACATTTTAAGTACTCAATAAATATGTGGCACCAATGGTAGTTGTGACAGTTATCAATGTGTAACTGATGGTAACAAATTGCCCCAAAAATTAGTGCTTTAAAAAAATACAAACTAATAATGATCTCACACAGTTTCTGAGGGTCAGAAATCCAGGGGAAGCTTAGCTGGGTGGTTCTGGTTCAAGATCTCTCACGAGGTTGCCTTCAAGCTGTTGACCAGGACTGCAGTCGGCTGAGGGTCAGCTGCCATGACAGTCCACTCCCAGGGCTGTTATGAGACCTCAGGTCTTTGCTGGCTGTTGGCAGGAGGTCTCAGTTCCTCTCCACGGGGCTACCTTAGGCATGCCAATTGGCTTCCCCCAGAGCAACTCATCAGAGAGGGGGGTGGGAAACAAAAAACAAAAACAAGCAAGAGATGGAAGGTGCAGTATCTTCTATAACCTAACCTTGGAAGTGACATGCTATCACTCCTTCCATCTTCTGTTCGTCACATGGAACAACCCTTGGAACAGTGTGGGAACATACTATCCGAGGATGTGTGTATACGAGGAGGCGCAGGGGTCATTGGAGAGAGCATCTTGGGGGCTGATTGCCACAGTGATATTTGTGTTCTCTGTTTCTGAGATTGTCAAATCACATTCCAAACCATGAAAATGACAATCTGAGCAGGCAACTTTCCCTGGCATTAAGGATTTTGCACCAGAAGTCTATCAGCTTGAGCAATCAGTATGGTACATTTTTTGTACCATAAAAATGTACCATAAAAAATGTATCATAAAAATATGGTACATTTTTTTTTTTGAGACAGAGTCTTACTCTGTTGGCCAGGCTAGAGTGCCGTGGCATTAGCCTAGCTCACAGCAACCTCAAACTCCTGGGGGCTCAGGTGATCCTCCTGCCTCGGCCTCCTGAGTAGCTGGGACTACAGGCATGCGCCACCATGCCCAGCTAATTTTTTCTCTATATATTTTTAGTTGGCCAATTAATTTCTTTCTGTTTATAGTAGGGACGGGGTCTCGCTCTTGCTCAGGCTGGTTTCAAACTCCTGAGCTCAAACAATCCACCCGCCTTGGCCTCCCAAGTATATGGTACATTTTTGTAGGTTAAGTACAACCAGCACGGGTGTTTGAAGGGTATTTTCTGCAACTTTTTTTTTTTTTTTTTTTTTGCATGTCCCGATATGATGCCAAGCACTTTCATTTTCCCCTCTCTGCCATTCATTCAGCCCAGCTTTTATTTTAATATTCTGGTACATATTTTTTGATCTTCCTCCACTGTGGGCACGGCTCATCTTACAGTCAGTTCTAAAAGTCTCTAGCAACCCCTAGCTAAAAGTTCATTTCATTACAAACTGGCTTGAAGGCAGTGAATTTATATTCAATCACCAGTCTGAGTGTTTCCCCCCCCCCCAATTTTCTGGGGATGGATTCGCCACGACATTCCCTTAAATGGATTTTTTTGGCCTTTCTCTCAGGCCTGCCTTTGACATTTTCTCAAGAATGTTTATTTTTTAATTTATAACGTGGAGAGGTTTGTCTTATGAGATGGGTTTTATGCAACACAAAGTAATGGGTTCAGAGGCAGGGGGAGAACCCTGTGAATTTGCAGTTGACTGCCATGAGGAGGAATTATTCATTTCATTTGTGGGAGAAAAAACGACAGCTAACATGAAAGCAAAAAGGTTTCAGGTCTCAATTCACAGACGAACAAATCGCCTTTCATAAGTCAGCACGCTTGGTGTTTTGTATTTGCCATAAATATCTATCTGCGAGGCTTTGGGGAGGATGTGATTAGGGTGTGATCTCTCAGTGGAAGGTTTTTTTTTTTTGCAGTCTGCTTGGCAAAAGGGGCCTTTTGCATTAAAACAGAAGAAAGGGAAGCCTCTTGCCTCGTCTGAACATCAGAGCTTGGAATTAGACGGGCATGTCTTTATTCCTTTCGTCTTTCTAGGGCCGGTGGTCCCTTCTGTTTTTCAAAAAGGAAGATGCTTGGTGGCTGGGCTTGCTTGTTCTAATAATGTCATGGTGAAATATTAACTTATCTAAGTGCTGGGAGCTTTCATAACCATTCTGCCCGTCTCTTTGAGCAGAAGGGGCTGGAGAAAAACTATGGTGCTACCATTTTCCCCCGAACGCCCCATACCACTCCATTAATTTCCAGGCATCGCCCTTCATTAGCGACCCCGGGGCTGACGGACTGCCTTATGAGGCGACAGGGTCACGAACCGCGCCATCTACCCCTTGGTTCATTTCACAGCTTGCTCCTTTCTTAATGCCTTACGGCTCATTTTACTTGGCAAGGGGGGGGGACCTTTCCCAGGGCCTGAAACGGATGGGGTCCCTGCTGGTCCTCTTTTGTTTAACGCCTCCCCGTTCTCTGAGCTTCATTGTACACTGTCGCCAGAGCAGGACCATTTGCTCTGCACGTTTGCCATAGATGAAGTTTAGATCGCAGGGAAATCGTGGACCTGCCGTGCTAACACAGGGCTTCCTTCTTACCGAGTCCCTTTTTTAAGTGAAAATGGAACACACAAGAGGATGATCTCATTATTCACTAAATTTTCTCTACTACATAAACCCCATGGTGGAAGATGGTATTTGGTGAGTTTCATGTGCTCTGTTGTTTTTTTTTTTTTAATAAATAAGGTAATTATGAGCCATGATTATATTTGTTCATTGAGCACCATTGATAACAGCTTGCTTTAGAAATACCACGTGTGTAAAATAAACTTCCTAAGCTGAGCAAGGCAAGGAGAAGGGCACACCTGCTAAGCGCTGGGATTTTTCCCATCTGGCTGGACCATTAGCTATGTTACCTTTGACCTTTGTCTTTGGTGATTGACAGGCTGGGGAAGACCATCGCCACCTCTGAAAGTGCCTACCAAGGTGGCAGTGGGACCAGAATTGAAGTATGTTTTCCCTTAAAGGGACCCATAGGTGCACACAGGAGAGATTTAGAGACTTTGAGGCAAGGTGGCCCCATGGTTATTGACATGCACGCTAGAGCCAGGGAGAGGTTTGGGTTTGGATCCTGGCTGAACCGCTTAGCTGCGTGGCAAGCGTGTTAGTTATTTGTTGCTTGCTGGATAATCAATTACCCCAAGACCTGTACTAGAACAACAACCGTTGATTATGTCACACGGTCACTGAATGTCAGGAATCCGGGAGTGGCTCAGGCCCCAGCCGTTCTGTTTCAGGGTCTCCTGTGAAACTGTGTTCAGGATATTGATCAGGGCAGCGTCCTCTGAGGCTTGGCTGGGACCAGCGGAGCCACCTTGGGGTCCAGTCGGAGCCCCTGAGCCTCTGTTTCCTCGTCTGTACAGTAAGGACAATAATACCTCAATGGGTATGACGATGGAATTTTAATCAAAGCGCTTTAGCACATCATCCGACTCAGGATAAACTCTCCCTTACTATTACTTACCATTTTTATGATTGTGGTTGTTTTCATCATCATCTACCCAGTAATTCCTGTAAGTGTTTAAATGGACCCGTATATTATCGATTCCTGTTTTTTCCTCTCTGCCACCAACAGTCCTCCCATTCCCTTGAATTCCACACTCTTCCTTGGCTGCCCACGGAATGCCAAAGCCCCGGGACAGACAGACAGACAGCTCTACTGAGTGTCCCAGAACGTGGCAGGATATGGCTAACAGTGGAACTTATGGAGAACCTGCACCAGTCGTTGGCAGGGTCATTAAAGCAAGGAGGAAAAAATATATATATATATTTCTGCCAGGGAGTTTTTGGTCGGAGAACTAATACTAGAGTTTGAGGAAAAAGAAGCAAAGGGGAACAAGTGACGGTGGAAGGTTCTAGAACATGGGCTCGCTTATTAAGTGGAGAGTGTCTCCATCCATCACACACCCCTTTCAGGGGCTTGATGCGATCTTTGGACCATCTTTCTGGAACAAGGCTCGTGTGCACACATCCAGGTTTGCCTAGAATTTTGAGAGGTCCCCAGGTTTCATGCATCTGCTCCAGGTAAATCGGCCCAATCTGAATAAAAAGAGCAAGAATGCAGAGTAAAGGCCAACATACTCTGTCAAGTGTTCATGCATATTTTTATCGGAAAGCGAATAGCAATTTGGTGTTCCTCTGTACGTGCCAAGCAATCATTTATACACCCACACATGTTAGACTTTCGGTGTTTTTGACAATTCCCTGGTCATTCCAGATTTCTGAATGATACCAGCCACCCATAATTTGTTTTCCTGAGCCATGATGTAATCATTAAGTTGCCGTAATGAAGATTGAAGGTTTAATAATGGAAAGTGTTACAAATTTCAATTTAATCATTCCTAAATTGATTAGCTACTTTCCCCAAATGCCTGGCCACGGAAAAAACACAGGGCTAAGAGAGACAAAGTGCTGCGGTCCCAGTTTGATGAATGGTACTTTCGGTGCGGCTGTAATTGAGTTATTGAATTTACTCATCTTCCAAATGATGTTTGCATTGTCTCAGCCATATGTGTTGAGAGCCAGAGAAAGGTCATTAGAAGCTTCAGATCGAGGGCATGCATAGGTTACAGCGGGTTGGAGCGGCGACACTACAGTTAATTAACAGAAACGCCCGGCAAGGTGTCCGGTAGCGTCCTGCTGCACGACGGTCAGTGGCGAAATCCCAAAGGCCTGTTTAAAAGAGCCTGAAGATTCTGTAAGTAAATGTCTACTCTTGGCCTTGGGCTGTTTAGCCCCTGACAAATGACATGGCCGAGCCCCTGCGGGCAGATCGGAAGGGAAGGACACCTATAAACAAATGCAGCCTGGCAGCTCTAACAAAGCCCGGCTGAAATAATTAAATAACAGCACCCGGCGCGTTGTTTTCTGCATTGCTTCCTGCGTTGCTTCACTCACGCTAGATGTGAACTTTTTAACTTTCGCGTGGATTTTTCTCCCCAGCCATATCTGAAAGATGTAAGCACAAGACACTTTTTTTGAAAAGTCTTTATTGTTGGTTTGTGGTTTTTGTTTTTCCCTCTGTAGCCCACAAACTTACCCTGCCTTTACCCACGTGCCAGGTGAGTGTGACGTTAATGCCACTTGGGTTTTAGTGTTTAGTCAATAGTCTTCCTTTTTTGCCTGTTTTTTGCATAGCTGTGCCGTGGTACAATTTTAATGTAAGAAGGGATTTTTACAAATGCATTGGAATTCGTGTTAATAAACACTGTGAACCTAAGTGGCTAAAGCCAGCAGGCCTTTTTGCTGGTGACCTAGGAAAGATGAGCCTTGAGGATGTGGACTAAGAGGTCAAGGGGGCGGGTGGAGAGGCCAGTGGCAGAGGTCAAGGGCGTCCTGGCCCTCCTTGCTGACTGGGCCCAGATGGCATTGGTGAGGGCCCAGGAACGACAGGCACTGGGCCAAAACATGCATATGGCGGCCACCACACAGTTGGCGAGCCATCTCAGAAAACTCGCTTTGCACTCAGAAAACACAATGACTCTAGCAACCCCTGCATTAATTTGTTACGTAGACACTATGTGGATTTTTTTTTTTTTTTTAGAGCTATAGTAACAAAGCACCACCAACTGGGTAGCCATAAAGAGAGAGATGTACTGTGTCAAGGTGCCGAAGGCAACAAGTTCAAGATCAGGGTGTTTTCAGACCCTGGTCCCTCTCACAATTTCAGGGGAATCATTCCTTGCCTCTTCCCAGCTGGCAACTTTTGGGGTTCTTGGCCTGAAGATGCATCTGTCTAATCCCCTGACTTCACGTGGCATTCTCTGCATCTCTTCACATCGTCTTCCCTCCTCGTGCCTGTCTCTGGTCTACACATCCCATTTTTGTAAGGACATAAACCATACTGGAGTAGGGTCCGCCCTAATGACCTCATTTTTATTGGCTTGCCTCTATAAATACCATATTTCCAAATAAGATCACATTCTGAGTTACCTGCAATAAAGATTTCAACATATCTTTTGGTTGATAGGGAATAAAAGAGAGACATTTCAACACATTGCAGACACTAAAGTTTAAAAATTGCAAAACAGAGTCTAAATTCTTTCTTCTTATTGCCTAAGTCAATTTGCAATGCGTTTCTCCAAGATATTTCATTGAAGCTTAATTTTCTGGATGTTTAAGGGGAAAAGAAAGCATAACAGATACTAACAGCAGACCTCCAAAATGTCAGTTTGGGACTCGCTGGTTTGGATGATTTGACTCAGTGGGTCATTGCATCCTGAGTTTAGGCTTGAGCCAGCCATGTCAAATGGCTTCACCTCTAGGTTATGGATTTCACTCTAACCCTGGCTGGCTTCTCTGGATGTGTGTGCGTTGTTTCTAGAAGGACTTGTCTAAGAGTTTATGAGTGTCTCCCTCCCATTCAGGAAGGGCATCCGAGCATGTGGAAGGCAGTGGGTGGGATGGGAGACCATAGGCTTTGGGAGAGGGTTAGCCCTAGATTCAAATCCTGCTGCCACCTCTTACTAGCTAAGTGACCTTGATCATGTTACTTAGCTTCCCTGAGCCTTTGTTTCTCCTCCATAAAAACTAGAGGGTAAAGCTCAAATGTGGTAAGAGCACAGTACTTAGCACATAGCACAGGCTCCATGAAAAGTTCCTCAAGCAACCCATCCTTTATATCAAGGACCCTCAAACTTTTTAAACAGGGGGCCAGTTCACTGTCCCTCAGACCGTTGGAGGGCCGGACTATAATTTAAAAAAAAACAACTATGAACAAATTCCTATGCACACTGCACATATCTTATTTTGAAGTAAAAAAACAAACGGGCAAAAACACCCGCATGTGGCCCTCGGGCCGTAGTTTGATGACGCCTACTCTATATAGTCCCAGAGCATGCTGGTGTGATTTTAATAATGATGAACACTATACTTAATACATTAAAAAAGCAATCCACTTATTATTACATTTAATTTATATTTACTGATCGAGGGATACATTTAAAAATATAAAGAAGCCTTTTTAAAAATTATTCACAACTGGTGGCCATAACTATGAATCTTTCTATGTTCAATATTTTAATTATTTTCTTTCTTAGCCAACAGCCACCGTTAGTAATGTCAAAGCTGATAACATACCGCAATGCAGTGGTTCTCACCTGAAGGCAACTTTGTCCCCAAGGGACATTTGACAATGTCTGGAAACATTTTTGGTTGACACAACTGGGAGGGGGGACAGTTGGTGTCTGTCCTAGTTGGGTACAGGCCAGGGCTACTGCTACGCATCCTATAATGCACGGCACATTGAACTTGCCCCTCTTGCAATATAGAATCGTTTGGCCCAAGGTGTCAGTCGTTCAGAAGTTGAGTAACACTGCTTTAAAGCCACCGAGATATTTTCATGAGTAAATCCGCCTTCAGTCAGTGCATCTGGTCGGAAAATGCGTGCCACCGAAACAGCTCTTTGTTTTTCACTTGCATCCTGCAAAGAAAACTGTTTAAATCAGAAGTCATATTTTCTAGTGTTATGAAAGAAGAAAAAAAAACCCTGCAGCGTTAAGTCAATAGTGTTTGATGAATACGTAGCCTTGGGGTATTGTGCTGTTGATAAATGACAGCCAGGGACAAACCAGGCACTGAGGTCAGGCTTCGACCGCGAAATGGCCAAAGCTCTCGGGCTGGCCCCTGGGTGCACGGGGACTGTCCTCACAGTGAGTGAGCACAAGGCGTTGGTGAATGTCACTCGGGGCTGGCCAAGGAGTAGAGCTGTCCCTAAGAGCACGTCTACCCTGGCCCGATGGAAGATTCCAATGGCACCGTGACTTCAAAAGATGCGACATTCAAACTAACCAAAGGGTGGTGGCTGGAGGTGGTCCGGTCTCAATCATATTTAAGTGCTGAATCCATTTTTTTTTAAATAAAATAGATATTTGGTAGAATGAGAATATCTAGTTACAATCACCAGCATCATTATAAGAGGAGCCAGTATTACTTTGAAACACCTATTAGGTGTCAGGCCTGAGCCAAACATTGGAAGGTTTGGGTGGGGGAGGGTGCTCTTAAAAATTAAAGAACACTGCCTGCAGTTGAGTTCACGTAAAGCATATTAGGCACCTCTTTTCAATCTTTCCCCGTGGTCATTATGTCTCTTGTGTATAATCAATCCTGGAAAGACTTGATTTCCCTTTTACAGCCCGGAAGATAAGGGTAGGTGTTTGCCAAACGTCAGCCATTCACATGCCATCTTCACAGTTTTTTCTATAGGCATGTACCTCATCACCGTCATTTCCAAGCATGTTTTAATCACCTCTAAAAAACCAAGTGACTCATAGGAACTACAATAATAGGGTATTGGGCAGGGGAGAGGGGGCGGGTATATACATACATAAAGAGTGAGATGTGCACCATCTGGGGGATGGTCATGCTGGAAACTCAGACTTGAGGGGGGAGGAGGGGAAAGGGCATTTATTGAAACCTTAAAATCTGTACCCCCATAATATGCCAAAATAAAAAAAAAACGAAAAAAATAAAATAAAATATATAAAAAAAAACAACCAAGTGACTGTGGGAGGAACAAAGGGTGGGGACACTTAAAACAACACAAATAATCAAAATGTCAGTAGGGCTATGTTCTTTCCTGAAGGTTCTAAGAAAAATCCGTTCCTTTGCCTTTTCTAGCTTCTAGAGGCTGTGCCCACATTCCTTGGCTCGTGGCCCCTTCCTCCATCTCCAAAGCCAGTGGAGTTCCATCTCTCTGACCCTCTGTTCTGCCTTCCTCTTCACCTTGCTTTTTATTGTGGCAAAATACACATAAAATTGCCATCTTAACCATTTTGAAGTGTACAGCTCGGTAGTGTTATTATATATATTCACCTTGTTGTGCAACCAATCTCCAGAACTTTCTCACCATGCAAAAAAAAATGAAATTCTATACCCAATAAACAACTCCTGATTCTTTTCCTCCTCCCCCTACCCCCTGGCAACCTGCTACTTTCTGTCTCTGAGTTTGACAACTCGAGGTACCTCATGTAAGTGGAATCGTTATAGTAGTAGTACTGGTCTTTTATTGCAACTGGTTTATTTCACTTGGTATGAGTAACTGTATTTTTGATGGAAATGTCCTCTAGCTCCTGGAAATGGAAAATCAGTAATGCTTTTAAATAGAGGGAATTAACCATAAAAATGAACACAGCGAAAAGAGCCTGTGATTAGATGCTAGCTGGGTTCTACGGTGTGACACTCTGAAGTTCTTACTTACCTCCCTTTGAGGTTAGCACCACACTGAGACCCTCTCATAATCTAGAGGATTGCAAGACATTTGAGAAAGCCAAACTCTCTTGCCACGCGATTCAGTGTTGATTCAAGGCCTGTCTCTGTACTGCTTAAAAACAGCCCAGCTGCTTCTGGGAGTCAGCACGTGGAACATTCCAGGCCGGAAAGCAGAAACGGGCAGGATCGGTGAGCAAGCAGGTAATCTAAGTGGAGAAACAAATATTGGTCCTTTAGCATCTGAGCCTGTGTGTCACTGAGTCCACCGAGAGAAAAAAGTGGCTCTGCCATCCACCTACTTCCTTCGCCTGGGTAGGTTCCAGTTGATTGCCAATTACGCATCACCAGGTGGTATTGAAAGGCAGTTTAATTCCCCATGAAAATTAGGACTTAACCTGACTCTGTGCCTTGACTGCAGGGACATGGGGCTTGGAAGCTGCTCATTAATCCCTTCGTGTGATGCCCTAGAGATCGCCAACCTGAAAGTGAGCCTCCATTTCCTGTGCCATCTCTGCAGCTGGGGTCAGATGGAACATCAAATGGGGTCTGACGACCGTTCCCAGATTACAGTTGCAGACAATAAACTGTGGGTATCTTAGCAGCAGATCCAGGGTAAATTCCAGGGGACCCATTTTTGCCCCTCCTTAGAATCTACCCAAACGTCGTCTTACTGAGGAAGAACGAAATGATGCGTCCCAATTGGAAAGGGGACAAAAATACCTGCTCTGCTTTTCCTGGAAAATGAGCATACTGTCCTGTTAGTGGTTTATGCACCAGAATCGTCTTTTCTTTCATTCCTTTGTTAAAAGAGAATTTAGAGACCTCATTTGGGGGGTGCATGATGAAGAAGCCCCTCTTGAATGCACATCAAAGCAATCTTACCCTCCTGCGAATTCATTCCAGACTTTCTGTGTGTTTAGGGAGGGGGTGAAAATAAACCCGGAATCGCCCGGTGTGTCTTTTAGGATTTCTTCTCACACCCGTGGCAGATCAGCCCCAGCCTGAACTTAAACGACTCACTAAGAACTCTCTCCTGGGCCTGAATCTTTGTGCTCAGAATGTCCTGGGCATGGTCAGCTGTCATCAGTGAACCCCGATGTCCAGGTGAGGTTGCTGTTGCCATCTCGTCACCAACTCTTGGAGACACGTCCACCCTGAGTGTCTACCCTTTTGTTGTTGTTCACTGGCTTTTTGTTAAGACCACAGATTTCCGGACCCCCCTGAAATAACTCCAAGAGCTTTTTCCTCCTCCTGTTTTCTCTCTCGTTGTCACATCCAACGATAATGGCATTTGCTGGGGGAGAGAAAGCACTTTTGCTGGCCATTTCAGATAGGATACCATATGTCAAATTTGTAAAATCTTGTTAACATTGTGTTTTCTTCACTAGAGAATTACCCTCTAGTAGGGAAAATGGAACTGCCAATTACAGCAGTCTCCTGCTGGGAGTAAACTGGTGTGATGTTCACAGGCATCAGGCTGTGCAAGGAGAGCTCCCCGATTTCCTTTTTCCTTCCTTGCCTGATAGACAAAGCTTTAGAGGAAAGCATAATTAGCCCGGCTGACAATCAGGAAAATATAATCTTCAGTATCTGTTTTTATTTTAAGGTTGTCTTGTTTTGGAAGCGTATTCCAAAAGCCATCCTGCAATTCATTCCTCGATGCAAAATTCAATCAATGGCAGGGCCGGAATTTGCTTAAAACCTTCAGTGAGTGTTTCAAAAGAAAGATAAATGAATCTACCTTGTGACCAAAGAAACTTAGGGTATATCGGACTGTAACTATTAAAAGAGAAACCATAAATCCGCGTGGCAGGAGCGCTAATAAATTTTTTTTAAGCTAACTCCTTTGGGGGAAATCTTGGATCCTCCTCTCTAAGTTCTTAATTTTATTGGGGCAGAGATATTGCAGAGAGAAAATCGTTTCTCCAGCACTAAACACAAATAATGTACAACAATAATCGTGACTTCCCCGTAGCCGTTTTCTGATTCGAAGACCAGGTTAGCTTCATCACCGTGGACAGTGGGGTCTCGTTCATCAACTCCTGGCCCTTCGGAGGTTTCCGTTATGAAATTAGAAAGGGATGTTTTGTGCTTTGTTTTGCTTTTTGGTTTTAGGTTGTGGTTTCCAAATCCTCTTCTCAAATTCTGCTGGCTGGAAACAGGTTAACTCGGTGGATAATCAGCCTATATCTTCTGCCACTGTTTATGGAAGGCAATTTGTTGTAGAAAGATGATGATTGATCTAAGATAAGGGCAGAAGGATATACAGAAAAAGAGGGGAGACTCAGACTCGAAATGCAAAAACTAAAACACAGTAAAAGGTTTCCTTCCTCATTGGTTGAGTATTTAGTACCTACTGTGTACCATGCACCAGGTTGGGCTTTAGGGGTAGAGTGGTAGATTTTATACCAACTCTGCCTGTGAATGTTTGCATTCTAGCATTGGAAAGAGACTATGCCAATTTAATTAAGACTCATTATATTACAGGTAATTAACCTAGAGAGAATTTAGCAACTGAAACTTACAATCAAGGGAAGGGTATTCAGAAATTTAGCAGAATACAGGATTGGGGAGATGTTGGTCAAAAGTTATCAAATTTCAGTTAGATAAGAGGAATAAGTTCAAGAGATCTATTGTATAGTAGTTACTGTGGTAACTATATAATATGGAATATATGTTACATATTATATATAACTATATGATATATAATAATGTATTTCTGAAAAGTGCTGAGTAGATTTTAAGTGTCGTGACCACAAAACTTAATGCTGTCACTACAAAAATGACAACTATGTGAGATACTGCATATGTTAATTTGCTTGATTTAGCCATTCCATAATGTATATATATATATTTCAAAACTTTGTTGTACACGATAAATATATATAATTTTGTCTTTCAAGTAAGAAAATATTAGAGCAGAATCTAGATTCCAGATTTTTTAAAAAGGGATATCCTTTTCTAAGTTATAAATCCTTTTGTAGTGAATGTATGAAGTTTTCAAATAACGAGGAATATCTGTAATAAGTAGTAACCTGTGACTGATAAAATGGTTCTTGGTGCTACTACGGTCTCGGGTCATCTAAGGGACAAAAGCCTCTTAATACTAAGCAGCCAGGCAGCTCCCAAATAGTATTTCATCGAAATAGCATCTTCCATCGGGAAGACAGAGCTCTCTGCTTCATGCGTTTGGTGGCCCTTTCCTTGCTTGGGTCTGGCAGAGATCACAGTGCGGCGACCCCCAAAGGAAGCAGGAACTCCACCATCGCTCCCCCGATGAGACGATCACCTCTTTTTAAATAAAGCTTGTGTGCTCACGTGCATGCCGATTTTACTTGCAATGCTGAGACTTTGCCCCTGCATCTCTCTTTCCTCTCTTCCTTTCTATGCATGGCAGTTCCAGCCATAAGTAGTGACAAGACAAACAGAATGACCGAAGGTGATGGTGTATTTGGGGGGGTTCAAGAGCATGAGCTTGGAAACCAGACAGACGTGGGCGTGAACCCCAACTTTGGGCATATAGCAGTAAGCCTCCCTTTCTCATTCATCCCAGCATGGCCAGCGATACTTATGGCAAACGGTGGTTGGAAAAGTCAAATGTGATCATGTGTGCAGAGAGCTTAGGGTGGCCCCTGGCATCTGGAGGTGGCGACTTACACGATGGCTGCAGTTAACCGAGGGAATGGGGACAGCCCCTTCAGCACGTGCCGAGTCCAAGTGGAGGGCTCAGGTTGATCTCGACGTGACGTTCACGCCCAAACTTTTTCAGACTAACTTCTTGCAACTTTCTACGACATGAAGAAAACTTCTAGACTTTAACCGAAATAAGTTCCTTTTTTTTTTTTTAAAGGTTCACAAACCTTTAAAAGCATATAACCTTTTAGTGACAAAATGACGATTTTGTACCCCTGGAGCAAAATGGTACCCCTGTACCATTCAGATTGTTCTTGGCTGATCACCTTTCCCTTCCTACTGCAAACCCCCCCAATCAAAAACGCGCGCATAAAGAACAGCATCGTTGCAAACACGTAGTCTATCTGACATCTTGGTTTTTATATAATTGAAAGAGCACGTGTGCCAATTTATGCTCAGGCAAAAATGGTAGATGGTATTGATGCGAAACATGAAAGATGATCTAATTTTCTTTCTCTCGCTAATGAATATTGAGCAAATGAATAGAGCACTTCAGGATTGAGGAATATATGAGATTCTGTGTATTTATTTATTTTCTTCATTACTCTAGCCACAATGTCACCCAAGAGTATCTGGGGTATGACAGCCAGACAGTTAAAGACAACGCTGTCCGCTGGGCACTGGCCTTGCCGGAGTGAATCATGGCCCTTTCTCTGGCCACCCCATGGCTGAACTCTTGCCCTTGGGGGACCTCAGGCTGTGGACGACTTGGCAGTGGCTGTGGCGTGTACTTTTTTTATGTACATGTGACATGTCTGTGATATGACACATCTGCAGACCACAGAGCCATCCAAATGGCGTGGCTTGTATTGTCTTCCAGGTCTCATTTCAAAGGAAAAAAATCAATAATCTACATGAAAAGTTTGTGTTTCATGTCGAGATTATTGTAAGAGCTTTATTGTTAGAGGATGCAGACAAGAGGAGACAGTGTCTCTGAGCAGATGAATGACACAGACTACCCGTTTTTAACATAAACACATCTGTGGGGACCAGGGCCACATCCATTCATGAGAGGGGGGTTCCACTAACACAGAGATCTCTCTGGTGTTTAAGTAAATGGGAGAAGTGTCCAGATGATTCTTTTTAAGGTTTCTGTGGTCTCCAAACTCGTGCTACCTCCCCCAAGTTTATACAGCTTCCTGAATTATCTGCAAAATGGACTAAGAGTGCTATGAAATGCTAAAAAAAAAAAAAAAAAAATACACATGTAGCACAGGCCTGACTAATGGTTGGCTCTTTTCACTGAAATAAATGGTAAGGTTTAGATTTTCAACCATTTCCTAACATGATAGGATGAGACACAGTGTTGGTCTCCGCTGATTCATTCATTCTGAGACCAACTGGCGCAAACTATACAAAGAGTAATAGGGGATATAAAATAAATCCCTGTGTTCCTGCCTAATCCAGAGACAAGACTGAGTTCAGTTCATTTACTGGATGAAAAATAAGTATTGTTCATTTTAGTTTGTTTCTTTATCCTTGGTCAATTTCTTATTTAAGAAATCTTTCTAAGGGTACATTTGTATCATAGCACTTTAGCTTTGCATTTAGAAATAACGAAATAAAGAAAATGGTTGGGCTGCATCGGCCAGATATCTGCTACGTTCCCTGTAGAGAATTTTAAAATTTCTTAATTTGTAAGAAACCTATAGTTTCCAATGGATCGTCAAGGCGAATCGGGATTCGAGGCCTGAGATGGTTGGTCGTGTTTATTTTGATCTTAATGATCCTGGCAAGATGAGGGGCCAGTTGGCTTACTGATTGGGTCTGTAGTGACCTCAGCCATCAGGAGGAAAAGGAAGCTGATGCCCGTGGAGAACACAACTCACAACACAGGCACTAAGGAGCCTGGGGGTAGGGGGTGAGATTTGCATAGGTCATTATTTGTGCAATCATTATCGTCTCACCTATTGATATTTTTTTAAGTGGCGGGATTCTTCTGCTCAAGAGTTTTCCTTTTGCTGTTAATTCTCAAAATCAACAAACTATTAGTTGCATGAAACGACAACAACAAAAAAAGCCCCCTGGAACGTGTATATGAGAATTCTAACAATAACGGAATCTACCGTCCTCCGTAAACGTTGTCATCTACTTATGTCACTTGAAAAGGGGACATGCACTCAGCTCTGGTGGAAAGGCGTGCATGGACCTGCATGGACAGAGGTCTGGCTGTGACCCTGCCTGACACAGACTGGGGAGTACGTTGCTTACCTGCTCCGAGTCCCAGGTTCCCCAGCTGTAAACTGGGAATAGACAACGGTGCTTAACTCACAAGCTTGCTTTTGAGATCTGTGCAACTCCTATAAGTCGGGTTTCTAGCACTGTGCTTAGTATCTAATAGATAGATGTCCCATAAGTGCTAGGTTGTCATTAAAACTTCAAATAAGCACAGAAGGGTGGAGAAAAAATTACTTTCAATGGAAAACATGATTCAAAACATCTACACTGAGGCACGCGACCCATTCATAGAGAATTACTAGACCCTCGTAAGATCAACTCACTTGGATTTCTTCAAAAGCATTAGAGGAAACCAATACTCGGAGGTGGCCAGTCCCTGAAAGAGAGGTGTTGGCACCAGTTTGGGGAATGGTCGTTCAACAGCCATTATGGGAACCAGAGTAGAATCCACCCATGAAGACCACTGTGGTTTCCCCCATTTTCTGACCATGTGGGTGGAGAAAGAAGCAAAGCCACCACCCCAGGCTAAACTGTCACCAGTGGATGAGGGCCACATTCGGAGGGTGCACTGTGTTCACCATCCTTCCTGGGAGAAAAAGCATTAACAGCAAGGGCAGACCACACTTTCCCCCATTAGTAACCAAACCCTCAGGTCTCTGAGGTTCCTCAAATGTTCCTCTCCGGTTTCCCTGGCAGAACTAGCGCTGTCCCTGCCGTTCCATGTCTGTTTTCATCCGTTCACGCTGCTGTAACAAAACACCTCAAACCGGGTGGCTCGTAAACAACAGAAATTTATTTCTGGCAGGTCTGAAGGCTGGGAGGTCCACGCAATCAGGGTGTCAGCAGATTTGGTGTCTTTCGAGAACTCATTTCCTAGTTTGTCTATGGCACTCTCTGCATCCTCACGTGGTGGAAGGGGCGAGATTGCTCTCTGGGGCCTCGATCAGGTTTTCAGTTGTGAATTTTGGGGGGGACACAGACATTCAGACTATAGCGACGCGTCCCAGCAGCAGTAGGCAGTGGGGGTAGCAGGATGGCGAGAATGACTGCCCACAGGGCAGGGGCCAGACTGGAAGAAGAGGTGAGGGGGAGCCCAGGGGCCCGTGGAACGGCAGGTCGTCCAGCAGCATGGCTGTCCCCAGCATCACAACTCAGTGCTCGCTAGAACCAAAGGGACCCGACTGGAGCCATTCTGTACTCAACACATACCAATCTCCCTCCTCCTGAGCCTGGATCATCCTCCTAATACGAGCTAAAGTGCAGGGCCAGCCGCAGTGGCTCATGCCTGTAACCCTAGCACTCTGGGAGGCCGAGGCAGGAGGATCACATAAGGTCAGGAGTTGGAGACCAGCCTGAGCAAGAGCAGGACCCCGTCTCTACTAAAAATAGAAAGAAATTAATTGGCCAACTTAAAATATATAGAAAAAATTAGCCGGACATGGTGGCGCGTGCCTGTAGTCCCAGCTACTCGGGAGGCTGAGACAGGAGGATCACTTGAGGCCAAGAGTTGGAGGTTGCTGTGAGCGAGGCTGACGCCATGGTACTCTAGCCCGGGCAACAAAGTGAGTCTCTTGTCTCAAAAAAAAAAAAAGCTAAAGTGAAAATTTCCTTTTTGCCCCCTATGAGCCCATTCCCATTATTTTTTCAAAGTAAACATTTTGTTTGGTGTACCATCAGGATGCATATATTTTAAATGGTAATATGTATTAATTACCAGAATTGCCTTTTGTTTTCCCCACTTCAGGTATGGGAAGACCATCCTCTCAAAAACCAAGTCCTTTATAATATGATTTATCTCTTTGGCTAAATGTTTTATCACGTTGGGCATTATTGCCACCTTCAGTATCATTATAGCTGACTTTTAAGCAGTTGGTCTTGAATGTTGGTCTATGAAATAAAACTTTACAGCCCTAAGTATTTGCTTAACTTTTCCATGGCTGGATAAATGGATGTTCTTTCTCTTAACTTCCATTTATACATGACAGTGTTATTTTGATGGGAGACATATCTAGGTACTGTCTTTATGAGTCATTTATTCTTCAGGGGAAAAAAGGTGAACATCATCTTCAAATTCAAAAATGGTGACCATTTATTTAAAATGCTAACAGTACTGAAGGTAGATAGATTTTTTTTTTTTTTTAAGAATGATTTTCTTTTTTTCTTTCTTTCTTTCTTTCTTTTTTCTTTCTAATGTCTGCTGGTACAAAATAATGTTTTACTTCCGTCAAATTTTTATTCAGCCATAAATGTAAATCTTGACTGCGTCTTAGAAGAATGAGATTGGCTCCCCTGGGACTTTGTCGAGGATGAGCAAAGCTAAAATGAAAGCTACTCTGATGTCAGGGCGAACAAGTAAATGTTTGCCAACTCTAGGCAACTGTGATCATCTGACCTTAATTACTCCACAGTGGGATGGGTATCACCATGATAACAAAGAGAAACACACACTCTCTCTCTCTCTCCACATCTTTCTTCCTCTTAGGTACCCAAGAAATCAACATTTATATTTAGACTGCATGGACAATGTATTAGATTTTTTTACCCCAACTCTGTTTCAAGAAAGCAAACAGCATCTTCTGATGCTGATAATTCAGTTTTTAAATGCATTTCTTCCTACCACCGTTACCACTGTTTTTAAAGACGCCCAGAAGAAATGGTTATTATTTATGCAGGGTTTGTGCTCCCTCTGCTGGTCCTGTAATTAACTAATAAGTCTAATTCCCATCACTATGCTGATGTCATCAATTATTTTTGTGCCTGGACCTGAGAATGACCCAAATCAGTATGTTCTGTTCCAGCATCCTCAGGAAAATTAGCAGGGTGTCGGCAGAGTACAGAGGGCTGAGTGAAGAAAGTTAGGGAAATGTACATCTTGACCTGTCTGGGTCTGAAAGAACTAAAGAACTAAAATGAAAGAACTAAATGCAGCTTATGCTTTTATTTGCTCAATGCTAGAGAAAAACGATCCATCATTGTTTAAACTGATACATGACATCCACTCTCTCAGAGATCTTTGGAGACAAGTAGAGGTTTTCATCCTTAGAACAAAATTTATTATAATATCTGTTTTGCAGGTGAGAAAAAGAGAAGTTCAGAAATCCTGTGTTCCTTGCTCCTGAGACCTTGTACAGACTAAGAAAGTAGACTTCTAAAGGTGGCCCACAGGGACCAGTACCTTGGCTTCTTGGATCAGACATGTCTTCTTCACAAGTTACAATATAGCTATTTCTTAATGTCAACGCAGTCTCGTAGACACATGAAGAGCACAAGTTCTATAGTTGGGTCAACTGCAGTTTAATTCTGGTTTCTAGCACTTAACTGTGTGAGACTGGGAGGTTACCTGACCTCCTAGACCCCACCTTTCTTATCTACAAACTGGAAATAATATTACAAGCAAGAGTTCTTTCCTCACATGGTAAGGATTAAATGAAATATAATGCACGGTGCAGAGTCAAATGCATGAGAATGATCCAAAAATAGTATTTGGTCATTACTCATGGTGATTCTTTCTCCATCATGAAAACAGCTTCTTTTCCTGCTAATGAAAACTTACTGTGAAAACTTGGGAAGGCAACTTTCAAATAATAATGGTTCAATTCCACAGGAAAATATGTATACTACTAAGCAAATAGTTAGAAATAGGACGTGCAAATTGGATGGAACTCCGGGAGAAATTAGCCAAGAGAGTGTAGACATTCAAGATACATTTCCTAGAGTTGGTTAAGTCAATCAGAGCAAAACAGCAATGCAAAAAATATTTTAATAATGAAGAGATTTAAAATTGGCTGAGATTCTAGTACGCAGAGTTGAGATTTGAGTAAACATCCTCTGAATGTTGTGCAATCATTTATTCATATTTTTTTTAAATCCACCTTTTATTTGTACGATAATGCCACAGTGTTTATGCTTTTTCTAGAACCTCCTTTTTCTCAATCAGCACCGTATTCTGGCCATCTTTCCATAGCAGTAAATGTAGATGTTCATCATGATCATGGTCAATATTATTCTTGGCCTGCTTGGTCGTGATACCCTTAGCATTTATAGATACTGCTCCACCTAGCTCAATGACTGTGTTCTTAGATGATGCAGATTAATTTCAATAACAACCTAAGCAAGGCAGACAGAAGAGGTACATATGGAGTCGGGATAGACTTCGTGTCATCTTTTCCAAGGGCAGATATCAATAACCCTTGGACTGGTAGACTGTTCACGTCCACCCCACTTCCCAGTACCCCTTCCAAAGGAGAGTGGTCTAGAGGCACCTGGAAGTTGCAGTGTGTCACCCTGCTCAGGTGAGGCCTGGAGGTCATTGCTGATGGGCTCTGGGGAGGAAAAACAAAGAGGTGGCTACAGGGGTTGTCACTTGCTCTGGTTTCTCTAGACTCTGGTCTTCTGGCTCTTGTAGACTTGGCCAAGACTCACTGGGTTTGTGTATATATGGTGCTAATTTCTGCCATGTGTATGAAACTCTTGTGAAACATACACACGTAGGGTACAAAGCCCAGGATTACCAATCTGACCCAAAAGGGCACTGTCCTCTCTATTTATTTTTAAGCCTGTGTTAAAATGGGGAACCTTGTGTTGGAATAGCTCGCTGTGATCTGATTATCTGAGTATAATTTTTACCTGTACTTTTCAGGGGCCTCGCCTACCCTCTTGCCATGAAAATATTTGGAATGTGTACTTTAAACAGTGTAGGCCACTTCGGTTGTTGATTTAAAACATGCTAGAAGTTTTATAATGGTTATTTACATTGGCCAACACTGACCTTCTGCAGTGACCTGTTGATGTTGGACAAGGATAAGAGGCACTGAATACAATGCAGGAAATGGAAAGAGATCAAAAAGAACGAGCATGTTAGCTTAGTAACAATGCTTTCGCGTCTTAACGTTGGAGATCAATTGTGTGTGTGTGTGTGTGAAGTTTTCAGAACTGCGGTACTTGGCCCTTTTATAGGAATTAGGCATTCTCTTCAGGGAAATTTTTAAGAGGGTTTTGCAAACTGTTTTGCATTACAATATCCACATTGCTGACTTTATAAAACCATTGTAGATGATATAAAATTGCATGTACATTTATAGGTACTTAAAGCATGCAGAAAAGACTTTATGTATGTTGAAATTATTGTGCTTTTTTTTTTTTTAAAAAAAAAAAAGCATAAGAGCCATTGAGGGAAATGAGAGTCTCTGTGAAATTAAAGCCATTTCTATGGACTATTCAAGAATTAACAGCCAGTTCATTCGGAGGCCTGCCTGCTAGAGCAAGTAAGTCACATACTTTGTCCCAACTGTTCTCCTAATCACTGGATTCCTTTTCTTCCATTTATTCAAAGGCAGAGCCTCCGTTTGTCCATGGCCTGTTTCTTCTGTCATTTATCACTGTACAAATGTCAGCTATGAGACAGGAGAACACGTGTGTTTGACAGCTGCCCGATAAATTATGCAGAAGAACAAGTTAAGAACAACTGCATGGACTTTAAAAAAAAAAAAAGACAGATATGGGGCCCATTAAAGAATTTCCCTAGGAAAGCTTGCTTTGTCGGCACCAGTCATTGCTTCACGAATATCTTATGAAATAAAACTATCTAGCCGTGACCATTGCGGGGAAATGTTAGGGTAGTTTGGGGGTTAGCCTAAGAGTCACTCACAACGTGAAACCAAGTAAAATCTAGGTGGTCCACAGAGAGAGCTGGAAGAAAACAGGAAACGTGTGTGCTTTGGAATTCCAAATATTAAGTCAGTGCACGAATACCACCACCAGTTGGGCTGGGGGTAAGATGATCCCACTAGCCTGGCCCAACCAGAACTGACTTGGCCACACATTCTGTTCCCTGCGAGCAGAGTGTTCTCAGCACGTGTCTCTCTGCCTTCGGTGAAATTATGGAGAGAAGCAATTTTAAACAGAACTACCTTTGCGAAGTTCAGGTGTATATTCCCATATCCGTTTTGGAGAACTCAGTGCAGCAGCTATTTTGTGGTTCCTTGGGAAAAAAAAAATAACAAATGATTGTCATCATGTTGGTGGCAGAGAAAAAGCAATGTGTTTTTATTGTTCCAGCGCCCCCCACCTCTACTTGAGACCTCGCTATTAACCTATTACGTAGACTGGGTCTTTGTTTTGAGTCGTGTGGGCCATCCGACCCCAAGAGTGTGCATTTTGGGAATGGTGGCTGGAGATAAAGGATTCAGACTGTGGCCAGGAAGCTGCTTGTCCTCTTCACAAAGGAGGAGCCAGACTCATCTCTGGGGTGTGACCAGCCAAGCTACCTAGCCTACAGGGACATGGCATGGCATTATTTCTTACGTACACGAGTGAACATCCGATTCTGTCTGGCTCCCACGATTTTCTCTTTGCTGTTCATACCAGCAATGGATTCCCATCAGTGTAAGAGAACTAGCTTCCCAGTAAACAACAGGAGCACATTCATCTTTAAATCTGTGTTTATAAGGCTCTGTATGGGTGTGCGTGTGTGTGTGTGTGTGTGTGTGTGTGTGTGTGTGTGTGTGTGTGTGTATGATGAGAAGCTACAGTATCCGTGGGATCCAATAGAAAGAAAGCTAGTGACCTAATATAGAATTAAATGATTACAACATGAGTGACAGCTACCTGGCGTCAGCAAGCTGGTAGTTATTTTAAGAAAGGAGAAGTGATGTTTTTAATGCCAAGTGGGCAGACGGGCTCGGGAAGGACAGATATTTCACCTAATCAAGTAGCATGTAGACAAGGAGTTGCCAGCTCAGCCCCTCTTCGTAACCAACATTGCTTTGGTATTTTTCTCCCATTTATTGAGTCTCTTTAGTTGACCCTGTTGGGTGCATGTTTGCACCATGAGCAAAGTGACAGACTTCGGTCCCTGCTGGATTAATCAGTGTGTTCTCTGATCCATGGCGTACGTTCCCCGTAGACATTTAAAGTCAACATATTCAGCGTCCGTGGTGTGGCGGTTCAGAGTGATTAACCAGGCTGATAGACTGGTTTGGGTAGTCGCATCCCAAGGACTTCCCTCCCCATCTTTCTCACACACCTACTCCCAACAACACAAATATTGACTGTACCAATCACTCGTTAGCAGTAAAAATTTGAGAGCAATTATTATTATTATTATTTTTTACTGCCCTTGCCCTGAAAGATACTATTAATTACTTGATTGCCCGTGGACTTGAGCCAGTTTCGGTGTCTCCTGAGCCTGCTCCCCACCCGGAGAAGTATTTGCAGCTCCGAGGGACACGGCGCAGGATGTCACCTGGCACGCGGCGCCCTGCCACTGTCTGCTGAAGTGAGGTGTCAGGACTCCCTGCCTTGCTGTTGACAGGTCAGGACTGGCGGTGATGGGACGTCTCCCCGGCGACCTGAGCTCCAAGTAGAGGTGGGCATGCTTGAAATTTGGAATGTGTCAGCTTTTTCCTCCTTTAAGAGCGTGAGGAATGTTCCGCGAGTCATCCTAGAAATAATTATTGGGTGAATAATATTTTTGACGATTGATTCTTGAAGTTCTGACTCAGAGGGCCAGAAAGCATTAGGGTTCCTGATGAGAGCAGTGCTGCCAGTCTCTCCTCTTGGGCTTTTTCCGTTCTGATCTTGCGCAGGTTGGCAAGACCAGGGAGAATAATGGTGCTGCTATTGAATGGTTTCTCTTCTCCTCCTCCTCTAGTTAGCAGGAATATAAAATTTCCTTCTGGAATTTAAACTTAAACCCTGAACCCATTTGACCATGAGTTTCTACTCAGTCTAGAAAACCTGCAAGCCATTTGCAATGCCTGCATGCATGCATTTAGTAGAAGTGGGCTATTCTTTCATTTACAATGTATCGATGACATGTGTGGCTTGTTCTCCTTACCAAAAAGAAAATAAATTGTGACTTATTCATGAGTCTGATGGCATGATAGGCCTCAAGATCTGCTGGTCGGCGCTGACCAGCCTGAGTCTAGCAGTTTCACAGCGTTTGTGTTTAGTGTGCGCGTGCACCATGATCCCAGCCTGGACGTCCATGAGCAGTGTCACCCAGTTTTAAATGTGACTTGAGATAGCTTAATAGTACGGTTTAACAAGGGCTTGAGAATGTCTAATAAGCTCTGTAGGATAAAGAAGAATCGCTACTGAGAAGGCTTATCGGATCCACAGAATGTCAATCTTGGACAGAGTGATGCACAATGGACTTATACCATGAGCGCTAAGACTTTCTTATATTAAATATAAAATAGTTTAGGAAGTATTTTCTAAAATCCAATGCTGTTAGAACTTGCAGTGGAACTGGGTTGATTTATTTTCTTCCTTTGAACGTCTTTAATTAATAAAAAGTGAAGTTGGGGTGGAAGAAAAAGGCATGGTCCACCCAGGGGCTTGCGAAGGACCCTTCCTCTTGTCACCATCCTCCTTGGGAGCTACCCGTGGGGTGTCCTGCACAGCCGGGGATGGCTGGGCGGTGAATCAGACTCAGATACTGTCTGGGGTGCTGGTTTGGGATTTTTGACCCAACTGCTTTATCTGCAAAAAAAAAGCACGTAGTTAGAACAGGCTCTTTGTACACCTTGGACGGGAGCATTTTTTGTTTGTTTGTTTTTTTGAATTAAGGAAAGTGAATATAAGGGATGAATATACTTACTCTTTAGCAGGCTGTGGTATACGAGTAAAAAGTCCAGGTTGTCACTCATTACAGTTCAACTAAATGATGGATTCTAGCTTATTTGGATTAAATTACATATTCAGTTATTTTTGTTTGAGATTAAAAGCTCGATTGTATTACCAAATGCAGTGTAATTTTACACGCGTTGTTCGCTTATTTTAACAATGAGGCTCGGGGTGTGATTAACAATGGGGCTTGCCAGTAGGAAGAAGCAAAATAATTATTTTTTCAATATACAAGTCCTCATCATGATTCAGAAATCAATATGCACCCACAGAGGATTGGCTCTCGCTGCGGATTATGGACCTCAGGGTGGCCTGCCCTCAATTTCCCTATGAATGTGAAACCCGGAGACTTGGGTTCACCAGGCAGGTTTTTATTTCTCTCCCTTTTAAAGACTGATGTTTAACTACAGCCTCTGGGACCGAAATCAGAGCATCCAGTGCCCAAATATGAATATTAATCAGATGCCAGGCCATGGAGTTCCTCGCCGAGTTTGACAGTTTAAAGGATCAGTTAGTTAATTAGAAGATGACATGGCACGCCGGGTCCCAAGGCTCTGTCCTGCCTTCTGTCTCCTCTTTTCATTTTCCTTTTTGACAAGTTGGATTACATCATTACTTGTAGTTTCACTTGTTAGCCCCACCATGAAATGAGAATATTTTATGCTTTAATTAGCCATGATTTCTTCCCCCCCGTCTGTGCAAAGACTCAGGCTTAAAATGAAACTTAAAGAAACATACAAGGATTGGAGGTTCATCCAGCCCACTTTGCAGCGAGAAATAGAAGGATCGGGATAGCACTGGAAACCGGGTTGTGGTAGTCATGGTGATTCCTTTTAAATATGCAGGTGCCTGTCCTGACTTTTGTGCCACAGGTTTTGGATGTGTCATGCCTGGCGTTGCCATGGCCTCTCTGGCTTGAGGTGTCAGATCTTCTGAGCATCCTCAGGGGGTGGCAACGAGTTATTTTGGTCTGTGTTTCTTGCCCACTATGGGTAGCTAGAGACACCCAAAAGTCTGAGCAATTCTGTTCTAGATGTTTTTATTTCCTTGCCATGATATTGGTCATTTGGGAAGCTTCTTTTAAGTAAAGTTTACTTAGGGACCATGTAGGAGCTTAGTCTCCAGGAGTAAAAGCAAAGTTCAAATCAATGGTTAGCTCTTCAGATTGAAGCCTTTTCTGATATCCTAAATAGAATTAACTTTCCACTCCTTTCTCCCCATCTACTCTGCAGACATCTGTCATAGCACGTCTAAAGCTTGATCATGCCATTCAGTTTAAGTCTGTGGGCCTCACAAGTAAGACACTGAGCTACCCAAGGGACAGAGCAAGAGCTAGCATCACCTCTGGCAGACATTAAAAATGAAAATTACGAAAAGAAAGAAAACTAAAATCGACTGAGCATTTACAGTTAATGCCATGAGCCAGCCACTGTACCGAGTAATTCAGTGTGAGTAATTTCTCCTCCGTCTTCACGACAATCCCGTGTGGTTAGGTGGGGAGATGCAGACTTAGGAAGAATCTTGCCCAGTCACAATGTCATGTGCTAAAGAGGCCCAGCGTGGATTTGAAACAAGGCAGTCTGATCCCAGATCCCCATACTCTGCGGAATCTCACGTGGTAGGTGCTTAGGTGCAGGTGATGGAAGGGAAGGTTGTTTTTGATGTCAGAGGGCATTTCTAATAGGTTGCATCTCTAATAGAGACAGGAGAGAGATGGGAAGGCGAAGAAGGATATCTGTGCTGGGTGTTATGCTTACGGCTAGAAAGGCTATGACATTTAGGGTGTATCCACCTTTGTGTAGAAGGCAGGAGGGGGAAAAGGAGCCAGCAGGAGTCGCCAAAGGCATCCATGGAGATCCAGGAACATCCTGTGCTTCTAAGAGGACCAGAGAAAAGTTAAGAAGGAGCAGATGGTCAACAGGGTCAGATGTTATGGGGAAGTTGAGGCAGGTGTTGTGTTCAGGAAAAAGATCATCAATATGGCAGCCAGAAGGCTGAGGCCACATCTGAGTTTTGCCACTGAGTTAGCTGGATGACCTTGGCCACACAGGGTCCTTAATATTTTGGGGCTGTGACTTGACTCTCTCTAAAGGTGGTGTTGGTAAACCTTGGACCATGGAACTTCTGTCTGGGTCTAACCCTGGTTAGATGGTTTGAATGGCAAACTTGGACACTTACAGAACTTTCCAGAAACGCACAGAAGTTTCTGGAAAACTTACAGAAGGCTTTGTGGTTGTGACAACTGAGAGAGGTCGTTATGACCCTAGATGGGACAGTTTGAGCGGAGTATGTCCGGCTATGGGGGAAGAGTTGGAAGGAAGAGTTGGGGAGGGCACACCAAACCGCATGGGTTGAAAGAAGAGAAGCTAAGTGTGGACGACTCTACCGAGGAGTGCGGCAGGGAAAGGAGGGAGGAGCAGATGGGGCATGGCGGATTTGAGAGTCTCTAGAAACACCTAGAAACATGGGCAGGCCTGGAAGGCGGGAGATAGGGACCTGAGGGTGGGGGTGCGTGTCTTCACTCCAGAGAGCTGAGTAAGAGAGAGAGTGGCCTCTGCTTTTTGTAGGAACTCGGGGTAGCAGTACAACAGAAGGGAGGAGAGGGCAAAGATTTGCAGTTTAAGAAGGGGCAAAAAGTTTGTTTCTCCACCAGTGAAAATAATTTGGGAACAGCAGTGAACAAAGAGACATATATGTATTTATGGATTGCAGAGATTATATATGTTTTTAAGAGGTTGGCAAGAAGCAGGGAAGGTCCGGCCCATGTCAGTCTGAACTAGGAATCCTTCCAGACCATTCTATGACTGTCACACGAGGCCTGCAGCAAGCTGGGCAAAAGGAAGCAGGAGAAGGCAGAAACTAGGGGTCAGCACTCGAGCGCTGCTGGAATGGGCAACACAGAATGCACAAGTCACCAGGGCGAGACACGGGACAGGCACGTGCCCAATGCACCACAAACCACGTATTTTAAAGAGAGACCTGAGCAGAAAAGGTGCTCTGTTCTCCATTCCTCTGTGCACCCCGGTTAACCCTTCTTCCTGAAATTGGGTGGGTGGGGGCTCCTGCCGCCAGGAGCAGCCTGTTTTCCATGTTCTTCTCCAGCTTCCCTGGGACATGTTGTTGTCTGTACCTGCCATGACCTGTACAGGCAAATCACATTGTGCAGTGAGTATTTTGTCAATGCACATTTTTTTTCTGCTTTGAAAATCCTCATATTATGTCCAATAATTCTTTCAAGTTCTTTTTTTAAAATTAAGGCACTAACAAATTAATTTTTTTTTGAGACAGTCACACTCTGTTGCCCAGGCTAGAGTGCCATGGCATCAGCCTCGCTCACAGCAACCTCCAACTCCTGGGCTCAAGCGATCCTCCTGCCTCAGCCTCCTAAGTAGCTGGGACTACAGGCATGCGCCACCATGCCCGGCTCATTTTTTTTTATTTTTAGTTGTTTTGGCTAATTTCTTTTCTACTTTTATTAGAGACGGGGTCTCTCTCTTGCTCATGCTGGTCATGAACTCCTGGGCTCAAGTGATCCTCCCACCTGGGCCTCCCAGAGTGCTAGGATTGATTACAGGCGTGGGCCACCGCGCCTGGCCAATTTTTTAAAGTTCTTAAAAGACAAAAATATGTATTTTCCCCACTCTGTTGGTCCTCAGCGTTTTGCCCTCTCGTTTTCCCAGTCCATGAAATCCCGATGATGGAGCGCCGTTGGTTTGGAATTAGGAATTAGCTGGCCTGGTGGGATCGTGGTGTGTATGGCTCGGTCTAGCAAACAGAGCTTTGACACCCGCTGTCCACGCAGCTGTGGATTTGCGTTCCTTTTTCCTGAAATAAAATGCTTTGCCCCAAGCTAGGTCATGGCAGATGGACTCAAAAAGAAGATCGGAAGATCTCACAGAGCTGGCCTCTGCGGGGAGAGGCGCAGAATGAAATAAACTGTTAATGTTCCCCATTTCATCCCAAAAAAAATAAATCGTGGTTTCAGAGCGCCCACTTATCAGCTCTCTGGTTGATGTCACCCGGCGCGCTTGTGCCGATTGCCATGGGCGAATCACCTGGAAGATGTTGAGGTCAAGGCATCAAAACATTTGGACGCACATTAATGGGTTTTACACCTTTGTATCCCTGCGATATTACTGTTTCGCTTCAGCAAGCCCACTAATATCAGATATATCCTATCAGGGACTAGTTTAAATCACTTCAATTTTCCCTGCCCCTGGGCTCCGGCCGAGTGTGTGTTGCCTGTGATCTAGTGTTTTCCTTCCCTCCCCCTCCCCCCATTTATAGCGGAGGGAACTTTATTAGCTTTTGGACACAGGTATATCCGTTTTAAAGATTAAGTATGACGACATCCATAGTTCTTACCCGGCTCTCAAGCCCATCGAGTTGTTATGTTTGCCCAGAGAATGTTAAAAAAAAAAAAAAAAAAATTAGTATTGCCATTTGTGGAAGCGTTTTTCTCTTAAAACAAACCATTGGTCATAATGGTGTTTACTTACTTATTCTCTGAAGCGCTGGTTTATATAGAAAGTAAATCCAGGATAGAAGCTTGATAAGTAATTTCAGACTTGATAGCAGTTGAACCTTATAGGTACGAGTGAATGATGAAGCCTCACTTTGCAATGTTGGGTTTTGTTTTTTTTTCTTTCTCAAGTGAGTCTCTTCGTTGCAACTCCTTGTTTATCTTCTGAGTGATTTTAAGATATCGAACAAGCTTCCCTTTAGTGGCCAAGCCATGCATCCAACTCATGCTTCTCCTGTCCTCCAAATTCCTTCGGACGTGAACAGCCATGTGGGCTGTGAATGAATCATGGGGTGTTGGAAAGGACCGTCTACAATGGGGGCAGGCCCTGAATCCTAGAGTCTGGCCAAGAGTGAGAAAGAGAAGCTGCGTTTCCCAGGTCGTCTTTTGGCTGTCGTTCAAGCCACCAAAGAAAACCCAAAGTAATTCACCAAACTGGGACACACTGCGTTCTGAATTCAAATCTTGACTCTTCTTCCTGTCTCTACCCTGGAGACGCCCTCTCGCCATTGTGCCCCTCGCCCCACCCCACTCCAGTCCCAGGCCTCTTTCCAGGTGTCACCTCTGTCTCTGCATTCAGGTGGCCTCACCTTTCCTGGGCCCCACCGCCCACGCACCCAGCCCGATCTCTAGTAAAAAAAAAAAAGTTCTCCTCTCTCCTTTTCCTCCCGTGGGCTCCAACCCGGATTATCTTTCTCTGGGGTCCAGATTTCCTCTGTCTTGCGACACCCAGCTCAAATTGTGCCTGTTCCAATGGGGGCGGGGGGAGGGGGGGGGAGATGTGTGGTAACCATGGCAACCCAAAAAGCATGGGCCCTGGGAACTTCGGTGTAGTTTCCTCTTCCAGGTCATGGGGACAAGTCTTCCATGCTGTCCACGTGCTGACGTCTCCTCGTCCCCCTTCGCGGTTTAGTCCTGTCCCCGGGAGAGACCACGCTCCTTGGGTGTCAAGTCGAGGCCTTGCAGTCTTCCTGTGTTCCCTCGGCCGGGGTGACGTGTGGCCCAGATGCTCAGTGGTCACTGGCCTGTTGAGTCATCACCACAATGAGGCCATTTATGGGTCGTAAACCATCGTGGGGCTTGTGTCCCTGGAATCTTGTAGATTTCCCATCAGAAGGTAGAGGTTGGCCACGGCCACCGTTCTTCTCCAAATACTTAGCTTCCAAATATTCACCTGCTCGAGTTAAATGCGTGGGAGGACAGACGGACATGTCCCCAAGAAGCCAGCACGGGTGCAGGTCTCTGCAAACGCTCTGGCGGAGCACCTGGGAGCTAGAGACTAATTTTGAGGGACAGTGTTGGGGTTGGCTTTAACACGCACGCAGTTGGAAGGGTGGAGTTCGGACTTCGACAGGCGAAGGAAGGTGTGTGGGGCGGGTGTTCCTGCGAGGGCTAGCACGGTCAACAAAAGCATAATGGAGTGAAAGGACAGGCATGTCCCTCAGACAGCAGGCACAAGCCCGGGCGGCAGGGGAAAGAGAGCAGGCTGGGGAGACAGGCGTGGGAAAGGTCCCAGCGAGGCTCAAATTCAGTGGCCAAGTGGACATTCATTCCAGACCTGTCACCCAGGGTGGCATATCACTTGTTTTTATCTTGAAGCCCATGTGATTATTTTTTTTGAGACAGAGTGTCGCTTTGTTGCCCAGGCTACAGTGAGTGCCATGGCGTCAGCCTCGCTCACAGCAACCTCAAACTCCTGGGGGCTCAAGGGATCCTCCTGCCTCAGCCTCCCGAGTAGCTGGGACTACAGGCATGCGCCACCACACCCAGCTAATTTTTTTTCTATATATATTAGTTGGCCAATTAATTTCTTTCTATTTATAGTAAAGACAGGGTCTTGCTCTTGCTCAGGCTGATTTCAAACTCCTGACCTCAAGCGATCCTCCTGCCTCGGCCTCCCAGAGTGCTAGGATGACAGGCGTGAGCCACCGCGCCCGGCCTGGTGTGATTATTTTTATGGTGACTTTTGATATGTGTGGCAAGTGACACCGATTTTCCATTTACAGTAGGGATGAGATTTTTATTTCCAAAACACACTGAAACAAAACCACGTGAATAGCTTTAAAGAAAAAATACCAAGTTCATAGCAGTAGAGGCTGCGTGTCACAGGATCGTGGCGACGGGGGCTCCCGGGGCTGGGAGTTTGGAAATGTGGGAATGTAGACGTGGGAAGACCCCACAGGGGACGGGGCTGCAGAAATGTCACCCGGGCCGGGGACTCCGAGGACGAAGGCATGGTTGGAGGAGCCATCAGCGAACTTCGAGCAGCTGTCATCCCGGGGTGACAGATGCGGATGGCCACCCCGGGGAGGGCAGGGGTTTTTATTTTGTTTGTCACTAAACAGCAGTGTCTGGCTCTTAGTAGGCGGCCAGCAGGGAGGTGTGAGCGACTAGGTGGCAGGTGTGAGGCAAGGCTTTTATTTCCGCCCATGGCTGTGACACCCACTGGGCCAGGGTGGGGTGTGGCTGGGAGCCGCTGGATTCCCACGCCCCCTCTTGAAGTGAGCTCACGGGAGACGCATCCTCTGTGCAGGGGGGGAGGGGGAGGGGTGGGACAGAGGCAGGAGAGCTGGCCCTGCAGTCCCCACCTGCGATGTCACACTGAGACCCTTCCATTTTATATTGTCATATCTAACCAACACCAGGGACCTGGGCACCTGGGTGTATTCCAGCCAGTGAGGAGGCCTGCACAGGGAATTAGGGGTGCAGGGACCACACACCCCATCTCAAGGGACAGCTTTACCCTCCTCCTGTTCATTTTCGTCACTGGGGAATACAAGCCCGTGTGTGCCAGACCTCAGGAATTTTTCAGATGTCCAGAAAGCCCACCCCCTATTTCAGGGGACACCTGCTGCTTTTGTAGTGCACCTGGTTTTTCGAAATTGGCGCCTATTCCAAAATGTTAAAGGTGACGCGCCGGTCAGGTCCACCCTACTGTCGGCAAGCCCTGACTTAATCATTTTGTTTTGACTTAACGAGATGAGATCACATCTCCCCTCCTCTCCTTCAAGGTTTTGTAATAATCAGTTGTCCTCTTAACATGTTTTTTGGGCCCGTTTTTCTGGTCATTTCTGCGAATCCATGATAACACGACAGGTACCATTTTCACTTGCCTTCTCTCTCCCCAAGGCCCTGTCCCCTCACAGCTAGGCCTGGCTTAAGTCATCGGGACTTGGAATGCTAGGCTTGTCCCTTCCCTCAATTCCTGCAGATCCTGTCCTGGTGCCCTTCCCACTCCTTCCTGTTCTGTCTGCAGTATTTACTCATCTCTTTCTGTTTCTCCCATCTCTCCTGCTCGGACTCCAGGCCTCGAATGTTCTTCCCTGCTGTAGGCTAGAACCCCACGTCCAGTGCTTGGAGCAGGTCCCCAAGGTTCCCAGGAGGGACCCGCCGGGTAGCTGGGACCCTAGCTGGGGTCACAGAGCCACGACGCCCATCCCTCCCACGTGAGCAAAGAGACCACAACAGGGGCACGTGACACATTCGTGTGCCCCACACTCAGCAGGGACTCCTGTAGGGCGTGCTGTTTGGTGGCTGCGTGCATTAAAAGGGAAAATTAGCCCGGGCGCGGTGGCTCATGCCTGTAATCCTAACACTCTGGGAGGCCGAGGCGGGGAGGATCGCTGGAGCTCAGGAGTTCGAGGCCAGCCTGAGCAAGAGCAAGACCCCGTCTCTACTAAAAATAGAAATTAGCTGGACAACTAAAAATATGCAGGAAAAAAAATTAGCCGGGCATGGTGGCGCATGCCTGTAGTCCCAGCTACTCGGGAGGCTGAGGCAGGAGGATCGCTTGAGCCCAGGAGTTTGAGGTTGCTGTGAGCTAGGCTGATGCCACAGCACTCACTCTAGCCTAGTCGACAGAGTGAGACTCTGTCTTAAAAAATAAAAAAGGGGAAATCGTATCCAGAATAAGATAGGGACACAGCGCCGTTTCAGCAAGTTGTGCCCTGTCGTGTTCAGCAGGCCAGCCGCTTATAGAGTCTGTGCATTGATCAGCGTCATGAATGCGTTGTGTTCCTGAGATCATTTTCTAGCCCCTTCCTTCTCCCAACAAAAAGCCAGTCTGTAAAGCCTGTTTGCATGCCCCGGCATCCGTAAGGAAGATGTAAGGTCTCACTGCTTTGGGGCGAGGAATTCTGATCTCACCTCTGCCGGCTGTGGGCTGTGTGCTCTTGGGTGAACTGCTTTGCCTCGCTGAGCCCCAGTCCCCTCCTGGGTGAGATGAGTTCACTTCCTCACCCCATCACCGGTGAGCACCAGAGAACTCTCTGCTCAGTCTGTGATCGTTTTGTTGGCAAATTAGGGTCCGCAGGCCAAACCGAAACACCACAGCCTGTGTTGGTGCAGCCCCCAAACTAAGAATGTATTTTACATTTTTCAATGGTTGTCATACAAGTACCTATATTCCTGATGTTGCCCCTTGGCCCACACAATTCACTCTCTGGTCCCTTCCTGCAGACTGTGTTCCAGAACTTTCCAAGGCTATATCTCTTTTAAGGAGCTCTCTCCCCTATAACCCCGGTAAGAGGTCACTCCATTCTGATGTGGGGAAACCAAGTTCCCAAGAGGCTGTGAATGTCCTATGCTGTCTCTACAGGCTGATCTGGCAGCCCGGGCTGAGGTGACCCGCCACACTTCCCTGCCCCAGTCCCACGTGCCATGGTCTCCGTGCGGAACTACGCTTGCTTGCAAATCCCAAACAAGGCAGTGGGGCTTTTTTGGGGGTGGTGCTAGGTGGTTTTCTAGGCATTTCAGGGGCTACAGAAATGACTGGCTCAGGAACCTGCCTTCTGGAATTTCAGATCTAGGTGGGGCAGTGGAGGTACCCACTTGTCACCAGTGATGGGAAGAGGCGCTGGTACCATCTTTGTGGGGACCCCTAAGGAGGGAAGGTGGCCCACAGCGGCATCCCTGAGGCCCCAAGTCCATCGGAAAGCTCGGATGGTCTGCTGACCTCGAGGCCGGCCTTGGGCACAGACACCTGTGTTCTGGCCCCTCCCTCCTGGCCCCTGTGGCTCTTGCTGTCGTCTTGCCCGGCACCCCATTTTGTGGTCCACTGAGCGACTCTTGGAGGCCTGTTCCCTGCACCCCCAGCCCCTCCAGTCTCCACACGGCTGCAGGTGACACCAGCGAGCATCCATCTCGGCCAGCCAAGCGGGGTCCTCGGGTACCTGAAGCCCAGAAAAAAATGCCCTCGAGACTGCAGCACCTCAATCAATTTGGCAAAAAGAAAAAAATCCTTTCATTTTTAAAAATAAGATGTGAGGGCCTGAGCAGGTGTTCTGTGCTTGCGTAGCTTTTCAGAAACAAAAACTGTACTCATAGCTGCTATTACTTATATTTGCAACTCATCTGACGTCGTGTTTTTGCATTCTGGCATCTTTGAAGTTTGCATTTTTTTTTTTCTTCGCTATGATGATGCTTTTTATCCACACTTGGCCTTCTAGAAACCTCTTATTTCCTGTTCAAGCACCAGCAGCCACTCGCTAAGTGTGGTCGGGACAAGCTGCTGAAAAGTCACTTTGCCAAAGGTGAGGGTTAACTAGGAGTGACTAAACCGTTTCCTCGCCCGATTGTGATTCTGAATCTCTGGCCACAGCTTTGGATATAGGGTTTTTAGGAGCAGTTGTTCTATGGAAGGCAGAAAAAGCAGTTTTTCTGGGTTTTTCTGGCCCTGCCCTTCTTGCAAGAGCAGACTTCACTGTCCATGTTCGGCATGTGTGTCCATTTGGTCCCTGCTGTCGTCGCAAAGCCCAATCTCAAAGCCTGGTGCAGAGCAGGCCCTCAAATAATATCTGACGCCGAATTTATTGATCAGCTGAATTGATTGATCAGCTACTTGGCAAGCACCCTCAGAGCGGGGAGGCGGTGGGCTTGCATAGCTGAATGGGGGTCTGGTTTTTGCACCGGAAGAGCGCTCTGCAGGGAGGAAGGGAGTGATCCCAACATAGAGCACCCGCCTGCCGTGAATCGTGAATCGTAAGGAGGTGCACACAGGAGGTCCAGAGGCACACTGGGAAGGAGGAGGGTCCCTGTCACTGGGACCGAGGAGGTGAGATTCAAGGGGCTAATCAGAAGCAATGGAGTTGGGCGCACTCTTGCTTCTTTTCGAGACCAACTCTTCCCGGGAGCCCCTATGGCTCGACTGGAAGTTTGTGGTTTGCTGAGAACTGCGCTCAGTGGCACATGCTGAAGAAAGCGAGGTCGTATTTCAGGTGTCAAACAGGTGACCCAATCGGTGCACTGCAAATAACGTGCTCGAATTAGATCGCTCATTCTGCAATCCCTGAGCACCTGAAGGCCCTGCCGTTGCATGCCTCTTCTGTTTTGTGTCCCTTTGTGTGTCCTTTGGTGACCCCCCTTTGCACTTCATTTTTTAATTTCCACGGAGGCAGGAAGAGGCCAGGCGTCTGATGGCGCAGAACACCCGAGAAGAGGGCCTTGTGCTCTGGCCAGCTTATTAGGCACTTTCAGAAGATGTGATTACTAACTTGCAAAAAGACGTCAGGCATCTCGGTCAAACAATGTGTGCCTTTGTGCAGCCGGTAGTTCTTCATTTTTACCGGGACAGCTGTTGTCTCAGAAACAGTTCCATTGTAACTTCGCAGTGACTAGCAGGCTTTCTTGGCCCTTACGCTGCCTCTTGGATCAGGTTAATAAATGCCACAAATGGGTCTCACCACGCAGGTGCGAGCCCCCTTGTACACAATCGTGTGTTTCTTACGCACTGTGCAAAAACAACATTTGGAAAACGAAACTGCATTCTAAGTGTGCGAGATGATTTTCCCAAGCAAAGGGTACTTTTCGTGCAAAAAAATCACTTGTTTGTTTAGGCAACAGAGGTGCCAGGAGTGTTTTGCATTTTTTATTCCAAATAACCCACAGAGTGGCAAGCCAGCCACAAGTTTGATTTCTATTAATATTCTCTCCACTCTTCTTCCTGTTGGCAAGCGTGAAGGCTTATAACCACCTGGCTCGTTGAAGTGACATGCTAAGGTAGCAGTTCTCAAAGTGTGGCCCAGGCACCCCTGGGGGTTCCTGGATCCTTGTTTGTAGGCATCTGCAAGGTCAAAACCGTTTTCATAAAAATATCAAGACATTTTCCTGTTTCATTCTCATTCTTTTATGAGTAATCAGCAGTACGGTAGAATTTTCTAGAAGCTACATGACAGGCTATCACAAATGTTTGAACGCAGAAGCATCTATGAAAATCCAGCCCTCTTCAAGTACACTAGACCTTAAGGAGCTTTGGGAAAATGCAAAACAGTGTTTCGCTTACCTAAAAATTCTGTTTTGTAAACCATGGTTAATTTCATTAAAATGCCAAATTTATATTAATATGCAGTGGGTTTGTGATTGCTATTTTTAAATGAATTAGTAAATATTTTTTTAAATTTCTGATTATTTACAATCTAAATATCGACAGATATAACCCACATAAGCAACAGTAATTTTTGAGAGTGTAAAGGGTTGCTAAGAGCAAAAGAGCTAGAACCACTGACCCGACGTAGAATGCAGTCTGCACCACGACTCTCCCAGCTTGTTAGCGGGCTCTGAAAGTGTTCAAAACAGAGAGTGAGAGGGGTTACTGGCATTCCCTAATCACTTAGCTTTTGGCCCGTTTCTACATTTATTTGTGGGCGCGCAGGAAAAAAGATGAAGAACTGTGAAACCACAAAACCTTGTGAAAACGTAATTTAAAGGCCTGCAGCTTTGGAGGGAGGAGTGCCAACCACGACTGAAAGTCTTTTCTTCATGGGCACACTCCATTTTCTTCTCCGTGATGGTACTTGCCAGTTTTGGCTTGGTTTTTGTTTTTTTTTTTTTTTGAGACAGAGTCTCCCTTTGTTGCCCAGGCTAGAGTGAGTGCCGTGGTGTCAGCCTAGCTCACAGCAACCTCCAACTCCTGGGCTCAAGCGATCCTCCTGCCTCAGCCTCCTGAGTAGCTGGGACTACAGGCATGCGCCACCATGCCCGGCTAATTTTTTCTATATATATTAGTTGGCCAATTAATTTCTTTCTATTGATAGTAGAGACGGGGTCTCGCTCTTGCTCAGGCTGGTTTCGAACTCTTGACCTCCACCAGTCCTCCCGTCTCGGCCTCCCAGAGTGCTAGGATGACAGGCGTGAGCCACCGCGCCGCCCGGCCGGTACTTGCCAGTTTTTATGCCAAGTACCATCATGGACTGCCACTTACGGGTTTGTGAGACTGCCTGGGTCACCCTGCACGGGGTCTAGGCCAGTGGACTTGAGTCAGACACAGCCCCTGCCCTGGGGAAGCTGAACCGCTTGTACAGGAGACGGTCAGTAAACAGAGAAGCATAAACGAACGGGATTGTCACTGATTTTGAAGAGCGACACAAAGGGAGTGAACCAGGATAAGAGGACACGTTAATCCGGAGGCTCAGCAAGTCAATTCACACACAAGACACCCAGCAGAGCTGCTTTCTCTAAGGAGGCTTTGACTGAGCAGAGATGGGGTGGGGGGTCGGAAGGAGGGAGAAGGGGAAGAGTGGGTCTGGCAGAGGGGCTTGCCCGAGGGAGCCCTAAGGAAGGACATGGCTTGGTGGCAACGTGGTGGCAGCAGCAGGGCAGGTGAGAGACAATGGGTACAGGGAAATTGATGGGCAGGGACCAAATATCACCGGGCATCGTAGGCCCCAGTGAGGAATCTGGATTTTAATCCAAGTGTGATGGGAGCTCATTAGGAGGGCTTTTCAGCAAGCAGGGAAGAGATCCTATCTCTGCTTCGTAAAGAGCATCCTGGCGGCCACGGGGAAAAGAGTCTGAGGAAGGAGGTGACCAGGGTGTAGGCAGGAGAGGAGGCAGAGAGCCCAGCGGGGAGGCTCCTGGCGTCAGGCAAGAGCTGATGGCATTGGCAGGGCTGAGATCTGATTTGGGGTAGAACAGACTTCCTGGGGGACCAGAGGTGTAGGATGAGGCAGGGGGAGTGAACAAGCATGGCCTCTGGTTTGGGTTTCCTTTTCTCAAATCATTGCCAGAAAACCCTGCAAGGTGGTTAGCAGCACACACACCTGTTACTTAGAGACCAGGTGACAAAAGCCCCAGTCACTAGCTCGCTTGTGGATCGGCAGGTCCCTTCCCGGCGTCAAAGCGAGTCAGCACTCTCTGCCCTGCCCAGCGCCGCCTGCGGCTGCCTATCCCTGGTGACAAACACACTTCGGCTTCGTGCCCTGGCCTAAGCGGTGACTCCAGGTGAGGCTGTCGCTGGAACCTCCCCCTCCCCCACCCCGGGATGCCAGGGCTGTCCTCGGGTCTGAGTCGAGTGGCCGTGCCTTCACCTTCCTGCCTGAGAAATGGGACCGGCCGCCCCTGCTGGCCGCCAGCCCGCGTGGGGTTTTACGAGGACGGGTTTGCTCACGTCTCGGGTGTGTCACAGCTGGCGGAGAAAGGGAGCCTTATTCTTCCGGCCCCTGGACGCCTCTTAACAGGGGACGTGGGAGTCGTCCTGGGAGACAGTTAAACCTTTGTAAACACGAAGCGGGTGCTGGGGGCTCTTGCAGGCAACTGTGAGAATTTTAAATGTCAGCCGTTAGAGTTGCGACAAAGGTCCCGTGCATTTCGCCCAGACAGTGGGGAGCAAAAAAAAAAAAAAAAAAGTATTTTTAAAAGCTATCAAGTTTATTACTCAGGGGGACAGAGGCAAGAAGCAGAAGCAAGCAAGGACCAAAAATTGTAAATGCCATGTGTGCTCACCTTCCACTTGTCACTCTGCAGCTCTCTTGCTTTCTCGCCACGCCACGCAGGGCTGTAGGCGCGGAGGTCTGGGCAGATAGGGGACATCAGAGACGCAGCTCTGGAGCAGCAAGTGACAGTTAGCCCAGCAATAGGATCTCTGAAATATCTGTAGCCTCTGTGTCACTGAGGCCATGGCACGAGGCCGGCTGCTTCTCTTTCTTCTAGCGAGCCGGGCAGCCCTTGGACAAATAAGTTTCTGCTGTTGGAATTGAAAATGTATTTGGGGAATGATTATCCGCTTACTCACCTGTAGGGCAGCCTCTCTCCTTACAACCTCTGGCTACTTTGCATGCTCACGCCTCTATCTTGCAGGTGACATTCTTATCTTTTATTCATGTGTGGAGTCTCTTTCCTTATAACTTTGGAAAGCGCCAGATATTTTTATGGACATTTATGCCAAGCATGCCCTCCCCATAAAATCTGTTTATACGCCGTCATTAGCTGCAGCATTAAATACATTTTATCTCATCAGAAATTTGATGACACATTTAAAAAATGAATTTCGACTCAGCCGAACCACATCAGGGGATTATCCTGAGAGACCCCGCTCCGAATGCAGTCGTGTTTATTTGTCACCGCCAGAAAATGGCTTGCGAAACTGTGAGTGCCTTTTATGGTCTCCCCACCGCTGGAGCACTCGCCTGTTAATTAGAGAAATTTCAACTGTCATCGTTGGCAATTATAGCTTCTGTATCATTGTCTGTTATGAATAGTCAATGAGAGCTGATTAATATGCATGAGCAGCAGTATATATAGCGTTGTGCATTGGACCACAATCCAGCTGCCAGAGTCGCTCGGAGGAGGGAGTGGTGTGCATGCGTGCGTGTGTGTGTGTGTGCGTGTGTGTGTGTGTGCACGCGCGTGCATGCATGCTGCCAGGGGAGGAAGGGAAGCGTGGAAGGGGGGAGAGAGTTGTTTTCCAGCCCTAGAGAGCAGCGCCAATGTGAAGCGCTGCAGCCCCCGGCTGACTCACCTGAGGCTCGGGGAGGATCCGTTCAATGCCTGCGCGCTCTCCAAGGCGGCTGCTCTCCTCCTCGGGTGCTGGCGAGTCCTGAAGCCTTCCTCTGCCGTTTCTCTAAACATGGGATGCAGTTTGTGCAGCCTGCAGAAGCAAGAGGAGCAGTACAAATTACTCTACGAAGTTTGCCAGGTAACGCGTTGCATTGTCATTTGTTAGGAATGCACAGGCACCCACCTGGCAGAGTTGTAACTTCTGGGAAAGGAATTGGGGGGTGTGCATGTTTTGTGTTCCGAATGAGGCAGCCTTTCTGACTTTTCTGTGCATTTGCTATTCCATCTCTTCAACAAAACTTCCCCTTCCCGGTGGCACTTAGGTGCCTGTATTTGGAAATAGAGCTAGATGCTGATGGTCATTTAAATGTGTTTCCAGTAGTCGTGTCGCAAGGCTCCTTTACAACTGACCTCTCCCCGGGAGTGTCAAATTGGAAGGGTCAAAGTTTGAACAGGTTGGAGAGGACGTGGATGATGATTAATGTTTGCAAGGGTTTGTCTGTTTGCAAATAGTTACGAGGGGCTCTTTTCAGCGGGGACACAGGCTCTCTGCCGGCTTGGTTCTTTTCAGCAACTTCTTGAAACGGGACACATGGTTCCAATGTTTGCATCGCGCTTGCCATTTCTGTACCCCTCTCTGTTTAAATTTTAAGAACTTCAAGAGCAAGGGACTGGCTCTTGGGTGCTGTCTTCCATAGCAGATAACTTCTTGCATCTTCTAAGGCATTGCTAATAACAACATGCAATTTCAGTTGAGATGAAATGGGATGTTTACGCTACAACCCAGATAACCTATCTTACACCCTTGCGGAGCGCTTTCTTTTCCCATATTCCAGTCCTAGCCTCAAGTTAGGAGCCTTTGATACTGCCATTGGTAAAGCTACCCCAGCAGTTAAGAATTGTCCCCTTAAATCTTAATTCTCCCTTCAAAATTGTCTTTGGTAATCAAAAAAAAAAAATCATAATTCTCCTAAGTTTGTTTTTAGGTTAGCACATTAGAAGAAGGTTTTTATAGCCAGTGAGAAACAAAAGGTGCGTGTTTCTTTGATTATAGCAATAAATGGCATATTAATATATTTTTTAAAGAGCCAGACTTGACTTTAAAAAGAATTTGATTAGCCGTCAGCTGGATGCCATTTTTGCATGGGCCACCAGAGGGCGCTTACCATTAAAGAGACACAGTGAGACACAGCTAGGAGTGAGCTGGCTGCCACCCTGGGTGAATCAAAGGTGTGTCCGTCTGTCTGTCTGCCTTCCTCAGGCATAGAGAGTGTCAAAGCAAGCCTTTTGAGGCTTGGGGTCCCAACTACATGCAAAGAGCACATATCTTAACAAAAAACAAGCATCTTAACTAAGCCTTGGAAGTAAACACACTTCTGACCTTGCAACTTCACACACAGGACTCTGATTCATTCATGTCCCTTTCTTGAAGCCGAGTCCGGGGAGGGTGTCTGAGCTCTTAGGCAAAAGTGCTGCCACCACTGGTGATCTGGCCCCATGCCTTGTGTGACCATGTGGCGTGTTGCAATCTGCATTTTTGCCAAGTTATCCGTGCAGTGAGCTTGGGGGCGGTTCTCGGTGAGTTGAGTGAGCAGAAGTGAAACAAACAGAACAACAGACACCATGACCCGGACCAGGCAGTTGTGTTGCATAATTTCACCGCTGAAATTATGAAATTTCAGAGAAATTTCACCGCTGCATATGAAATAGCCACGCATAGTAAGTTAAAAGGGAGTTTTAAAAACCCGCTTTTTAAAGATACTGCATTTTACCATCCGTGCACAAAAACTGTCATTAGCACTCATCGTTGTAGATACATCAATTACACTGGCATCCTCCAAAAGGCAACTGTGCCACATCTCTGGCAAATCTGTGTTAACTTGTCTTCTATTCATCTGTATTGTTGGTGACCCCCACCACACACACCTGCCCCCCAAAGAAGGAACCTGGGTACTGTTTGTTTGTTTTTTACTAGGTGGATTTATGTGGAAATATTTCTGGCCAAAGCATCGTGCAGTAAATTGCTGATAAATGACTTCCATCTGGAATACACTTTGTCAGCAATTTAGAAAGCCATGCAGATTTATTTTCAAGGAACTCAAACTACTTTTCAGACCCATTACCCCTTGTGCCAACTAAGTAAAATCCCCCTTGCTCCTATTCTTTGGGAGTCCTGAACCGTAGCATAAAGGAATTCACAAAACACTTGCAGGAATTAATGATGGCATTCTCACTCTTATTATGCAAAGCCTTATTAGAGCAGAGAAATTAAGGTTTCCATAAATTACAGTTCCAGAAGGTCCGGTGCGTCTGGCTTCAGTAAGCCCTCGTAACAGCAGCACAAAGAGGATCAAATATTCCAGGGCTCAGACTTTATCCTTTCCTCATCCAGAGATAATTCAAAGAGATGCTCTTCATTAGGGCTGTTGGCAAGCTGCCTACGGTTTCTTTTTGGGGCTGCTGGGAGCTTAATGATGCAGAACAATGGCTTTGCCTCTTGTTGCACACGTACCTATTGTACCTTTAATCACATTAGAAAAACAACAACAACAATACATGAAGTTGCCTGGTCATTAAAGGCCATTGCAAAGAGTGCAGACAGATCAGTGTTTGGCACCATGCATTGAAGGCTGCACCAAGATATCTGGGGAACACTCAAGCACATCTAAGGAGAGGAAGCCTCCTGCCTACCCTGGGGTTGTAAGATCAGTTGGGTACAGCAGTTCTTTGGGCTTCCGTGATAACTGTGGTGTTGGCTGGGAGAGGCATCAAGACAAAACCCATGCCTATCAAAATTTTGGAATTTAAATTAGCAGTTGCTTCATGCTCCGGAAAACTTTAGTCTGTCCTGAGTACCTTTGAATGCTCAGAAGAACTATTAAGGTGAAAGAGCAGGGAAGTGAAAAAGGAAGAGGCTTTAATGTTATCAAGAAGTGCAGTCCTCTAGTTGGCTAAATTAATCAGCACAGGGGATCTTGTGTTCTGGGGGAGATGGGGTAGGGAGTCCCCCAACTCTTGGGCCGTGGCAGAATCTACCTAAATGTGGGGGCTGGGTTATGGGGGTGGGAGGGTTGCAGAGATGGGAAGGTCTGTGGCTCTGTTAGTTTGGGGCTGGTGACTCCAGTACAGCCCAAGCACCAGCTGTCCTGTCAGGACAAGGGGAAATCCAGGGCATGGATGGATGCTTTGGGGAGGGGTATCTTTAAATGGAGATAAAAGGAGCAGTAAGTACACTAGGAAGTGTCCTTAATTCCCTCCACCTCTTCTAACGTTAACCGGAGACTGTTTGCAGAATAATGACCTTTGCTAATTTGATTAGGCAACGAGAACATAAGTCTGGTTGGGACTTCAAAGTAGAAATTATAACTAACACATTTCCCTAAAATCTGCATGTGCATTTTCAAGATGACAAGGAAAACTTATTTATAAAATTGCAGTAATATTCATTGCAACCACCACATTATTTATTGTGCACTTACTATGTGCCAGCGCCATCTAAGTCCCTACTGTGCATTTTCCCATCAAATCTACACAGTGGCATGAAAAGATGGGTGATATCGTTATGCTCATTTGAAAGATGGGAAACTGACACATAAAGGAATGAAAAGTGTGACTGGGAGTCACATCTGCACGGTGATGCCAAAGTCTGTGGATTCTCTTCTTGTATAGATAATTTTCAGAAATGTCAATAGATAACCAACTTTATAGGGAACACTTGAGTTCGTTTTTTTCAAATCACTCTTGTATCTCTGAGGCTAACATAATAAAGACCCTGCATCCTCAAATAGGCCCACGTGGTGCCTTTTATACCACTCAGAATCGTTCGTTTTGAAAAGTATTATAAAAACTTGACCCAGTAACTTAGGTGACCTACCAGAAAACTATATATATGGATTTGTGACCTTTTATGCATCAGTCTATTAGCCAGTGTGCTAGAAAAACACAGATTTCCAACATACATACTAATCAGAATCAACAAGTTTATGGAGAAGTCTGGAAATTTGACTCTACACAATCCTATTTTCGTATTTAATTAGCTACATGCAATAGTCAATTAGAGGAATTTACTCCTGTAGAGCAAAGCAACTGTGAGTCTGTTGAGAATCAGCCAGGTCATGGTTTGATTAAGTGTGGACAGAGTTAATGACGTTAATTGGATGAACATAAACTTGACCTCCACGCAGCAGTGTTGAACCTGGCAAAGTTTTCCTGCAAGTAGGAGTGTGTTTGCTTAAACAGCCTATCAATTCTAAAAGCTTTGTTTCAGAAGCTTCTTCTCATTCTGAATTCATTTAGGCAAAGCAGGTATGGAAAAAGAAAGCCATCTCCTCCTGCCTTGACCAACTACAACCCTTTATTGAGTATGGGGTCTGCCTATGGCTGAGAAAGTCACTTCTTTAATGTGTGGGCATTTATCTGTCACTAGCTGTTTTCTCATCAGCTAACAATGGATCATAAACCACTTCTGCATTGATTAAGAAATGAAATGGAATAGCCTAGGGTAGGATGAGGGCTCATCTCTCCTCTTTCTACTGTCTCCAGCTTTGGGAAACCATAAAGGAGTTTTCCCGCTTTTTCCTTAAAACTGAAGCCTGTTAGCCACTATCCTAGCTTGGGTGCCCTTCTGTGTGGTCTCAGGATGCCCCACCCACCACCTGCTCTGAGTACTCCCATGATGCCCTGCAGCACTGCTGCATCCCTGCACTGAGCACTCCCATGATGCCCTGCAGCACAGCTATGTCTCTGCATTGAGTGCTCCCATGATGCCCTGCAGCACTGCTGTATCCCTGCACTGAGCACTCCCATGATGCCCTGCAGCACTGCTATATCCCTGCATTGAGCACTCCCATGATGCCCTGCAGCACTGCTGTATCCCTGCACTGAGCGCTCCCATGATGCCCTGCAGCACTGCTGTATCCCTGCACTGAGCACTCCCATGATGCCCTGTAGCACTGTATCTCTATACTAAGCACTCCCATGATGCCCTGCAGCACAGCTATATCTCTGCATTGAGTGCTCCCATGATGCCCTGCAGCACTGCTGTATCCCTGCACTGAGCACTCCCATGGTGCCCTGCAGCACTGCTGTATCCCTGCACTCAGTGCTCCCATGATGCCTTGCACCTTCCTTCACCTCATTTCCATATTACATGTTATTTAATAATTTGGCCTCCCCTGTTACGCTGTGAACTCCATGGAGATCTAGTCGCCACTTTTACCCTCAGCACCTGGTTGGTTGAACGTGTTGGATTTTGTAGCATCTGTGGGTGAGAAGCAAGGGATACTAGTTAGGAATCTGGAAAGAGAACTAAATGTTGGACAAAATAGCTATGGTTTGGACCAAGGAGGTGAGGATGGAGAACAAAGGAGGTACTAGATGTTCATTTTTCATTCATTCAGCCAACCAGCCTCAGTGTGCTGAGAACTGAGGTGCTCACGCCCTTGGCCCTCTGTCCCCTCCTCCGTGGCCTACAGATCCCCTGTGTCATCTGGCCTCTTCTTACCTGTCCCATAAACCTCATGCCGCTCACCTGTGCTGGTCCTACAGACCTTCTTTCAATACCCAGAACCCACCTTGTCCCCTCCCATCTGCCATGTCACACCCTTGAGGCCTCAGTTTCAATGTCCCTCTCCCTGGTGACTGTACCTGACCTAAGAAAATCTCCCCACGCCCACCTGTGTTCACCTCTCTGGGCACTATTGATTTCCTTCCGAGCACTTAGCACAGCCTGTGCACTTGTTAACTTGGCTCATCATCTATGCCCAACCCTTAGCCCCACGGGAAAATGTCAGCCCCATGAAGGTTGGGACTTCGCATTGTTCTCTGTGACACCCCAGGCCTGGCACCTAACCAGTAACCAGCCAGCCCATGTTTACCAAATTAACTTCTGAATGAGACACATATCAAGTGGGTCTCGCTTTGGTCGAGAAAGGTTTTTAGCGATGACACATGAGTCCCATAGATGCAGCTGCATGTTGCCATGAGGCAGGCAGGTGGCATGGGGTCCCAGGGGAGAGGACAGCCCCCCTCTCTCTGTGTTCCTGTCACCCACCTGCCATGCCACGCAGAAGGAAGCATATGGAATAACGAAAAAAATGTGGCTTTAATAAATGAGTATCTCGTGTTCATTAATAATGCAAGGAGACATCATGGTTAAGTCGGGCGGTGGGGACGAGGGTGCACAAGAGAATACAGTCAGCAGCTCTGGGTAAAGGCACACTGGAGCCGAGCTAACCCTGTGCATTCTCTCTCCCTCTCGGCATTAAGCAGAGAACGTAGCCTTCACTCTCTAAAGCCCACAGCGCCAGTATCTAGCTGCAGGTGTCATAATGTTGATGAAATGTAGTTGAGCTACGCTGCCGACCAGCAAGTGCTTCCCTGAGAAATGCCAGGAATGAATCTGTCCCACTTTGAATGACCTGCTTGCCTACTTGTTCACCAGGCACAGAGCGCCGTTGTTCACTAGTCAACTTTGGGAAAAGGGTCCCTTTGTCATCTGTTGATCGCCTGCTTGGCAGAATATTTCTTTTTTCAAGCACATCTGGTCATATTCATCAGCTTGCAGTAGAGAATAAACTGAAATAGTGCATACGTGATAGAAAATTATTGGCACCAATGTTCGGTTGTGTCGCACACTGATTTGCAGAAAAGCAGGATAGCTTTTCTGGCTGTTGAGAAGTCTCTGGAAGTTTCTTCTGAGTCATTAGTTCTCAGAGTATGGTCCTAGTCCAGCAGCATCACCATCACCCGGAATGTGTTAGAAATGCAGATTCCCAGGCCCTGCCCGAGCTCTGCTGACCCAGAACCTCGGGGGTAGGGCCCGGCAGCCATCTGTGTCACAGGCCCTCCCGGTGAGCTTGGGTGACGTTCACATTTGAGAGCCTCTGTTTGAAGTTAAACCAAAAATACTAGAAGAGGGAGAAGTCTTGGGGGGAACCTCAACTTTCCGACAGATTTCCTGAAGTCTTTGTTGAATGAGTAGGCAGTAAAGAAGTCAAATGCCAGACACTTACACACAGATTGAAAAATCTAACCATCTGTTGATTAATAACAAGAAAAAAAAAAGTTATTTTGCTTGAGAACATTTTCCAAATAAATTATTCTGTGATATCTAGTTTGTAACTGGAAAACTGAAGGCTATTAAAGTTTTGTCTGTAAAATACACACACACACACACACACAATTTCTCATCATATTCCTTCCCCAAATCACCCCAGGCTCCAGAATTATCCTGTATCTTCCTAAACCATGTACTCTTCCTATAAATATTCCCTCTCCAATAGTAAATAGGGAATCTAATTAATTTCCAATAATTTGAACAATGATGAGCAGAATTCTTCTGCCAGAAGGGGATGTATTTTTAGGAAGGACGTTGTTACCCAAAGGAATCCTAATTTGCAGGGGAAGTAAGTTTGAGCAGGGACCTCTTTCTCCCGAGAGCTGTACAGCTGTCACCATGATGACAGGTCATGATTTACAGACTCCACTTTTAGGGGCTTTCAGGTTACAGACTAATAATTATCTCTGTCAGTTAAACAACACCACTGGCCAATCTTTAATGACTCTTCTTAATATACATTTATAGGAGGAGATTTGTGCTCAAGGATGCACATTTTTGGAAGTCTTAGTGGGGGTTCCAAATTGCCCCCTAAATGAGTCTCTCTAGGTGTAACATCTACCAGTGGATGAGTTATCTACTTTACCTCATTCTCCACCTAACACTCATTGGGAATGAAGGGCATTTTTTTTTTTTGGCCTATTTGATGTTCAGCTTGTCACAGTGGCAAATGAGTAAAAAGAATGGAATCTCATTTTTAACTTGCATTCTTATGCCAGTCTCAAGGTACAAAGATTCCTCTAGTTTGTGGTTCTCAAACTTGAACTTGCATCAGAATCACCTAGAGGGCTTGTGAAAACACTGAAGGCTCTGCCTTACCCCTTAGACTTTAGATGTTGCTGGCCTGGGGGACCACCCTTTGAGAACCACTGCTCTAGGAGATACATAGGTGATTGGACACAGATTGATGGATGGAAAACTGAAAGGATGGGATGGAAGAAGGGCATTTGGGGTATATTATACACCTCTTTAGCTTTGCTAATATCAAATTGTTTTCCATCGTCGTGGTAGAGAAGTTCTCGATGGTTCATATTCCTGCCAACGCTTGGCACTGTCTGACTTCTTGATTTTCCAATAGAGTCAATATGAAGGTTTATTCATGTGAGCTCCATGGATTAAATTTTCTTTACCCCGATTAATGAAATTAAATATTTTGTTTTCATACGTACAAAAGTTGTTCTGTATGTGAAGTTCCTGCTCAAGCTTTTGCCCATTTCTTTGTTTTGTAGGATTTTTTAAAAGGTAGCCTAGATACCAGTCCATCAGATATAAGTGTTACAAACATCTTCTCCTAATTTGTGGCTTGTCTTTGTGTTCTCTTTGTGATAGTTTCCAATGCACCAAATCCCTTAATACAGTCAGATATTTTTGTCTTTCTTTATGGTTTGTGCCTTTGAATCTTTGTTCCTCATTCATAAAGATATTTACTTGTATTTTCTTCTAAAAGCTTTATCTACAGTTTGTCTTTCATAGTCACTTTTTTATGTATGGGTAATGTTAGGGTCCAGCTTCATTTTTTATCACTATGGATTGTTCTAGTATCACTTACAGAAAAGCCCATCTCCTCCCCATCAAGAAGAAATGTCAGTTTCCCTATATGGCTGGGGTCGTTTCTGGCCTTTCTGGACTGTTCCATTGGTTAGTGTCTTTTCCCTGCACCAATTAGCACACTTCGAGTGGCTATGATATCACACTATATATTCATGCAAGTCCCTCTCCAGTGCCACCTTGTTTCCTAGGCTGTCTTTGGTGCTGTCCTCATCCGTGGACATTTGATGATGATCATTTTGCCAAAGTGACATATTGGTAGTGGTTTTTTTCCAACGTAGATGGTGGGTTTACGGGTATTCATGGTAGCATTCTTTGTCAATTACATACGTATGTTATCGAAATTTTTAAACATATTCAATACTTAACAAAATAAAAATATTAAAAGGATCTCCAAGAAGAAATATATCTAAAGCCTCCCCAACTCCAAGCTCTGAAGGAAAATAAATCAGAAACAGTAATGGCGGAAGGAAGGGCTTGGCTGGGTATGAAGATCTTCAGAAAGTACAAAATTTTCTTCACATAAAGCATTCTTCATCTGTCAAAAGATTTTCTCCAACTAGACTGTCTTGTTATAAAAGAAGACACATCTGTAAGACGACAGTTAGAACTAGTGTTTTTTTAATAAACACAATTCCTAAGGTTGCATGTTTCTATCTAAAGCAATCTTAAATCTGAAGCAAAAAGTTTGTTCCTTTTTGTGAACAAACACGTGAACCAAATGATGCAGACACTTACTATTCACAGCACTAAACCAATGAAAACAGAGTTAATTTGTCAGACATCTGGGAGAATAACAGTTTTCTCCCAGCTCGTCAAGCACTTTACGGTAATACAGACACGTCCCTGTTTTGCCATACGTGACAATTAATTATTCCCCTCCCCCGCCCCAAAGTGTCAGTGGTTGTGGCACCTAACATTAGAAGTGACATGCATTTTAATAAAAGAAAACTCTAAAGAATATGAACCAATTTTCCTTTAGCAAGCAGCTGTTTTCTATTTTGGGAGTCTCTAAACATAGAAATTACTATCCATCATAACAATATTTCAATTGGCACCACAGAGATAAAAAGTAGCAGATATTTCCGCTCAGAATCACAGTGGTATTTTACATCTGAGATTACCTTCCTTTTTTATCTAGTTACAAAATGACTGGCATGAATCAATTTTCACACTTACACTGTACATTTTATATACTAGCTACTATATGTTGCACTTAACTGCTTATTTATAGACCTGTTCCTATTTGGAACAATTCCTTAATAAAAGATACCTCTGTTTCCCTTGGGTTGGTATTTCTGTCTGTGGCAACTTTCTAAATGTAAGATTTGTAGTACTGAGCAACTTTCCAGTATTTAAGGTCGAAGTTGTTTAGCATGTATGTCTAATCTCTCTGTCCCCAATTAATTGAACTTGAACTTTCTGTTCAAGATCCTCCATGGATTGGAATTGAAAGGTGGGTGTTCCCCAGGGAGTAGAGGGAGGGAAGCAACCACACCAAGGAGAGATTAATGAAAGAGAGTCAGTGCATTCGTTTTTCTCAGTTGGCCGTGAAGTTTCAGAACCAACTGTGCTCCGTGGTTAAGACATAGCCAGGGGAAAGAGGAAACAGTCCCAGCATGGTATTGCTTATCCCTGAATTAATAGTGACAGCCCAAGATTAATATTTCCAAAGATTTGGTTATCCTCCTGCTAACAACAACAGACAGCTTTTGAGTGGTCTTCGCCCTGCCCATGTTATATTATGGAATCTCATATAAATTCCCTACCCACTACCCCTTGAAGGATAGGCACTGTTTTTCCATTTTACAGATGAGACAACTGAGGGTTCTAGAAGTTGACTAACTTGCCTGGGGTCACACAGCTGGAAATTGGCAGAGACAAGATCATAACACAGGACCGTCTGACTCAACGACAGACTTGACCTTGGGCAGGTTCCCTCACCCAATTCTTGAACACACTTTTTAGGGGGTGCCTCCCTCCAGCATTCTTGGCATCGTGCAACAGGACAGAAGGAAAAGACCTTGGACTTAAGGTGCTTACATTCTAGAGAGATCAGGACAGAAATTAAATAAGCCATGTATATAATTATATCATTGAGCACATAATTATAATGAATGTTCCAAAGGAATATGGTGCCACTACAAAAACACTGCAGAAAAACCTGAACGAGAAACTGCTCAGTTTTCTCCTCTGCAACATGGAGATTATTTTGCAGCTTTAGAGGTTCAAGAGGAAGTTCACCTTATCATTTTGTTAAAGCAGGAGAGGGATTCCATTTGCAAATTATCCCAATCTGTAATTGCCTGGGTTTTCCTAAGGGCAGCATTTACTGAGTGCCTACTGTGTTCCCCGGGCCATGTGCAGACGGAGAGGCTGAATATAGCCATTCGCTCATAGTGCTCATGGCTTGGTTTAGAAGACCCCTTTGCCCTGGGAGGCCGAGGCAGGAGGATCGCTCAAAAAACCAGGAGTTCAAAACCAGCCTGAGCAAGAGCGAGACCCCGTCTCTGCTAAAAATAGAAAGAAATGAATTGGCCAACTAAAAATACATAGAAAAAATTAGCCGGGCATGGTGGTGCATGCCTGTAGTCCCAGCTACTCGGGAGGCTGAGGCAGGAGGATCGCTTGAGCCCAGGAGTTTGAGGTTGCTGTGAGCTAGGCTGATGCCACAGCACTCTAGCCTGGGCAACAGTGAGACTCAGTCTCAAAAAAAAAAAAAAAAAAAAAAAAAAGGACCCGTTTTCCCTCAAATCCTCATTTGTGAAAGGCAAAGACCTGGATTCTTTTCATGTCTCTGCAATTCAGTGGCTGTGAAAAAGGTCTCACTGAGCCTTAGATTCTTCCTCTAAAGCACGGGAATACAAGCTCTTTCTCCTAGGGTGTTGGGAGTGTCCAAGTGAGTTCTAACATGAGTGTCATTGTATCCGGGACCTGTATGGCACGGTGTCAGTTCTGACTGCTAGTAGCTGTGGGTTCTCCATCCATAGATTCAATCCACCAAAGATAAAAATATTTGGGGAAAATAAAAATTCCACAAAGTTTCAAAAGGCAAAACTTGAATTTGCCACAGGGCAAGTACTGTGTTGAATTCATGTGAATGAAATGCTGTGTAGGCATTGCATTAGGTATGATAAGTAATCTAGAGATGGTTTAAAGCATATGGAAGGATTTGCATAGGTTGTATGCAAATGCTACACCATGTTGTATCAGGGACGTGAGCATTTGTGGACTTTGGTAGCCAAGAGGGGTGTTGGAACCAATGCCCCATGGATACCAGGGTATAATCCTATTGCCAAATGAGCCAGTCAAGGCTCTGGGAGTCTAGAACAGATGAGAGCAGCCAGGCTTCCAAAATTGGGTCAAAAATGGTCATCATTAAGGGTTGAATGTCACTGAGAGAGCAGTAAAATGATGGGAATAGATCCAAGAAGGCCAGCTTATGTGGACATCCTTGGGTATCATTCGTGCAACATCATTTTCTTTAAAGGAACAGTGGGGGGCCAGGGCTTTTGAGAGATGTATGTAAAGCCAAAGCTGCTTAAAAATAATAAGCAGAGGTGGAAGTGTGTTCGGAGAAAATGCTCAGATTCAGTCATTTGTCCAACAGGTTATCTATGGAATACCTCTAGTATCCCGGGTAGGGATAGCCACTGGCAATAGGGCAGCGGTCACAAAATAATGATCCTCACAGTGCTTGCCGCCCCGAGGTGGATAGAGCCATCCACCCAGTTTTATCACACAAAATGCATTGGCGGCCAGCACCAAGTGCTGGAGGCACAAAACAGAGCTGACTGAGACCCAGTGCGGTGGCCAGGCCGGGCTTCCTGGGCAGTGGATGTCAGCCAGGCAGAAGCTTCCGGACAGGAGGAGTCACGGATTTCTAGGGACAGTGCTTCATTTACAATCCTTTAATGTGCATATGTCTCCTGTGCTGTCTCTTATCCAGACAGGGCTTGGTGGCCAAGAGGCTACCCCAAGCTTGACACCCAGCCCTCAAGCTAAAGCGTGTGACAATATAAAAGTGCTGTGTGCATGGTGGTATATGACTGTACAATGCATATTTGGAGGGAGAAATATTTTGGAAAGGCATTAAACATGTTGATCACGTCCCTCTCCAAACTAAAAAAAGCTAATGAAGGGAACATATGTTTTTCCCATTATGCATTTTTACAAAGCAGAGTCCTATGTTCACATAAACAAAAGGTGTAACCTATGTTAGACCCGGATAGAGTTGGTGTGCGGAGCCTAGCATAGCAATTAGGACAAGTCTGTGGCCAGAAATGTCCTGTGGCCACACTTAGCGGATGCTACCCCTGCCACCAAACCCGGTTTTCAATGAGCTCATCCGAGAGGCACGATGAAATGAGGTCAAAGGAAAGCTCGGAGAGCTTCGTGCTCTTGGCTTTAAACTCAACTAAGAAAAGATTTAAAGGAAAAAAAAAAAAATCCCTGACCCAAACAAAAAGCAGAGGGAAAACTTGCTGTGGCCTAAAGCAATTGAAGAAAAATACCGAATCCTCCCGTGGCTGCTCCCCCACCCCCACCCCGTTCTGGGCGAGCGAGATCCGTATTTTTGCCCCCAGCAAGCTTGTTTCTGTTTCTAAGACCCACTCACCGTTTTGCTGAGACAAAGCTGTGAGTGCATTTCCACGCAGCTGGGCACACTTGCTAACGACACTGAAGCATCCAAACTATAAATGTCACCCGTCATGTCCTCCCCTCTGATAACTTTACTCTTTAAAAAATTTATGACACTCTTTCTGCAGCCTTTACATTTGCCAGAATCCAAATCACGTACACATACTGCCCCCCTCCATCTCTGAACCACCCCTGTGTTTCCTCATGTTCTAATTGCATTATCAAGTGTTTTGTTTGGTTCATTAATTCCTTCCCAGATGATCCGCTCCTGGTAGGTTTCTAGCAAATTCTACTCATGTCTAATAAATCATCTTAGAAAGTGCTGCAGGTTTTTTCCTCTGTTGTAGGGATTGAGTCCACATGCTGAAATCCCGTGCTGCTGCAAACAATTTTATTCTCCTTCCTAAAAGCAGCCCCTTTTTGCTTGGTTATTGAAAGTCTTTAACAGCTCAACAGCAGAGGAGAAATTTCAGAAATGTGCTTTGGCCAGGCCCAACTCTCTCAGGGGTCCTCAAACTACGGCCCGCCGAGGATATCTATCCAGCCCCCCAAGTGTTTTTGCCACCGCTGCCTGTCCTGCTTAGCAGCCGACTCGTCCCGGGTCCACAGTGCGCATGTGTGGAATGTGCACCGCACTCTCCAACGGTCTGAGGGACATTGAGCTGGCCCCCTGTTTTAAAAGTTTGGGGATCCCTGGTCCAGAGTAATCCCAATGCTTGCTGTGCTATATATATACCAGCAGTTATGTTGTCATCTGCATAAACTTTGTCTAGGTGACCATCTTTTCTGTCCCCTGCTGAACCTGACCATCTAGGGGATGGCCTGAAAGACCCTCTGCCCTGATGTGATGTCACCGTGGAACCAAAACTTCGAACGAGAAAATGAAGTCAGGGTGGGAAAGGATTTGGGTCCCTGCTTCCAGGATGCGACAGGATTGTCGGGGCAGGAGATTGTCTAAAAAGTCCATAGCGCATTCGCAGGTGGCAGAAGGGGAGTGATCGGAACCAAACAAGGAGGGTCGTAGGGTCCAGTCTAGTGAGGTTCCTCCTGCATTAAAAATAATCATATAATCTCCCAATTTGCAGATAGGGAAACTGAGGTCCAGAAAGGCCCAGTGGTTTCTTGCAATGGGAGTAGTATAATATTTGCTTATCATTTGATTCCCAGCATCTACCAATTGACTCACTTAGATACGAATCTTGTGGTGTTTTTAACCCTGTTCATATTTTCACACACATCTTTCATTTTTTTATAACTGTTCAGTTCTACAAACGTATCATAGGTCTACTAGATGCCAGGCGTACTGTGCAGTGGAAATATGGAATGATTTCACTGTTCTTTGTAAAATGTAATCACAAAAAAGCAAGGATCAATTATGATAATGTGGTCATATGTTAAGGCCCTTCGGTGCCTGTGAAGTCTAGAGAGTGAGTCATTTTATTTCCCATTTTACAGGTGATAAATATCCTACGATGTCAGCATTATTATTTTTTGTGCCATGTGTAGATCACACTGATAAATCTTTGAGAAAGGAGTACAAATGAATTTATTTTTTGATTCATAAAGGTTGTTAATCTTAGCAGTTTCTGTGTCTTTGACTACATAGATGTGTTCAATGTCAGTTTTTCCCATGCATTTTCACGGGTTCTTCTTGCAAAGCCAGTATTCCCGGAATTCTGCATCAGTTTCTCCCAGTGACCATTACGAAATTGCACACTGCAGTGGAGAGAACTTAGAGTGTGTTCATTCTAGTAATAAAAGTTGTCTCTGGTTGTATGGAAGAGTCTCGATAAACTACGAACATTTTGGCAATTCAGTAAAAATGCAGCTGGATTCTTTACTGCATATAAGTACTCCTAAACAGAAAATTTGTACATGTTAAAAAATTACATTATAATTGGTAAGATGGAGGGGGTTTCCCTGTGATAGGAATTTTATTCCTATTTAGAACTATATCTTAACACAGCAGAAAAGAGGCAACTACTTTCTCTTCTAACCTAAACTTTACCCATAAGTCAAGCAATAATTTGCGATTAGAGGCATAGAATTTTATCAAGATTTAGGACAAACACAAAGTTTTTGTGCTTTAATTTTGCACGTCAGCTAGCTAAGCAATGAAATGATATTCACCAACCCCATATGCACGCATGACATCTTCTCCAAATTGGTTCTGTTGCCATAACTCAGTAGAATAAGATACAGACGCCTGTTCCCCACTCTGCGAGAGCCAGTCTTGCTAACTGCAGACTTCACTTTTGCAGTTTTCCTCATGGGGAGCAGAGGGAGATGGTGGTTATGAAAATTTTCATAATGAAAATGAAGAAAATTACCCATCATACTGCCGTTTGGAACTGTTGATGTCCAATAAGCGTCAAAACTAAAAACCTAGGGAGTTTGGAAAAACCTAGGGAGTTTTTTTTTGTTTGTTTTGAAGCAGCAAACTTTATTATTAATAAAGCAAAAGGTCATTCTTACAGGGGTTAGCGGTTGCTGTAGTGTAGTGGCTATCACGTTTGCCTCACTCTTAAAGGGGTTAAGGGCGGACACACGTCCTAGTGGATGGTGACACTGTGGTCTCTCTGGGTTTCTCTTTTTTTTCCCTGTCTGGCTTTTCCCCCTTCCTGACATTGTCTAAACCAAGGGGAATGTTGTCTTTGTCCAGCCATGGAAGGTTGCAGGGAGCAGTTTTTCACCTTACATGGTTAGGCTGGGATGTGTTGTGGGGTCCAAAGCCCATGGGGGGAGGGCATGCTGTAATGTGCAGGGCGCCCTGTGTCCTTCCTGCCGTTTCTTGTGACAGTTGTAACTGCCCCTTATCTTGCGACTGTTGCAGTACGTTCTCTTACTCAGCACCCATTGGTTTACTTTGCTTCTTGCTTCCTTTCCTATTTGTATAATACAAATATTTGTATAATCGCATTGTATAATACAATTTTAAAACAATAATGTGGGATAGTTGATGTCAAGAATAAGAAGTTTTAGGAGTGAGAGGGTGGGGCTTCTCCAGCTGAGGCTGGGGAGCATGTGTCCCATTTATCACAGGGTTGCTGAGATGCAAGATTTAGTGGCTTTTCTAACCAATCAGAATAAACCATTCTTCCTTCTGCATCCAACCTCATTCTGGGTGGAGGTGCATGATTTCTGGGTCTTAGGAAGGAAGGTTTCCGGCAATAGACAGTACCTGAGATTGGGGCAAGGACAGCAGGTGGTGACCTTAATGTCCAGGAGTATTTGCGAGGGAAGCCCCCAGCGACAAACAGTGACCTGGGGTCCAGAGACGATTACAGAGAGCTTGTAACTATAGAGTAATCTAATAGCAGAACAGTGAAAATCCTCAACGAGCCTAGGACCTACCTAGCTTTTTATTTATTTCAAGACTTTGAAATTTGACATTTGCAATTGTTTAGTCTTGATAGTCACCTCTCAACAAGTATTTTAGCTTAACAACAAATAATGCTGTATTTAGAAGAAAGAAGCCAAGTTCAAGCTCCCCAAGCTACTGTTTAATAGCTAATAACTCTTAGGCACTACTTTCTGGGGTCCCAGTTTCCTATGAAGTTGGGAGGGCCCCCCTTCCTAAAATCTCTTTGCCCTTCCTGGCCCATGCTGTCACCCCAGCCTCTTCCAATCCATTCTTCACGATCATGTAGTCTAGCCTACAAACCTCAACACATATACTCTTGGTCCTCTTGACTCTCTTCCCTCCTCTTAAATTCTTGCTCAGCAATAAGAATATCTAAAATCTACTCTCTTGGCAAATTTCCAGTGTACAATACAGTATTATTAACTATAGTTAATAATTTTTCAAAACAGGAAAAAAGGGAACTATGAGATGATGGGTATGTTATTAATAATTCGCTTAACTGTATTAATCACTTTCTTTTTTTTTTTTTTTTTTTTTTTTTTTTTGAGACAGGCTTTCACTCTGTTGCCCAGGCTACAGTGAGTGCCGTGGCGTCAGCCTCGCTCACAGCAACCTCAAACTCCTGGGCTCAAGCGATCCTCCTGCCTCAGCCTCCCGAGTAGCTGGGACTACAGGCATGCGCCACCATGCCCGGCTCATTTTTTCTATATATATTAGTTGGCCAATTAATTTCTTTCTATTGATAGTAGAGACAGGGTCTCGCTCTTGCTCAGGCTGGTTTCAAACTCCTGACCTCAAGCAATCCACCTGCCTCGGCCTCCCAGAGTGCTAGGATGACAGGCGTGAGCCACCACGCCGGGCATTAATCACTTTCTTATACATGTGTACAGATGGTCCTCACCTTACCATGGGCTGCCTTCTGATAAACCTAGGGTGTTGGGAGTGTCCAAGTGAGTTCCCAAAATGTATTTCAAAAATGCATTTAATACACCTGACCTATTCGAACGTTATAGTTTAGCCTGGCCTACTTTAAACATGTTCAGAATACCTACGTTAGGCTACAGTTTACACAAAATCATCCAAGGCGAAGCCTATTTTATACTAACGTGTTGAATACTTCATGTTATTTGTTGAATACTATGCTGAACGTGAGAAACAGAATAGTTGCATGGATACTCAAAGTACAACTTCCACCGCATTGTGTATGGCTTTTGCACCATCGTAAAGTTGAGAAATCGTAAGTCAAAAAACCATCAGCAGGACTGTCTCGATATCAAAACATGTTATACACCTTAACATTAAATATATACAATGAAATATATACAATAAATATATACAATTTATTTCATTAAATATATACAATGAAAAATTTAAAAAAATAAAATAAAAGTCCTGCCAGAGCATAGTGGTTCATGCCTGTGATCCTAGCACTTTGGGAGGCCGAGGCGGGAGGATCGCTTGATGCCAGGAGTTAGAGACCAGCCTGAGCAACGTAGCAAGACCCCGTCTCTACAAAAAATAGAAAATTTAGCTAGGCATGGTGGCGCATGCCTGTAGTCCCAGCTACCTGGGAGGCAGAAGGATAACTGGAGCCCAGGAGTTGGAGGTTGCAGTGAGCTATGATGATGCCACTGCACTCTAGCCTGGATGACAGAATAAGACCCTGTCTCCAAAAAAAAAATCAAAATCCTGTGTTTAGCCTTCGAGAGTCAGTGTGGTCTGCCCTACCCATCCTTCCTGTCTCTACCCATAAAAGTGTGCGCTCACTCATGGGCACCAGCAGCCCCTCAATTGCACCAGGTTTTCTCCTGCCACAGGACCTTTGCATATGCCATTCTGTGTGTCGGGAATACTCATTCCTCTCTTCCTCCCCACTTAAATTGTTGCCTGTTCTTTGGATTTGTGCTCAACATCTCTTTCTCAGGAGAGTGCCCTCTGACCAACACCTGCCCCTCAACCCCTGCCAGGTTCTCTTTCCTTCCCTTCACAGCGGAATTATTAGTATCTTCTCCTTTTCCGGACTGCCACCTCCCTGGGGGCAGCTCCCATTTCTGGTTTTGCTCACCAGTGTATTTTATCGGCAACCCCAGACGGGGTGCCGAACACGTAGCTATTCTCAATAGTTGTTAGCCCAATAAGCCCGTGAATGAGCAACTGAATGCACAGTGTGTCGGTGCAGTACCTGGTTCACAGAAAATACCCAGGGAAGTTAGACTTTCATTATTTATTCAAAGAAGCTAAAGATGTGATTCCTGCCATCAACGAGCTCTGAGGAGTATTTCAAACTGCAGCCACACTTTTTAAGTGTATCCCTGGTGTGGAATTTTATTTATTTTTTTTAAGAAAGCAAATATTTATTTTTTTATTTTATCATATTATGGGGGTACAAGTGTTAAGGTTACATATTTTGCCCATGCCCCCCACCCCGAGTCAGAGCTTCAAGCATGTCCATCCCCCAAACCTTGCACATCTTACTCGTTGTAGTTGTATATACCCATCCCCTCCTCCCCCTCCCACCCTCCCGACACCCGATAAATGTTACTCCTATATGTCCACTTAGGAGTTGATCCGTTAATGCCAATTTGCTGGTGAGTGCATGTGGTGCTGGTTTTTCCATTCTTGAGATACTTCACTTAGTAGAATGGGCTCCAGCTCCATCCAGGAATATACAAGAGGTGCTAGATCACCGTTGTTTCTTATAGCTGAGTAGTACTCCATGGTTTACATAGACCACATTTTATTAATCCACTCGTGTATTGATGGGCACTTGGGTTGTTTCCACAGCTTTGCAATTGTGAATTGTGCTGCTATAAACACTCGAGTGCAGGTGTCTTTTTCATAAAGGGACTTTTGAGCTTTTGGGTAGATGCCCAGTAGTGGGATTGCTGGATCAAATGGTAGATCCACTTGTATCGCTTTAAGGTATCTCCATATTGCTTTCCACAGAGGCTGAACTAGTTTGCAGTCCCACCAGCAGTGTAGGAGTGTTCCTCTCTCTCCGCATCCACGCCAGCATTTCTTGTTTGGGGACTTTTTGATAAAGGCCATTCTCACTGGAGTTAAATGGTATCTCATTATGGTTTTGATTTGCATTTCCCTGATGATTGGAGATGTTGACCATTCTTTCATATCCTGGTGTGGAATTGTAAATGCTGTTTAAAAAATGGGAGGTATTTGAAAAGATCTGTCATAATGTATTTCAAATGTCGATTATGGACAAGCCAACTAATGATTACTGTTATACAAAAAAAAAAAAAAATAGCGTATTTTTCAACATTCAGTGGTAGTCTTTATTTTCTTGCTGGCACCAGGCTCTTTCAACTGAGTTTTTTTGTTTTTTTTTTTAACTGCAAAGACCATGGTTTAATGTTTACAGCATTTTCTTCGAGAATGCTATCTCAGTCGGTGTAATGGAAGTTTTACCACATGGTCTGCAAATCCTAAGATGAACTAGGTAGCTATTTAGGAGCTGAAATTAGTTTTGATCTAAGCTAAACACATCATAATTTTGTTTCTTTGGATGGAAAACAAAAAAGATGTCAAGCCACTTTTGTTCAGGTTCTACTAAAATTTTCAAGCACAAATCCACAAGAGCCAGGAAATTCTGTTTACAGTGAATCAACTTCAGTTTTGTTTTTTTCTCCCTGGTATGCATTGGTTTGTTACCTGACGTTTGCGTTGTGTTCAAAGATAGCTAAGACATTTCATAATCTTGTGGTAAGAGGAAAAAATAAAGTAGAAGACATTGATTGAGTCCAATAAGCATTTTTCAAAATTTGCTTTCTTGGCCCTGCTTGTCTTTAAAATTCAAGGGCTTCAAAAAATAAAAATAAATGTGTGATGTTGCTTGTTTTCTTACAGCTCAGAGCTTTCTCTGACTCTGAGAACCGACTGATGTTACTTTTGTCTTCACTGTACAATTCGCAGTCCCCCCAAGGACTGCACAGAATGCCTGTAGGACATTCGTAGGACAAACACATTGAAATTTGATGAGATGACTTGAACTGATGGAAGAAAATAGATTTCCGGTAGGTTAGTGAATAGCCGAAGAAGCTGGGGTTTTCTCCGGCCTGCTTGGTGAACGCGATACCCTTCCCAAGGCCAGTTCCGGGGAAAGGTCATTACGCTTGGCCACCTTGTTCCCGTGGCGTGTATAGTGAATGTCCTTCTTTGGCAGAGACCTTTGTCCCTCTCACTGGAGCGTCATGTTCCACTGTGGGGCCCGCCTGTCCCTCTTGGTGAGGACTGTCTCTTTCCACTGTATCCTCACATCGTTTTTGTTTTTTTTTTTTATTTCAGCATATTATGGGGGTACAAATGTTTAGGTTACCTGTGTTGCGTTTCCCTCCCTTTCCCCCCCTCCCCGAGTCAGAGCTTCAAGCGTGTCCACCCCCAGACGGTGCACATCTCACTCGTTATGTGTGTATGTACCCGTCCCCTCCTCCCCCCTGCCCGACACCCGATAAATGTTACTCCTATCTGTCCACTTAGGTGTTGATCCGTTAATGCCAATTTGCTGGTGAGTGCATGTGGTGCTTGTTTTTCCATTCTTGGGATGCTTCACTTAGTAGAATGGGTTCCAGCTCTAGCCAGGAAAATACAAGAGGTGCTAGATCACCCTTGCTTCTTAGAGCTGAATAGTACTCCATGGTGTACGTATACCACATTTTATAAATCCACTCGTGTATTGATGGGCACTTGGGTTGTTTCTGCATCTTTGCTGCTATAAACACTCGAGTGCAGGTGTCTTTTTTATAGAATGTCTTATGTTCTTTTGGGTAGATGCCCAGTAATGGGATTGCTGGATCAAATGGTAGATCTACTTGTATTGCTTTAAGGTATCTCCATGTTGCTTTCCACAGAGGTTGAACTAGTTTGCAGTCCCACCAGCAGTGTAGGAGTGTTCCCCTCTCTCCGCATCCACACTAACATTTATTGTTTTGGGACTTTTAAATAAAGGCCATTCTCACTGGAGATAAGTGATATCTCATTGTGGTTTTGATTTGCATTTCCCTGCTGATTAGAGATGTTGAGCATTTTTTCATATGTTTGTTGGCCATTATTCTGGCTGCTTTTGGAAAGTTCCTGTTCATGTCCTTTGCCCACTTTTTGATAGGGTTGTTTGATTTTCCTGATTCTAGTTATCAGCCCTTTATCGGATGGGTAGCTGGCAAAAATTTTCTCCCATTCTGTGGGTTGTCTGTTTGCAATCCTGACAGCTTCTTTGGCTGTGCAGAAGGTTTTTAGTTTGATCAGGTCCCATTTATTTATTTTTGTTGATGCTGTGATTGCCTTTGGGGTCATCTTCATAAATTCTTTGCCTAGGCCAATGTCTAGAAGAGTATTTCCAATGTTTTCCTCTAGAATTCTAATAGATTTAATAGGTTTGTTACTCCAGCGTGAGTTGATTTTTGTGTATCCTCACATCTTGGGATCAATATTATCACCTGAGATCACCTAAACTTCCCTTTGTTTCGCGGCTCAGGTCAGGGAACAGCACTGCCGGCTGTGCTGCTCAGTGGTTAGAACACACACTTGGGAGGCAGGCAGACCGGGTTCGAATCCCCATCTCTGCTTTCTTAAGCTGCACAGCTTTTAGGAAGCTGCCTGGCTTCCCAGGTGGGAGAGGTACCACCACCTACCTCACCCGTGACCTCCCTGCTGCGCAAATGGATGCAATCGTGCGTGCAAAGCACTGGTACGGTTCCTGACACACAACAGCCACCCAGCACTGGAGCCCAGAATGTCACATCCTTGCGATGGCTCCCAGGATCCAGGAAGGGCTCCCTCCCGTAGACAGGAGTGTAAGAGAAAATGCTTTTCATGTGACTTATTTGAAGTACAATTTTTACTCAAATGCGGCAGGTGGAAATTTTAGGAGCCCAAATCCGGGCTCATAGTTCCTGTAAAAGGTGGTGTCCTTTTACTGCACGTGCTGACCGTGAGCCGGACTCTAGTCTCAGCCTCTTACAATGAACCTCCACAACGCCATTTACGGAAGAGGCACAGGAAGAGGTTAGGAGATGGGCGCAAAGCTTGTGCGGTTACGACGACAGCTGGCCTGGGGCACTGTGCCGAGCGCTTTAATTACATCATTTAGTTGTTTCCTATGAGTTCAGATACTTAAACGTTCCCCGTTTTCAGTTGAGGCCACTGAGGCACACAGTGGTGGAGTAATCCACCCACAGTCCTACATCTGGCGCATGGCAGAGTGTGGCCCCAAGCCCATTTGTGTCTCACCCAGAGTCCCTGGTCACCACTTGATCAGTACATGCCATATTGATTCATCAAATCATTCATTGGGCACTCAGTGTGTACTGAACATGAACCCTAACTGCTTTCTGTGCAGAGCCTAAAATTAGCAACCTAGCTGGTTAAGTCCTACTATTAACCCATTTTACAGATGAGAAAACTAAGGCACTACGCTGCTCCAGATGGTACAACCTACACTTAAGCCCCCAGAGCTGAAGCTTTCAACCTTAGGGATGGTCCCTTATCAGATGTAGAACTCAGGATCTTGTCCTAATCTTGAAACTTCATTCACCACTCTTTTTACCATTCTTTTTAAATCCTGTGTGAGAACAGTTCTGTTTGACAGAGGACTCTTTCTCCCTGTCATTTTCTCTGACGATTAGAGGTTTGAGGGTAGAAACATTATTTTAGCCAATAGCTTCCTAAGTCTTCGAGGAAAACAGCCAACAAATTCAAGTCTATTCAAGATACTCACAGGACCCATACGAAGTTTACACTAGGGAGATGGAAATGACATAATACAACGGTTTTCATAAGGATTTGAGTGTGATGTTTGCAAAAACCCAACCCCACCTTCCTCCTCCGGTGTGTGGCCGTATTTGCATTTATAGCAGCCAGTGGCTTGTTAAGTGCAATAAAGTTGACATGCAAAAAGCAGCATGTCATCTTCGATATTCTAAACTTGGCACGCATCTCCCCATTCAAGGTGAAAGCCACGGCACCTTGAATGCAACGTCTGCTTACACACAAATGCTCTGTTCGCCTCTCGTGCTCATCTGTAAAACGGTGAGAGCAGCTCTACCTTCCTCGTGTGCAGATTACACGAGTGAATGCGAAGTGCATAGAATAGCAGCGAATGTAGAGGGAGTGCTGTACTCCTGTTGGAAGCTCTAGCTCAGAAGCTTGGAAGCTCTAGCATTTTACTTGAAGGATTCTGGACACTTCTGGATGACAAGGTGAGCAGTAAAGCCCAGGGCAGCTGCCACCAACTGTCATGGCCTGTTTGACCTGGATACACTCGGGGAAACACCTTTTCAAAACCCTTTTGGTGCAGAGAGGAGGTAGCTGAGCCACCCAGCAGCCCCTTCTATGTGTCCAGGGCCCCCGGGCAGGTGTCTAGAGGCCAGATCATCACCTGCTCTGCTGCTACACTGGACTGCCTCCCTGGGGACAATCAGAAGCGGGGTCACGGCCGGCCCTTCCAGCGCTCAGCGTGAGTTCGAGCACGGCACCCCATCTTCTAGATGGACACAGCCTCGGGCCGACTGCCCTGCTCCCTTCCTTGTCTGGGCACTTTGCCCACAGCTCAGCTATAAGCTGGGGTCCTGCAGAGGAGCTCTCAAAAGGGAGTGACAGACAGAGACAGTCGTCCAAGAAAAAGAAAGAAGCCACTTTGCAGTGTCTGATTTCCTATGAGGTCTATAAATTGGGTATTTCTTGTGTCTTTCGTTTATATGGGAGGGGGACGAGTTAGCCGGTTATCTTTTTAAGTGGCCCCACCTTGTCACTTGTATGCAGTACAGAAACCAGAGGCCTAGGGAGAGCTGGGCCAGCTCCACCTTGTTCTTTTGCATATCCTTCGAGACCTTTCTGGACCTCATTTTTTCCATTTTCAACAAAGCAGAGGATACTTTCCTTGATACTATTTTGATCATCTCAAAGAAATTGTCCAATATAAATTTAAGGTAAAAGATACTTCTCATTAAATGTGTACATGTTTTTTACCCTTGAATTTCCAAAGAAGGGCTTAGGAGATGTAGACGGGAGGGGCATTTGGCTGTAGAAATACCCTGTTTCCAAGTACTCACCACTGGGCTTTCTGATGATATCTTGAGCAGCTACTGCTTTAAATTAATCACCTTTAAGATGATGGAAAAATGTGCATGTTAATTTTAAGATTCATACTGGTTTAAGTGTCCTCTACTTTAATGGAGATCTGGATGTCACTGCTTAAAATATTTCATGGTGATGATGTCAAGGTTTCCAAAAGGAGATAAGATATTGACTAAAATGGGACTGATATCCGAAAATAACATATTTTTTAAAATTTTAGGACTAGTAGTTTTTAAAGAGCAAGTACATGCCCATTTTTAGCTTAGCCTGTATTTCTTTAAGACATATCATCTATTTCACTATTCAGACCCTAGTAGCCACATATATTCTCTATTTGAGAAAACAGTAAAGGATTTTAAAATGTGAGACCCTTAACTTAGACACGAGGAAGACTTCTCCAACAAAATTACCTAGGCTATCAATTCATTGGTGCAGGACACTCGGAATGGAGTAAGGAAGGTTTCTCCTGGTTGTAGAAATACTCAACCTAAGGAAATTAGGATCAGGATGCATTTAGAAAATACCATGAGGCCGGGCATGGTGGCTCATGCCTGTAATCCTAGCACTCTGGGAGGATCGCTCAAGGTCAGGAGTTCGAAACCAGCAAGAGCGAGACCGCATCTCTAGTAAAAAGAGAAAGAAATTAATTGGCCAACTAAAAATACATAGAAAAAATGAGCCAGGCGTGGTGGCGCATGCCTGTAGTCCCAGCTACTCGGGAGGCTGAGGCAGGAGGATCGCTTGAGCCCAGGAGATTGAGGTTGCTGTGAGCTAAGCGGACGCCACAGCACTCTAGCCCGGGCAACAGAGTGAGACTATCTCAAAAGAAAGAAATAAAATACCATGGACCAACCCAACTGAGGCCCCAATTAGAACCCCAGAGTACCCATGCATATTTAAGTTTTTACTACATGGAACCGGGATCTATGTATGCATAGTGTATATATGTATATAAATACATCTTTGAAGTGAGTACTTGTCACAGAAACAGATTAATTTGAACACCATTTATTCACTAAGGCTCATATTCCTTCTTAACTGCCTCAATGCATACATTTTAGATAAGTCGCCTTCCCTTCATCAAGCCCTAGAGCAGACTATAAATTTGAAATAAATTAAGACAGACAGGGAGTTTCCTAAATGAAAAGATTTTTTTTTTATCCAACCTATATCAGGGCTCGAAACCTTTTACTTTTCAGTGTATAGTTTATTATCATCTATTGCTTCCAGTGGAATCTAAGTTTTAATTAGTTTGAAAACAGAGGTGTGATATTTTACAGAATGAAATCACTGCCCCTGTATTTAATTAAATGAACCCTATAAAAGTTAGATTTTAGCCAGGGGCATAATTTATAGTAGGCTGAATTTAAAATTGCATTAGTACTTTGTAGGGGGGTCATTTGCCCGTGTAATAGAAATAGAGGTGCTCATGATAGCTGATCTTCAGAAACCCAATGTCTCCCCCTAATAGATACTTAGTCTCTAACATGGAGAGAGTATGGTGTGTTCTTTGTGAACATTACATTTTAAATATCCTGAACCGATTACAGTTAAGCTGTAGAAAACTTTTGAAAGCTGTCCGCCTTTTGAAAAGTGACACTCTATGACAATAGTTTAACCAATGGCATTTCTAGGTAGACAGTGAAAGCCAAGCCTCTTTCTGGGTCATGGGCCCAATGAGTGTCGCAGCGTGTGTAGTCTGGCCACCTGAGCCAAATGCCCAGATGTCTTGGTAAAACGCCACCCGTTTCTTAAGTGAGTCTCATCGGTGGTGGCCTCATCCCCTGCCCCCCGCCCCCATCAGCCAAGAGAGAAACTGTCACACTCAACAACTTTGGTAAATACTTGCTGAATGAGTGAAAGACAGATGGGTTGCCGGTGACATTTACCTCCCAAATGGAAAACCCACGACGTTTGTATTAGTTTTGAGGACCAGCAGTGGAAAAGACAGCCACAAGTACCTCCTACAGAGAGCAGCGACTGTGTTATCTCAGCTTTTAAATGCAACCAGGAAGGATTGGTTGCACGCCCTCAGTGTAATTGTCTGTCTCTTCTCCAGAGACCTTACACTAAAGGACCTCTTTAAGGTCCCTTCGTGTCATGTCCTATTTGCAGCAGTGATGTTTGCTATGGGACTAACTGATTGGATTTTCACCGTAATTGTACCTAAGTCCCAGGGGTCCGACCAGAGCTTTAGGTGAATAATGTAAGCATTTAATTTATAATAAAGATAAAGTTTGCAATCAGCATTTCCTGTTCCCAAACATTCCATTTACTTGGTCTTAAAGCTGCATAAACTGTTTTAAAGGCAATCTGCTCAATTGGGCGAGTTAATGATATTGAATTTGACCGGGCCAAACGTCACCGCATGAGCAGCCCGCCTATAATCACAGCCATCATCGCCGCCGTTCTGTGTAATGTAAATGCAATGCTAATCCCGGGAATAAAAGTTGTCATTCTAGGTTGGCTGACGGCGTGCACCGGAGTCATCACCTCGCTAAGTCTCTCAGTGATGCGATCCCAAGATGACAGTGTTTGTAATAAGCGTTATGCGCACAAGGTAATTCAAAACAAATTTGGCTGCAGAAATGGATCGTCTAGGACAGCAAACTCCCGCCTCGTCTCTTGCAAGAGAATGTAATGATCCCTCAAGTACCTTGTCAAGGAGCTTGGGTGGCAGGGGTCAAGCCCTGTAATATTTATCGGCGGCCTCCCCAACCCCACCCCAGAGAATCCCAACTCAGGGACTGCAAATATCCATGTGTAATATCAATAGCCCAGAAACATCCAAGATGGGCAGCGAGCTTCCTGGCAAGTAAAGAAGCCTTTTGATATACAAATATCTCTTGAGATCCACTAACTAGTTTGGAGTTTGCTTCTTTGATGTATAGATTATTTCCTTCTAAGAAAATGTGACTTATCTGATCCCTATTAGCACTGGTATGTTGGTCAATTTTTATTATTGGCATCTTAGGCATTATAAGTAGATTATCTCATCTAGATTTTATAATAACCTTAATAACCCTTTGCACTCGGTTGCTTATTTCTCGATTCCTTTATTCTACTCCGGATTTAATTTTTTAAACACCCCAGATTTTACCAAGCGCGGCAGTAGAATAAAAAACTGGAGTTTCTTTTCCTACAAACCTATTTATTGGGATTTTTTTTTTTTTGTATTTCAAATTATTGATACATTCCGAGAGTCATTTTAATGTCGAGTCCCACTCGACATCCGAGTGCAAAAGGTTTAAGAAGCATGACACTATATTTATTTTGCAGATGAGGAAAGTGAGCAGTTAAATTGCCAGGACTCCAACCCTGGTCTTGATCCCAAAGTAGCCCTCCCAACGCACTTCCGCCCCTGAGCTGTGAGGAGGGACGGGGGCACTTGGCTTGTGGAGGGGCTTACTGGAATTCTGTGCGACAGAAAATACCAGTCACTCAGTACCATGCAGTTTTCATTGGCACAATGCCTTTCTGTGGAACCCAGCCATAAGCAACAGTGACATTCTTAGAAATGCTCTTTGATCCCACCTCTGTCACCCCAAAGTTCCAGCCAGGCCTCCCTTTGGGGTTGCCACTGCTCTTTCTTGGGCAGTAGAGATGCTACAGGTATCATTGCAGCAATGCCTTTTAATAACACCCAAAGTGGAGGAGATTCGGAAAAACCTTCCATAATTGAGTGACACAGGGGACTTCTTTGCCCTCATGAATCCTCTTAGCTTAGACCGATCCAAGCAGGTCCTTCATGCATCAATTGCTAGGTACCATTTAAATTAATGTCCACGCAGGGGTTCTAGCATTGATTAAGTCTCTCCAAGTAAAGCAAGAGTTGCCATCACTTTTCCATAAAAATGAGCTGATTGAGATGTGCTCCTACCCAGAGAAGCATTTTCACTAATTCTGTTACATAGACAGAAGAATGACTATAGGAATAAGTGAGAATACATTCATGCCTAATTTTGCAGTATATCTGTGCAGTATTTACATTGGTTAAGATGTTTGGGGCTGTAGGTATTTAAGATCCAAGTCAAACAGCCTACAATATAAGGAATATATTAAATATGATTGGAAGTTTGGGGATATAAGATGTTCAAAGTTTAGTTAGTTCACTTCTTCAATAATATTCTCAGAGACCCCAATTCTCCCATTTTTCGACTCCGCCATCCTCGGTGCGTTAACCTGGCCTGCAAGGCCAGTTCCCAATGCGGTCCCAACATGCTGGCACAAGTCCAAGAAGTGCATGCAGATGACTTGGCCAGAGGCGGAAAAGAGCCACCCCTACCTCATGTCCTGTTTTAAGGATGAACAAAACCTCAGATCACCCTAACAGATTCCCCATTCTATAACCAGAATCACGCTGCCTGCCATGCCCATGCCTAAATCCATCACTGGGCAAAGGAACATTCCCTTTTGGACATAACTGGAAGACTCCCAGGGTCTAATTCCCCACCCTCCATTCATGTAGCTTAGCGTTCCTCTTGAAGAGAACACCAAGTTGAAGAGCAAGAAGATACCATAGTAAGAACATCCTATTTTCATTCCTTTTCACCGAAAGGCCTGGTGTTTATAGGAGAGAAAGCACAAATTTGCCATATCTTGCGGGACCCACTCACAATTGCTATTGTCTAATAAGTTCATTGTGGGTAAAACCAACTCCTCTGCAAGCCATCCCCGTTGTACACCAAATGCAGAAAACCAGGGTTGGTCTAGTTGGTCTTGGCCTGTCCACACTTTGCTGCATCGATTTATTCCCAGTAACAGGGTCACTATTGCATTGTCAATCATGTTGTATTTTTGACTCTTGGTGCCACGTGTTAATGGAAAATACGGCTCAAATAGTTCTGCCCCAGCATGCATTTCACAGCACTCCAAGTTCTTGAGTGCTCCCACCTCCCTCCCTCCCCTCCCATCCCAAGCCCTCAGCTTTCTGGGCTCTAAGCAGGGAAGAACTCACGAAGGTCAACTGGTTTGGAAAGAGAGAAAGAATTCCTTTGTGTCTTTTTATTCTTTTCTCAAGAGCAGCAGCCTGAAGACCTTTGTAGTGTTTGACCCCACCATTCCTAGTCCTCCAGGACAGGGGATTTAAAAGTTCGGTGGTTCAGACGGTCCCTTATTTACTGGTACACTTGAGTCATTTTGCGACCCAGAGTTCCTGTTCTGCCCAACTCCCTCATGATATAAGTAAATTACTTAAGCGGATTGAATCCAAAGCATTAACAACCTCCACTGGCGTGATTTCATTTGGGCTTTATCCCAAGGAAAGAACCTGACCTCTATTTTTTGCCCCAGAAGTTGTTTACAAATGGACTTCAGCCCAAGAGTTGTTGTCCCTATAGGGCCACAGTGAAAGGGTTTAGGAAAAAAAGAGAAAAATAGCTGTGCAATCAATACCTGTGTTCTGTTTGGACACAGAGAAACTGAAGTGCTCTATCTCAGAGGATGGACCCTAATTGTCAGCGTGCTAAGAAGTCCAAGATACTAACTGGGGTGGGAGCATGTATATGCCAGACAGGAAGAGGCTATGGTTTAGTGTTCATTTTGACATTTACAAATAAATGCTAAGAACATGCACATTGCAAGAATGGAATATTAATCTACAAGATTTAAACTCAGAAACTCCTACAGGATATGACTCGAATGGGTCAGTGTTCTCTAGAAAAAATCTGAGAAGATGAAGTTGTGCAGCCATGTGTTCAGGGGAATATAATTCTTTATACCATAATTTCATATTTGATTTTTAAAAGCCAACCAACCAGTTGGGGAAACACTTATTAATGTTAAAATATTTCAGAGCCTGATAAGTTTCATGCAGTCCGATCTTAAAACACTACCAAACTGTCTGCACGTGATATAAACCACCTGAACAAAAATTCTTTTGTTTTATGGGGAAGGGAGAAGATAAATTAAATAGTTAGATATCCATGTTGTTTGGAATGGCTTCAATTTTTAGAAATAAGATTCTGTTTTCAATTTCGTCTTACATAAGCCATCTGAAAGGTAGTTGTGCCTAGTTAGTTTTGATTATACCATTGGGGAGAATGCTGAATACAGCAGGTGGTGTTCTGCCCACCCTAGAACCAGTACAGGCATCTCATGAGGTTTATTTGAGGTTGCAGAGGAGGTCGAGATAATCATACTTTTGGTCCCGTCAACTTCCTATAGACTATGTCGGGTAAACTGGTGAGAAGTATCTTAAGTCATGTGGTAAACAGCAGACACTCAATAAGTGCAGGATCTGGGGATGCAGCAAAGCACTGTATACAGTGGGACACAAAACAGCCACGACGCTGTTGTTACCCCAGTCATTGGATATTTGCATTCCTTCCTCATAATATCTGCTATATTGGTAGATAATATGGCCTATGCTATCATTTACTTAATATTGTCTTTTTTAAAAACAGAAAAGCGCAGAGAGAGAGGAACACTCCTACACTGCTGGTGGGACTGCAAACTAGTTCAACCTCTGTGGAAAGCAATATGGAGATACCTTAAAGCGATACAAGTGAATCTACCATTTGATCCAGCAGTCCCATTGCTGGGCATCTACCCAAAAGATCCAATGACACTCTACAAAAAAGACACCTGCACTCGAATGTTTATAGCAGCACAATTCATAATTGCAAGGCTGTGGAAACAGCCCAAGTGCCCATCAATCCAAGAGTAGATTAGTAAAATGTGGTATATGTATACCATGGAGTACTATTCAGCTCTAAGAAACAACGGTGATATAGCACATGTTATATTTTCCTGGTTAGAGCTGGAACCCATACTACTAAGTGAAGTATCCCAAGAATGGAAAAACAAGCACCACATGTACTCAACAGCAAACTGGTATTAACTGAGCAGCACCTAAGTGGTCACATAGGTACTATAGTAATAGGGTATTGGGCAGGGGGGAGGGGGGAGGGGGGCAGGTGTATACATATATAATGAGTGAGATGTGCACCATCTGGGGGATGGTCACGCTGGAGACTCAGACGTCGGGGGGAGGGGAGGTATGGGCATTTATTGAAACCTTAAAATCTGTACCCCCATAATATGCCGAAATAAAAAAAAAAAAAAACAGAAAAGCAAATGGATTAATTTGAAAAGGAAACTTCCTATCACTTCCATAAAAGAAAAGCTGGTATCATCAGCCACAAACTGGGGGGGGGAAATGCGCAGCATTAAAACATAGCAATGTAATTAATTTCTAGTTAGCTGTGATTGTCTGATAACGGCTGTGAGCCCAGGGCTGCTCTTTTCTTTCGCAGGCGAGATTAGCAAGCGATGAAATTGTGTCAAAAACATTTCAGTAGGGGGCCAGGCCTTCCCCCCCCCCCCGCTGTGACATTTATTATTTGGCGACAGATCTGGGAGACCTCCACGCTCAGTCTGTCCCCACCGTAGGCCTCTGCAGGAAACCTAGAGAACGGAAGTTCTCTTGACGTCGCCACACGCGATGGTTTCTTTTGCCTGCTGACACAACACGACAGCAGTCGGGCCCCGGTGTCATCAGTCCTTCCGGTCTCTGCCTCCTCACGAGCCTAACCCTGTCCCACCCTCCACGTCTGCCACCAGGTCAACGGCAGGGACTTGTCCAGAGCGACCCATGAGCAGGCCGTGGAAGCTTTCAAGACAGCCCGGGAGCCCATAGTGGTGCAGGTGCTGAGGAGGACGCCCAGGACCAAGATGTTCACGCCTCCCTCAGAGTCCCAGCTGGTGGACACGGGGACCCAGACCGACATCACCTTTGAACACATCATGGCGCTCTCCAAGCTGTCCTCCCCGAGCCCGCCCGTGCTGAGCCCCTACCTCTTGCCAGAAGAGTAAGTCCCGTGGTCCCCACTCACTAACGCAGGGGTCCTCAAACTTTCCAGACGGGGGGGGGGGGCCAGGTCACTGTCCCTCAGGCCGCTGGAGAGAGCGGCTCACATTGCACGCATGCGCACTGCGGGCCCGGGACCAGTCGGCCGCTAAGCAGGACAGGCAGCGGTGACAATCACCGGGAGGGCCGCATAAATGTCCTCGGTGGGCCGCATGTGGCCCTCGGGCCGTAGTTTGAGGACACCGGCACTTAACGTGTTTAAGTAGGGGCAAAGCAGCAGGGCGAAGTTGGGTTTTGTTTGTTTTTTTTCTCCCCTTCCGTGGGGTGAAAAAAAAAATTAATGTGCCTCATAATTTTCCTCCAAGTTGCCCATGTTTAACTTTATTGTTTATAGAGGCCATAAATCGAATCCTGCTCAAAACCGCTGCGACATATTAATGACTTTATTATAACCCTGGAGCGGAGTTATTCAAATTATAGTCTAAGAACAAAATTACTTACAAATGTTGTAAAAGTTGTTCCAGAATAAAATTTAATCGCCCCAAATGGTAACGGCAAGATGCTGCAGTCATGACTAGAGGGAACCCGGGTGGCTCTTTTAAACAGACAACAGAGTCAGTCGTTGTGGGTACAGACAGCCCCGAAGGGTGGGTGTTGGGCTTCCTTGGGTCTCATTTCAAGCCTGGATCCATGTAATAAGGCCACACATGCCTCATATAAGTGTCACGCATGCCAATTAAATAACAGCTGTGCTTCAAGTTTCTTTACACGTGGCTCTTCTTAACCTTTCTGCCAGAGACAGTCATTCAGAGCCTTCAAATCAGAAAAGCCTGATGCTCAAACTAATTTCTAGCTGTGGAACTTAGGTAGCTTAGTTTCTTGGGCTGCATTTTCCCTGTATTAAAATGGCGATAGTATCGCTCTCATAGGATTGGGGAAGGATTAGAGGAAATAGTACGTGGACGGTCCTCAGCTCAGCACGTGGTGATCGTCGTTAACTGCAGGACTCTTGATGTAAACCATTCAGGAAAAAATGAAGAGCAAGAAATTTTATGAAACAGACCGCTGGCTCAAACGATGTCCAGTTTGATGTAGCTTTTTGTACGTGACTTTGCACATCTGAGCACAAAGTCTCTGTAGCTGGCGTTAGGGTCACCCCTGTCTCTTCCCATCGTAGGCTCATCCAGGGTCAGATGATTGGCTTGATACATTATTTCTAAGGGCGTCTTACCTCTTACAGGGAAAACCTCTATATGCGAGTGATACCTGTTGGATCTCTACTGGGAACTCAAGAGCAGAAGCAAGCGTCCAATTCTGTCATATTCTGGATAAAGGCCTGGGCTAATTCCCCAGGCCTGAAAAAGTAGATTTGGCCACAGCTGACAGCGTGTAGAGACAGGGGACAGGGCCTCCATCTGACATTGACCCGCAGGTTGCAAAGACCTGTGTCCCTTATTTCTCGCCACTGCCCCTTTGTACACACGAGGAACTGCAGCTCCCCAGTTTTGCCCAGTTTGAGTCGGCAGCAGCTGGACAGAAAGGCAGGTCTGTTGACCTCCACTCCCTGCTCTTAACCCTGAGACTCTGTAGCCCCACAATCCAGCTGACCCTTGGAAACAACCGGCTGATTCGCCGAGGGCGATGATTCAAACCCTTTTCCTGGCATTACAGAACACCACTGGCTCGTGTTATCGATGGGGCCTTTAAGGCTACTCCAAGTTGTCGGTGACAGGCCTTTTAGAAGCCAAACCCCCAATTTCCTCTTCAGTCTAGTTAACATGACATGACTTATCCCTCGGGGGCGATTTGAGAAATGTCAGAAGAGTGCAGAGGTCAGACAGCAGCAAGAGCGTGCTTTGGGGCTGAATGGGGAGTGTTAAAAGGATGCTCAAAAGCCCAGACCTTCCAGCGGCATCCTCAGCACTCAAAGCCCCTTAAGTGCGGGCAGTATATTTGCCTGATGGGTCCTGAAAATTGAAAGCCAGCCCTTGTTTCAAAACCAAGAGCCCGGGAGGAAAGACCGGAGCCCATTGATCGCTGCCCTGACCTTTGAGAACGTGAAGGTTTGAGTCCCCGGCCAACAGCCCCAGACTGGAACTTTCCATCTGCATCTGGCAGTATGGACTCTCCCAGCTCCTTCCAGAGCCGCTGACCGAGCATGTTAGAATCCCCACCGCCTTGGCCCCTGGAGGTTCCGTTAGTAACATTTCCAAAAAGGTAGCGAGTTCTGTAAATTGCATTTATAAATGGAAAACACAAGCCTCTGGTCTCCTAGCAGGATGAGTGTGTACATGGAAACATGCCTACACATATGCCTGCATGTATGTACATATGTTACAAGCATGTATGTGCATACTGGGTTGTCATATCAAACATACTAAAAAAGACGCTGTCCTAAAAGACAGCATAACAGTTTTGGTCACAGCCTTCCGAACTGGTCTCAGAGGCCAACACGGATCTTTGAGTGTCGCCTAAAGTCAAGCCTGTTTCTCTGCAGAGATAAAATCTAACGATGAAGCAGTAAATATGGGCCAGTCTCCTGCTTGGAGACCTCGTTAGGAATTGGTCACATGGAATCGCAGGACTGGCAGGCTCAGAGATGGGCTCTCAGCTGGCGTCTTAACTCCTTCCAGAGGAAACGGGCTTTTACAGCGAACGGTGGAAATATGGTAGTAGAGGCCCTGCCCGAGCTGAGAGCCCCAGCCAGTGGCCGGTGAGCTAAGAACGGGCCCAGACGCTGGGCAGTGCCGGGGTACAGCTGGGCCTGACCATGGGGACAAGAAAAATGGACGACCATTTTAGCAGTGGGGACTTAAAGATCTTGCATCTTTCTGCAGGCATCCCTCAGCCCATGAATACTACGATCCAAATGACTACATTGGGGACATCCACCAGGAGATGGACAGGGAGGAGCTGGAGCTGGAGGTAGGAGCCGTTATTTTAAGAGTCATTATCAAGAATGCACAATGCCTACTGAGTTCTCTATAAGCATAAGTTTTGTTTATGGAAAAGATCAAAAGCATGAACCGCTTTTAATCATGCCGGTGGAAAGTTCTTTCCCCCCTCAAAACAGAGCTTATCAATCAAGTCCAAAAAGCAGAAATTTACGATTTCTTTTTTTTTTAATTTGAATCACTTAAGAGATAGGACAATAAATCCTGTTGTCAACCTCTGAATGCACCCAATCCATACATCCTTGTAACTAACGTGAGCCTCCTCACCTTCCTACCGTTTGTCACTTTTTTTTACTCAAAGGTAGAGTAAAAGAAGGCTCAAAAAGAAGTAGATAAATTACTAGAGAGAATGCTAGCCCACCCTCAACAAAAAGGGTTTGCTCACTGATGCACTTGCTTCAAGTTTTCTGACACTGATTTCGAAAAAAAAACAAACAACTCCATAAACCCTCCTCGAGGGTTATTTGAGGCCAAATACGTCTCAAGATTCATATAATTTCAAATTGGCCTCTCTTTAAGTTTTAAACTATTTAGAGGACACCAGGCCACCACCAGAGTTTTATTCTTCATTGTCCTTTTAAGGAGAATGATAAAATATAGAGAAATCGCCAATTTTCATAAGGTATTTATATTTTGGGGAAAAGTGTTTCATATTTCAACATTTTTTAAAAAAAACACAAGTATTTTTGAAAATTGATTTTATGGAATAAGGCAGTAGGGCGCCTTTTAAAAAGACACCTGAGGTTGACAGGTAAGGCCTTTGGCACCCTCAGAAGGCCGCCTGATGTTTTATGCAGTTTGGTGGCCAACTGTCGTGTAGTCCAGGCTTCCCTAAGAATACCTTTGAAGCTGATGAGTTGGTGAGTGGCACTAGGTTGTGTGCAGTGACAGAAGGAGCTGAATAGTAGAAAACAACTATGCCCCTTAAGTTAAACTTGAAAGTTACCAAAAGTTCTCATTTTGAAACAGAACGCGAAGACCAATAAAAGTGTCAAAATGACAACTTCACTGACTGTACCCTTATAGCCACGTGAGCTCAAAGTATTTGTCCCTAGAGGCATGACTGACTCAATTATGACAATTTTTGGACAATTTAAACTTTCCCCTAAATGCATCTGAACAGGAATAGCGATTATTCTAACCCTAAAATCCGTTGGCAGTTTCTGCTTGCTGTTAACAAACCAAAGCACTTGCCAATCCAATTAATTGCTCCAGGAAACGTAGCTTTGTCCTTTCCAAAAAAAATAAAAGATTCTGCCTTGTACGCACATTGTCCTGTCTCCCCATGTTCAGGGCAGGTTTATGAAGCAGCTGTGACTCCTTTAGACACTTGTTCAAGTTCATACATGTTCTTTTCCATGGGAGTTCATGATCAAATGCATTTGGGAAATGCCAGGTTGAACAAAAACTAAACAGACTTCTTAGAAGACTTCTCAGACTCTTGACTATTTAATTGGCACGTAAAGCCCCTGGCAGGAGGGAAGTGGGTACAGGAGGTAGAATTTCCCTCACTTCTTTGGCCAAGTACTTGTTTCTATTTCCTAATTCTCTGAAACACTCTTGGAAAAACATCACTCTGCAAAAAGGAGGACTATTACAGTAGTGGTCCCCAACCTTTTTGGAACCAGGGACTCGTTTCATAGAAGACAATTTTTTTTTTTTTTGAGACAGAGTCTCAGTCTGTTGTCCATGCTAGAGTGCCGTGGCATCAGCCTCGCTCACAGCAACCTCAAACTCCTGGGCTCAAGCGATCCTCCTGCCTCAGCCTCCCGAGTAGCTGGGACTACAGGCATGCGCCACCATGCCCAGCTAATGTTTTCTATATATTTTTAGTTGGCCAATTAATTTATTTCTATTTTTAGTAGAGAACGGGGTCTTGCTCTTGCTCAGGCTGGTGTCAAACTCCTGACCTCGAGCAATCCTCCCGCCTCGGCCTCCCAGAGTGCTAGGATTACAGCATGCAAGACAATTTTTCCACATATGGGTGGGTGGCCAAGCTCTGTGGGTTGGGGACTGCAGCTTTATGGGACAATGATGAAATCATTGTGACAAAGAGTTCTTTTAAAAAGCTGTCAGGAATCTCAAGCTAGACTTAAGTAGTAATATAGACTTTCCATTCTTTGATATTTAGTTCCACTTGATTTTATAGCAGTGGGTTTTTTAGTTCTTTTTTCAGTTTCTGATCCCCTTTGAGAATCTGATGGAAGCTACAGTCTCTCCCTGGGAAAAAAAATGCCCCTGTTTATAAGAGTTTCAATCTGGTTTCAGGAGACACACTGAGCCCCCATAGTACCTTCCCAGTTTGGGCCATTCTACTTAGAATTTTCTGTTAAATCTGAATATCACCAGAACTGTTACTCGCTTTCTATTTCCCTTGAACTCAACTTATTTAAACTAAGGTAATTTTATTTTAAAGGAAACACACTATACAATGGCCTGAAGCAGAAAGTCAGCATCAGTTGCCAGAAATGGAAAGTCCCATACAATTAAATGCAGTGGACACAAGACGGTGTTATTAAATCCTTGTGCCTACTGAGAGCCCCAGGCCTCTGTCTCCTGCTCACTTTTTTTTCTAAGGAGATCTGCTTGTATTAAAAAGGTGTTACGACTAGCCCAACTGAGCCTTCCTCCCTAAAGGAAGTAACTTTCTCAGCACAAACTCCCTGAGTGCATCCAGCTTGGGGTAGGAGCAAGCCACTCGGAATCCCCTTTCCTGGAACCTTGCTATGCAAAGTGTGGGGACAAGGACCAGAGCGTCACCTGGGAGAGGTGGCAGCTGCCGGCCCATGACCTACAGAATAAGAGTCTGCACTATCACAGGGTCCCTAAGTACCTATTAGAGTCAGAGGGTTCCTGCACCAGATAGAGGCCATAGTCCCCGTGTTCTCGTGACTCACACCAGTGAGGCTTTGCTTGTGTGTTTCATTCACGAGAGTGAAGAGCTGCCCCTCCCCCAAGTCATTAATATTGCCCACGGGCTAGGAATGACTGGCCCCTTATAGGCATGCTACCCTGTGCTCATAGACTGCTGCTTTCTAGGATAGAAGCAGAGACAAAGAACACAGATGTTTAGCCAAATATTTTCAATGCTACCCATCTCACTGAGTCTCCGTTCTGTGACATCTACTGTCTGGTGCTAGAAATGCAAAATCAGGAAGTCACCACCCCGCCTGCCTCTGCGGGGCTGATAGCCATTAGGACCGTGAGTCATTAGCATATCTTTTCTGGAACATTCTCTGTCCCTAGCTCCTTTGTGGTTTTGGGGTTTTTTGGGTTTTTTTTGAGACAGAGTCTCGCTTTGTTGCCCAGGCTAGAGTGAGTGCCGTGGCGTCAACCTAGCTCACAGCAACCTCAAACTCCTGGGCTCAAGCGATCCTCCTGCCTCAGCCTCCCGAGTAGCTGGGACTACAGGCATGCGCCACCGTGCCCAGCTAATGTTTTCTATATATTTTTAGTTGGCCAATTAATTTCTTTCTATTTTTAGTAGAGATGGGGTCTCGCTCGGGCTGGTTTCGAACTCCTGACCTCGAGCAATCTGCCTGCCTCGGCCTCTCAGAGTGCTAGGATTTATAGGCGTGAGCCACCGCGCCCGGCCCGTCCCTAGCTCCTTTGAATGGTTCTCACAGAGCACTCCAAGTCTATACGAGACAGGCAGTCTGCTTTACCATTTGGTCATTTGTCCACTGCAGCTTAGATGTTGCCAGGTTATTTCTGTTAGCAAACACCATCTCATAAAGTGACCTGGTGGCTTGGGCAAATGGCCATCCTAAATTCTAACGTCGTGATGGCGGAGGTGGCCCAGGCTAGGGATGGCTCTGCTGGGGTCTGAGTCACCAGGAGGGCTCTTCTTTAAGGAACAGTAGCTGGACTTCCACCACTGCTCTGTGTCTTTGGAGAATCACCTGGTCGGTTCGAGAAGGTTAATAAACAAACCTCCCTACAGTCTCCTAAAGACCCAGACTCAGTTTTGGGGGACAATGGCATATAGCTGTCATCTCTGCTTCTTAGAACACTCAACAGTCTTTTTTTCTAGGCTCCCAGATCAGGCTCTTTTGAGTGAGGGAGCAGCCAATCTCAACACACCACTCATCATCTCAATTGAATTAGACCACATCAACACCTTTCGAAGAACTAGCTCCGTGGATATTATATATGAGGAAAATAGGCATGAGTGTGTTGGGATATTATGGAAACAAATGCACAGAGAAAAACAGATGTTCTCTCTTTTAAAGTACACAAAATGATCATATTTAGGTAAGCGTCAAATCCCTGTTATTGTAAAACTGCTTCGAGTTAAAGGAATTATACTCAAATATACCCCAGGGTTGAACAGCCAAATAATTACCCATAAATTTTCAGCTACTGAACACCTGCTCTAGATCTTCCTGGAGGCAATTAAGAAAGAAAATAGATGTCCAAAGAAGGCTCTTTCCTTTCTCTATTGTCTTAATTTCCCAGGTGATTCCTCAGTAGCGTCCTAGCCAGTTGGATCTGCTGTCACCTGGATTGCATGCTGATGATGTAACCGGAAAGGAAAAGCAAGCCACAATTTCAACAAGGGACTAAGTGATCTCCAAGCCCGGTTTCATAGAGCAGCTCAAGTAGATCAGAAGGGAATTGGGACTGACTCAGAGACAATGCAGGATGCTATAAGCCCAGGCGTCCTCAAACTACAGCCCTCGGGCCACATGTGGGCCAGCTAGCACATTTATCCGGCCCTGCGGGTATTTTTGCCGCCGCTGCCTGTCCTGCTTAGCAGCCGATTCATCCCGGGCCCACGGTGCACACTCTCCAACGGTCTGAGGGACAGTGAACTGGCCCCCTGTTTAAAAAGTTTGAGGACCCCTGCTCTGGCCATTCTAGGAACTGTCCTTTAGCCTTTGAGACACAGGGTACAGGGAACTTGAGGTCGCCTCCTCATGACTTTTCTAGTACCATCGAGATCTTTTCCATTGTTTGTACTACCACTTGCAAACCAGCATCTTTGTCCCTGCCTGGTACTACCGTAGATCTTTACATGCCTCAGTTGTCTGCCCAAATGTCACCTCTCCAGGGGAGCTTCCCTGATCACTCTCCAAAGCACCCCTAGGCCAAGAGTGTCATTATCTACCTACAATCTTCCCTGCTATAATACAAGTTTCACGAGCACTGGGTGCTTACGTAACTCATGCACTGTTGTATTCCTCTTGCCTAGGTAGTGTCTGTCATAGTAAATATGCATTAAATGAGGGAAGAAAAGCCTTGTTTTACCCCATCTCGAACTTCAGGTCCTTGAGGCTAAACAGTCTTTAGAGATCTCTCTGTAGTGCCAAGATTAGATTAGAAACTGTTAGGATAATTTAAAGAAGAGTTCTGCTTCCATGGCCAGTCTTCCTGGAGTTGGATGAACCACTGAAACGAGCTGGGCTCCCCCTTGATTAAAATGACTGATGCTAAAACCGAGAGTGGAATGGGCCCCCTTCATGCTTTTAATTGGAATATCGGTGCAGTTTCGTTTTTATCAAACAGTCCATCTAGACCAGAGAGCAACAGGACACCCGTAGTGGGGTAGCTGTAATCCAGAGAATGCTGATATATTATTCATACCACTTTGATTAATCGTTGTCTTTGAAAGTTTATCTCCATCATCACGGACAGATATGCATTGATAACCTCCGTGCTTTCAGCAATATGCTCAATTGCACGCGGCTAGCTCATGTCAAAAAGAAATAACAAGAATTTTCAAAGCAGCCAATAAATTTAAAGAATTTTAGTTAAAACTGTTGAATGGCTGAGAAGTTGGTTGCAGAGAGACTTGCCCGTTAGGGACAGAGCCATGCTGATTTTGCATTTGGATTGTTATTCTGCCTGGGACTCTCAGGTTCATTCATTCAGTCTCATTGAGCACCTACTATGCACAGCCTACAAAGCTAGACATTGCTTTCATTGTGTTAATGCCATTCATTATCCTACTACTATCGCCTTACTGTAATCTTCTTTATGAGCAAACAAGGTAAAATGCAAATCTGTACCAATACAAAGACGACAGCAGCTCTTACCTTGTTTTTCAAGAGTTTCTGAACATCTATCACAGGTTTGCTCCATGAGCAGTCAGATTCTTCTCTGTGATGTTGGAGCATCCCTTGGGAATTGAATGACTGAGGCCAAGTCATAGACCTTCTAAAAAGGTCTAGATAAGGCAAGGAAATACTATAGCCACACCATCCCGTCTCACGTAAATGTCAAGTAAATACCTAGAGTAAGTTCCAGAATACCCTTTGCTTTATTACTGAAAATGTGCTACACTAGTATTCATCTAGTACCACTCATCCTCTGATAACACAAACTACTTCCAAGAGAAAAAACTGCTCCCAGAGTACTGCCCTTCAAGTAGAATCATGCTGCCATTCTAATCTCTGTTTTGCGGAGCGGGTCCTGAAGTTTTACTGCACGACCAACTAGAATTGGGCAGGGGCAGAAGAGAAAAGCTTTGACATGCTCGGGGCAAATGTTTCTGATGACAGTGGGCTCTTCCTCTGTGTGCCCCACTCATCCACCTCGAGGACAGAGTGTGGCCTTTGCAACGTTGAAGTCAAAATGAGACTGTCCCCACTGCAGCCCATCCTGGGACAATCTGTGACGGACTCACAGGTTGCGTTACGCGGTGTTGGTCTCTATACTGGCGTGAGGGAGTGGGCTCTCAGAAACTGTCACTAGCTGGGAACAGACCTAGTAACGGGACCCTCTTTTTGTGCACGCAGAAATCTCAAACAGCATTTATGGAAAAATCTATTACTAATGTGCTAACCACATGTCGGGGGGATGGCAGAATATGAGAAGTGCCCTAGCGAGGAAGCATAAGCAGTTCTTGATTCAATTATCAGTGATTCAGATGAAAATATTTCAAAGCATCAAACATTTTTGGATATCTTTTGTTCAAGCCCAGAAGAAACTTTTCTCCCTGGTTTAAAAGAATGAATAGATTTGACCCTGTTCTTGTGCCAGTACCAAGCTGTTTAATTGCTATAGCCTTGTAGTATAGTTTTAAATCTGGTACGTAATATAGTTTGAAATCTGGTAAATTGATACCTCCTATTTTGTTTTTATTGCCTAGGATTGATTTTGCTATACGGGGTCTCCTCTGGTTCCATATGAAGCATAAAACTATTTTTTCTGTATCTGTGAAAGATGGAGAAGGAAACAATATCCCACCAGTAGTAACATGAACTAATATCAACTTTTATAGCTTAACAGTTCTCCAGATCTCTGTCAATCAAAATATTGACAAAGAAGAGAGTAGAAATGCTTTTCAAAAGTTAGGTTCTATCAAAATCATATACTTGAAGTCTTTTGATAGTAGACCACCTCCATACGTGGTATAAAGCCAAAACTAGACATTTCTGTATAGCAGAACATCAGCTATCACATTCCCTAAGAGTTCTGAATACCCCCTAGTACATTATGCCATCCTTTTCCAGACCTGATTTCCAGATGTTTCCCTTTCCTCGGCTCTTAAAGCACTGCACTGGCATCTCCATGCATAACCCGGTGTTGTGCTTGTCAGACTATCTATGGTACCAGGTTGGCTGGTTTACTGTTTACTTTTCAATCTGTCTCTGATGAGTACATGGTTCTACCATGTATGACTATGTAACTCACCCCATTTGTGAGTCATTCAGCCATACCTGAACCGGTCTACACCTTCACTGGTGAGACAAGTCTGCTAATCCTGCCCTTGGCTATCGAGGCAATGTCCAGCTACTGTAGAAGTTTCTCAACACGACCATGAAAGCACACTTTGGGCAATACTGGAATAAAGCCCAGTGAAACTATGATATCTTTTATACTTGCTTAGGAGATATAATCACCCTGGCAGCCAGTCATTTGGAGAAAGCTACCAACTTGTGTATCATTTTTAATTCTGTTAAAAGCAAATAATCACAATGTTTAGTGCCGTTCCCCTTTTTTCTCCCTGCAATCTTCCCACTGATCTCTCGCTCTGCTTTGGTTGCACGCAGCCCTGTTCCAGGACCACACGGCTCAGTGGTGGCATTTGAGCCACGTTTGTGTAGCTGGACCTAAACCAACAGTCACGAATGTTATTGATTCAGACTAAGCACGAGAAAATGCCCAGACCGAGACAGTCTTCCCTGTACTCAATGAAGGGTACCCTCAAGAGGCATACCTGAGGATGTGTTTGAAAGATGATGATGTTTGACTAGTGTATTTGTGGCATGGAAACTGGTTATTCCAAAGTATTTGGAAACCCAAGTATTTGGGTTTGCCCCTAAAACTCATGCTTAGTCTATTTCTCAAACATAAGGGAAAGAAATTTCCATCTAACGTAACTGAGTTATCAAAAATTAATGTGGTTTCCTTTCATGAGACTGTACCATATTTCCAGAGCTATAATTAGGAAACTTGAATTAATTAACATATCAATGTTCAGAAAATAAAGTTATCTTACGGAGGGGGGCATTGAAATATACCCATGCTAATGACTTCAGGCAAGTAACCATGCCTGACCATACTTACAACACGGCTGGTGCTGGAGATTTCCTATGGGCCAGGTACATGCTAAGCTTAGCTCTGTGTGCCTCACCTCAGGACACCCTACCCTGCTCGGGGAGGCAGGTTGACATGTACTAGTGAGAGAGCAAAGACTTCGATGTAACAATAAGTCCATGATCAAGATGCCAGGAGGAGGTAGAGTTGGGATCTGAGCACAGGTCTGCCTATCTTCAGAATCTCAACTCTACACCACCATGTTGTTATACTAACCTCATGTCAGCCAGAAAGATCATCAAAAGTCAATCAGATCATGACAGCTCTCACTCAAAACCTTTTGATGGGCTCCTGCAGTGTCCCTACCTGGTCTGGCCCTGCCACGCTCAGCCCACCTCTCTCTCGCTTGCCATACAGGGCTTTGGCCACGCCAGCCCAGGGCCTTCGTACCCACTGGCAGGGTCTTGGGTACCATGCCTTTTATAGGGGAGGGCTCAAGAAGTATCTGCTACAATCACAGAGCTGCAAGAACTTCGAGAGGCACCACTTGGAAGTGGTCCCCAGAGACTGTGGCACAGAGACCCCCTCCACCCTCCTGGTTGGTGACCAGGTAACACTGTAAAAAATCAGACCCAAAGATCTGCCAGAGAACTTAGTATCAGGTGGCCCTTCACAAAGGCCTGCGGCGTACCACTGCACAAAGCTACACGAGTCATGGGCAGAGTGGGTGGAGAGAGGCCAGGGCCTGTTCACTTTCTGAGAGCCCCAAGATGTTCCCCACCCTCCTAAGGCTCAAAACAACTCAAAAGTTGTGACTTCATTCCGAAGCGCAGACTGGTCGGCAAATGCAATAGCATTCCCTGCGCTCATGTTCCCCGCGTTTGGGTTCACTTTGCTTTTTATCTTATTTAATTTGCAGTAATAGCAGCTGAAGCTAATTTCTCGACTGTAAATACCACAGCTGTTGTGGAAGGCATTAATTGCACACTATCACGCTACCCTCCTCTCTCGGATCAATGTATGCGTAATCGTTTGCATGGTCTACAACTGCGAATGCTGAGGGAGCGCGTCGTGAAATAATCTAACCAGACACACTGGAAACATTCACACTGAAATGGCTGGGGTGGTTTGGGGTATGGAAATCATCTTGTTTGCAGCGGACGGTGAAAGAATGCTTTTTAAAAGCCCTACCCCAGAAGTCTTGACGCCGGGTGAAATATGGGTAATTTTTCTTTGGGGGAATCAATGAAATAACTATTTTCAAAATGACTTTATATTGACTGAAAGGTCAGAAATGACCCAGGCATTGATCCTGTGTCCATAATCACTTTTTGTTTGGCAAGTTCACTGGTCCCTACACAGTTGAATGCAGAGAAATCCAGTTTATCATTTAAACAAAATATTTTTAAAGCATCTGACGTCCTCCCTCTCTCTCATTGCCTGCTGGCGTCTTCCTGGGACTGCCTTTCTTTGTCTAGGAGGTGGACCTCTACAGAATGAACAGCCAGGACAAGCTGGGCCTCACCGTGTGCTACCGGACAGATGACGAAGACGACATTGGCATTTACATCAGCGAGGTAACAAAGCCTGAGCTTTTATAACTAGCATAGCAAGGCCAAAAGCATGTGTTTTGTATTTTTCTTTTGGACACTCACCGACCTTAACTCTAGAGATCATCAGAAGTCTTTGGAAAGGCACAAATTACCCCGTCCCTTTTATCACACTCCACGGAGTTACAATCTTTACACGGGGGTTACGTTCTAGTGTCAGTACTTGAGGCAAAATTACCCTCGAGAAGCGTGCAAACCAGCCATAAAATGGAGCCGTTTACATGGTTTTGTGTGTTCAGCCCCGAGCAAAACACAGATTGCATTTCCCAATTCATGTTCACTGAGTGGATGGGAGTCACTTACAATTTTTAAAGTCTCCCTTGATTGCTCTCTCTTTTTTTTTTCCTTTTGGTGGAGTATAGATAGTTGAGATTATATAAGTTAAACGTAACTTATGCATACTTCAGAAAGTAATGTTGGAAGCTGTTTTTTCTTCCCAGAGAAAATAATGCAAAGCAGTGGATTTTCAATATGGAAACTTTGCTACGCACACCCGTTCTTGCATGTGCAGAAACCCAGTTTTGTCAGGAAATGAGATCTGTCTCTATAGGATCAAGTACCAGGCTTAATATCCTTTTAGATGTATGGCATCCTCCAAACTTGAGTTGACCCCCAATTTTTACATTTTGGGGCACCCCTTACCCCTTTTCTCGGTCCCACTTCTCTCAATTACATTTCATTTTAAAGTTATTTTCCAAAATTGAATACAAACATTTGGCATAAAATCATCGAGGTACGGGTGGTAGTCAACATAATGAAGGGTACTTGTTAAATCAACGCTGTAGAACAGGTTAATTTATTACTGCATGTGCAAGAAAAGTCAGCCCTGCCTCTTCAGGGCCTGTCCCCACCGCTGTGTGACAGGGTTGCCATGCAGGGTCCAAGAGCAGGCCCTGCAGAGGCTTGGAAGCAGCCCCTGTCCTTGCACGACAGTCAGTCTCGTTTATTTCTGTGCAAAACGAACACAGGGAACGAGCACGACTGTGTGTTAGAGTGTGTCTTTGGCAAGCACTGCTGTTTACTTCCATGCCTGTCTGGGTTCATGCTGAGATGGTCAATGTGTGTTTCAGATCGACCCCAACAGCATCGCGGCCAAGGACGGGCGCATCCGCGAAGGAGACCGCATCATCCAGGTAGGTGGGCTTCCAGCCACCGTGACATCAGCGTGAGCCTGTCCCCGAGGAACAAACTGGTTCTAACGGTGGCTTTAGGGTTGAAAACGCAGGAGAGGTTAAAGAAGAGGGATATTGCAAGTTCAGATGTGTAGTGAAGCCAGACCAGTTGAATTAATGAGGCTAACGCTGGGCAAGGAGATAGGCAATAGGGAGTGGTGGCGACTGAGACAAAGTGGAGAGAAGATGTCCCCTATGAAGATGGCCTTGCAGAATATAAGCAAGTTCACCCCATTTTCATTCATTCTGTTTGGGCCAAAGACATTCTATCAGCGGAACAACTCAGGCCAACAACTGGCAAGTTAGGAACCAGAATAACTCTCGTTTTAAATTTCTCTGAAAGATGGTGGATCTTGACCTTAAAATGGGAACAGAGATGGCAAAGGTAGCAGAACTGATTGAGTAGTTTTTTTAATTTCTCGACTCAACATTTACCATTCTGGAACCACTTCTAAAGGTAAATTCCTGTACCATAAACCCTGTCATTCCCTCTGGTCCAAACGAGGCTGTTTCTTTCTCTTTTAAGCTACAACCTTTGCTAATCTCACAGAAACAGATTCTTGGCTTTGTTGTATCCACAAGGTTTAGCTCTCTACCTCTCCTCTCATTCCTAATCCACCGTGTTTATTTTTCTCATTACATACCTCGCCATGACTCATTCTGGTTTCCATTTTTTTCTACTGTTCTCTAGCCAGAACCCTCAGCTGCTTGGGGGTCAGGCAGCTGAGGTTCTGAGTGACCCAAACCTTCACCCCCGAAGGGTCCGGATCCTCAGGGTTGCTGGAATTTTCCATAAACCTTCACTACTGAGAATGGAGGTGCCCCAAGGAATTCCTGGGTTCAAGTCATGGTCCTCCTCGTCTCCTCTGTGCCACAGCAACCCCATGTCCCCTGGATCAATCCGTCCAACCAGTGGAGTCACCTCTTTTGCTACTTGTTGGTTCAGTGGCGTGAGGAGTCACGGGGAAGGCTCAGCTACCACCTCAGTAGGACCATTGCTGTGTCCCCTTCTCGACTAAGAGTTCCAGACTAGCAGTGCTCAGAGTCACCGGGACATGTGAGCAAAAATCCTGCAAGAGGGTTATGAGGTGTGAGAGTGACCCTCTGTCTGGCCTACAGAAGTTAAAACTATCAAACTGGGCACACAAAACACCGGGTATAATTCTTCTCCTACCCTCAACTTCCATCATGTTCATATCAGATATGTTGCTGCCTTTTCTCCTAAGTTATCTAAAAACGTAGTAATGCTCTAGCCAATCCCACATATACTACTATTATGTCTGATTAAATTGTTTAGATGTTCTCTTTGCACAACCGTGTTCTGGGATTCCAGCCCTTTCGGTTCACACTGCACCCACAGACCAGAGAAGCTGCATTGTTTCAATGTTTCCTTCCTAAAATCACCATTCTTTTTTTTTTGAGACAGAGTCTCGCTTTGTTGCCCAGGCTAGAGTATGTGCCGTGGCATCGGCCCAGCTCACGGCAACCTCCAACTTCTGGGCTCAAGCAATCCTCCTGCCTCAGCCTCCCGAGTAGCTGGGACTACAGACATGCACCACCATGCCCGGCTAATTTTTTGTATATATATTTTTAGTTCATCAATTAATTTCTATTTATAGAGATGGGGTCTCACTCTTGCTCAGGCTGCTTTCAAACTCCTGGCCTCGAGCGATCCTCCCGCCTCGGCCTCCCAGAGTGCTAGGATTACAGGCGTGAGCCACCGCACCCGGCCAAAAATGAGCATTCTTTACAAGCTCTACAGAAGTTCTATGTTCCACCTGTGAATGGGTGATAGACACAGGCCTGAATAATACAGAATGATTTTGCACAACCCAATCATGCTATTTTCTACCCACTTCCACTTTTTTTTTTTTTTTAAGATTAATGGGATAGAGGTACAGAACCGTGAAGAGGCCGTGGCTCTTCTAACCAGTGAAGAAAATAAGAACTTCTCGCTGCTGATTGCAAGACCCGAACTCCAGGTGAGCAGACTTCCTGCAGACGAACCTGGGTGTCTGTATTTCTCAAACAGGAACCCCAGTCCTGTAAAACAGCACCTGAGTACTGACTCTGAGCCAGAAGGTGTTTTGTACCCTGAGAATGTGATCAACCCACTTGATGACTTAACCCTTGGAGGTTGGTGCTGACACCTTCCCGTCCACACTGCAGGACCACAAGGTTCACCAATGCGTGGGGATCATAATGAAGGAAAAGGAAAGGAAACAGAATGAAATGGGAAACACAGCCAGGGTCACGATCATCAGGATGTTTGCTTTTCCCAAGGCCCGGCAGATACTCCAGTCTTGATCTGTGCAGGTCCTGTTTACAATAGCGCAGTGTAGGAAATTAGAAATATTAAAGAAAAATTGATAAATAATAACGCTTTGTGATCACCTAATAAGTGCCAGGCCCTGTACAGAATACTTTTCGCACAGGTAAGCCATGCCAGGTATAAGACTGAAGGTATACACGTTACCCAGAAAGACCTAGAAGGAGCATGATGAAAAGAAACTCAGGCCCAAGTACTCTGATTCAGAAACCACGATGTTACAGTAACTCCTTCGATGGAAGGGATCAGGAACTCGTACTAGGTGGCACTCTTGATCTACTTAGAATGGCTCTAGCGAAACGTCGGGGTCAGTAGATCTCCCTAGGTACGAAACCCACGTGAAAAAATCATCTAGAGACAGCGACGTAAAGGGTGTCTGGCTCACCCCAAGTGGTGAGCTTGAAGGGAACTTCAGCAGTCCAGGGTCACAGACCTTTTCTGGTCCTTTAAGATCATGAATGTTTGACTTGGGCGGCCACGTAGCCTGTGTTGCCACTGTCGTGCAAAGGCAACCATACACGGTACGTGCAAGAATGGGCACGGTTGTGTTCCAGTTCAGCTGTTGTGGGTTTCTGTTGTTGTTGTGTTTAACAAAAGCAGACAACAGGCTGGATTTGGCCAATCCCTGACTAGTCTACTCTTTTTTTGCACAAGATGGATAAAGGCCTGATGCCACTGATTTCCTTGCCCAAGCCAAACAGCTAGTTAGTAAAACCTACTTTCTTTGCAGAAAGAACTCTTTCCACTAAGAATTGTTTCTCTTCGGGGCCTGCTGCACACACGTGGGAGGCATATTTAGATCTACCCGACCCTTCTGCACAGGCAGCCTGCTGTCCCGACAGCAGCTAATGTGGATGAAAGAGTTTTACCCCACAAAATATCACGGAACCTAGAAACTTCCCCAACCATGGCATAAGGTCGGAGGTCTCTAATGTCAGGATGAGACCTGCAGCAAAACCCTGGGCACACTGCATTTTGATGACGTCTAGAGGGAGCCCTAGAAATAGTTTTCCCCAAGGTAATGTCCTTTCTTTAAAAAAATAAATAAAAAGAATCTGTTCCGAGGCATGTGTCTCCCCTCCCCCCACCCCCAGCTGGACGAGGGCTGGATGGACGATGACAGGAACGACTTCCTGGACGACCTGCACATGGACATGCTGGAAGAACAGCACCACCAGGCCATGCAGTTCACCGCCAACGTGCTCCAGCAGGTAGCACCCCTGGGCCACCCCCCTGCCCTGCTGCGCTGGAGGAAAATCTGGTCCCTCCAGGATGCTAGAGACTGTGAGAAGCCCACCCACCTAGAAGACAGAAAAAAAAAAAAATCAGCCTAAGTGCTTTTCTATTTGAGCAGAAGCACAACGCAAGCTGACCCGGCTTTTAAAGCTGAGCAAAAATGCCAAGGCGTAGCTGACCTTTTGGTATTTGTCGGGAAAACACATGTGCCAGCCTTACAGAGACTAGAGAAAATAAAGTCATGCTTTGGAAAGCAAAGCAATCCCCTTTGTTTAAACTGGAGCTGCTGAGAGTTCTACACCCCCCTCCTGCCATTGTCAGAGTCATAACAACCCCCGTACCGTGTCCCACAAGAGCTAAAACAAGGCCCTTCGCGCATCTTCCTACCCCTGCATGCACTGGATCATTTCATAGTGAGAATCATTCATGGAGGTAAAGTGACTATTACCCCCATTTTACAGATGAGAAAACTGAGGACAAAGGTAATGACTCCCCCAGGTTAGGTTGCCCAGGTAGACGCAGGGAGGTGTGGCTAATTCCCAGGCCCTTGCCCTAGCCCTACTCATTAGATGCTGCACGCACCTCAGCCTTGGAACCGGAGAGCCTGCTCTATCAGGAAACACTGCAGGGAAAGGTCAGCCAGGGGTACCTGTGGGGCCTTCCTGCCTGTGACCCTTTGTTCTTGTCCTCTCCCGCCGCGCAGAAGAAGCACGAGGAGGACGGCGGGACCACGGACACGGCCACCATCCTGTCCAACCAGCACGAGAAGGACAGCGGCGTGGGGCGCACGGACGAGAGCACGCGCAACGACGAGAGCTCGGAGCAGGAGAACAACGGCGACGACGCCGCCGCGCTGGCGGGGCCGAGGAAGCTCACGTGCAGCCAGGACACCCTGGGCAGCGGCGACCTGCCCTTCAGCAACGAGTCCTTCGCGTCGGCCGACTGCACGGACGCCGACTGCCTGGGCATCCCGGCGGACGAGTGCGAGCGCTTCCGCGCGCTGCTGGAGCTCAAGTGCCAGGTGCGGGGCGCGGGCCCCCCCTACGGCGCGGACGACGCGGCGGGCCGGAGCGACCCCGAGAGCGTGGACAAGGAGCTGGAGCTGCTCAACGAGGAGCTGCGCAGCATCGAGCTGGAGTGCCTGAGCATCGTGCGCGCGCACCGCCTGCAGCAGGCGCGCGAGCCCTGGGCGCTGCACCCCGGCGGCTTCCGCGGCTACAACCCGGGCGCCGACGTGCGCAGGCGCGAGCTCGCGGACATCACCGAGCTGCCGGAGAAGTCGGACAAGGACAGCTCGAGCGCCTACAACACGGGCGAGAGCTGCCGCAGCACCCCGCTCACGCTGGAGATCTCCCCCGACAACTCCTTGCGCAGGGCGCCCGAGGGCCTCGGCTGCCCGGGCGGCGACGGGGCCGGGGGGACCAACGACGCCTACGGGCCGCCCCCCGGGCACCTGCTGTCCATCACGGAGGACCCCGAAGTGGGCACGCCCAGCTACAGCCCGTCGCCGCCGCAGGACCCGGACCCCGGCCAGGGCGCGGAGGGCAGGGAGCGGAGGGGCAGCGACGGCGGGAGCAGGAGCCCGACGCCCAGCCCCAAGCCGGGCCTCGGTGGTGGCGGCGGCGGCGGCGCCTACCTGCCCGCGCTGCACCACCACTCGCCGTACAAGCACGCGCACATCCCCGCGCACGCGCAGCACTACCAGAGCTACATGCAGCTGATCCAGCAGAAGTCGGCCGTGGAGTACGCGCAGAGCCAGCTGAGCCTGGCGAGCGCGTGCAGGGACCTGGCGGCGCCCGAGCCCCCGCGCGCGGAGTGGAAGGTGAAGGTGCGCAGCGACGGCTCGCGCTACATCACCAAGCGGCCGGTGCGCGACCGCCTGCTGCGCGAGCGCGCGCTGCGCATCCGCGAGGAGCGCAGCGGCGCCACCACGGACGACGACGCGGCCAGCGAGCTGAAGCTGGGCCGCTACTGGAGCAAGGAGGAGCGCAAGCAGCACGTGCTGCGCGCCCGCGAGCAGCGGCGCCGGCGCGAGGCCCTGCTGCAGAGCAGGCTGGGCGGCCTCCGCGAGCAGCAGGCGGCCGACGACAGGCGCCAGCTCAGCATCCTGGAACTGAGCCACAAGAAGATGATGAGGAGGAGGAACAAGAAGATCCTCGACAACTGGATGACCATCCAGGAACTCCTGACGCACGGCACCAAGTCGCCGGACGGCACGAGGGTGTACAACTCCTTCCTGTCGGTGACCACCGTGTAATGGTCGCTGCTGCGTCGTGTGCATGCGTGACCACCAGAGACCACTCCCGGGGGGGTAGAAAGTCCTGCCTCGTTCAATGCGGCAAGCTGTTTTGTACATAAGATAGATGCGGTCGTCCTGTTTATGGTCCGGAATTTACGCACACCCTGCAACTCCGGGTGCCATAGGTCTATTTTAAGGGGAGGAAGAAAAAGAAAAAAAAATAAAAAGACACCCTTACTTATCTCGGAAGGCAATATTAACAGAGCTTTTTTTTCCAAATAGCAATTGTACTTTTTTACACCTGTTACCCTTTTACATAAAGTGTTTAAATTTCAAAAAGATCTTTTACTAAGCCTACTTTCACAGAACGATTTGTTTAAACTATATTCATATTAAAAAAAAAAAAAAAGTTGAACACGCTTTTTTTCCTGCCTAAAACACAAATGCAACTGCCGGTATGTATTTTTAATGGAACCCTATTTTATACTGCTACTTCGCCGAATGTGTTTCCTATGAGCGATCATTATTAATATTAATATATTGTTTAGGTCAAGGTTTCAGCTCAAACCCACCAAACTCTGTGATTAATGACTTAATACACACAAACAAACCAGCGGTGTTTAGAGTTGGGATGTCCACGTAAACATTTTTCTGGTTAAAGGTTCCCAAGAGAGTGTTAAGGTTTGAACAGAAAGCAAAAATATCATGGAGTGTTACGGAAGTTTAAAGCATGTTTGCAAATACCGCAGCCAGTTGAAAGAATTTGCATGTACAGAAAGTTGTGGCTGGAGAGGCTTGTGGAATTTGAAGTGCTCATTGTGATAATCTACCCTTGCTTTTGTAGATTTGAAGGTACAGACTTACACAAGTGGCTTCATGGAATCAGGATTAGTTAAAAACATTATATGGAAGCTAAAATAAATTATTATTTTCTATTTGATAAGTTTCGCCGTGATTCCTCATTTTGCAGTGGTGCCTATAAAATAAAACCTTTTTGCAGTGTTCGTTTTTTTTTTTTTTTTCCCCTTGTTTCTATTACCTGCTACCTTGGAAGGATTTAACGTCTTTCAGACCATCTGATGCCTTCAATTCAGTCTTGAACCCAATGACAGATATAAAACCAAGGTCTAACAGCAAAGAATAAGGAATCAAATTTGCCATACAATCCTGTATTCTGACTGCCTGTCTTACAGAATGCTACAGCTTGGCCCAATATCCTATAAACAGGAATAACTATGAGCAAGTTTATCAATCAGGGTCATGTTTACAATGAAATCTCCTTGGTTTATTGCACCCATTCCTTTCTGTCAGTAATAATAACAACTCTGGGAGGCTAGGTCCAGCCTTCCATTTCTGAGGTGTATCTGCAAATCAGGCAATATTTTTGTAAACAGTAGCCACCAAACTGGGTGGGCTTCAAAACTGGTATCTTGCAGATTACAACCACCAACCACCAGGATCCTAAATAATGAATTTGCTGTAACTTGATTCCTGATTGTGATGTTTGCACCAATTTCAGCTGTAATGCCTACTGAAAAAAAAATAAAGATAGGAAGGTTGTCATTTTTATTTGCCATGATGCCATATATCTGGTTTACTCACTGATATGACTGAAATTTTGATTGAAATGACCAGGCATTTTAGGCATTTCAGACATAGATTCCTCCCCCCCAGACCCTGCTCAAACCGAAATCCCCCTTCGGGGCCGGAATCTTGAGACTAATTAGTAGGCACACTTGTAATAAAACAACTTAATGAAAATAAAACACTGAAATACTTATTCCTCATTATTAAGATGTCTGTTCATTACCTCTCCGAGAACCAGGCATTGTTAAGATAATTACATCTGCACATTATTCTAATCAGCCCTCCAAGGTGAAATCTTTGCAGACAGTGTATACACTATTGAGGGCCTCAGCTTTCCAATACTCTCCAAGTTCAACTTTCAACAGATTTGGATCCTCATCTCCCAAGAGAAGTTCCTCATCCTTAAGCACTCTTACCTCATACCCTGTCTTCCTAAGTTAATGTTTCACGGTGAAAAAAAAAAACCACCAGTCAGATGAATTATTAATGGCTGCAAATCGTATAAAAGCACTGAGTTTATTTGGAGATACAGCTTTTCTCCCCTTGTGTGTTCTCACTAAAGCTAGAGGGGTGTATATGGTAGCAACAACAAAGAGCTTTAACCTAGACAGTCATGGGATATTCAAGTCAAAGAGAGGGCTTTCTAATCAGGGTTCCTTGTGCGCCTCTGTATTTGGAGCTCAGCCTATACACGCTTAGGAAAAAGTGCAGAGAAATAATAAAATGCATTCAAATCCAATGCTAGATCCTTTGAGTCCAACTTATTTTCAAAATCACAATCATCCAGTTATACTTGGCCATCGCATGCAATGCATTAATAATATGAAGTCTTCCAAATCTAATTTAGCTAATTAACTCCTACAAGGAATTGGAAGAGATGTTAGAAATGAGCACTTAATCAATGAGCAGGGGAGTCAAGGAAGCAAAGAAATGCAACGCAGCTCATTCATAACCAAACTGGGATTTGCATTCGGAACCCAACACCTGGCCCCACAGTTCTTAACTATCCTGTACTTGGGAGAAAAGCCCCCATGTGCACAGTTAACTTAGATGCATTAAATCCTGTACTGTCAACCAAAAAATATATATATTAATAAATGTTTCACCAGCGGATGCCCCACAGTGAGCATAAGCCAAAAAACATGAATCCACCATTGCGTCCATGAGTCAGCACCCAAGTGCTTTCGGGTGCATTTCTGACCTGGTGGCTGAGTTGACAATTCCCTGGGTCGTAGTGATGAGGTGATTCACCGCTTCTGGTCTCACTGACATGAAGCCCTAGAGTTTCCACGTACCTCTCCTGCTCTGTACACTTTATTTCCTGGGCCCATTTCAGAATCTGATGGAAGCTATGGATTCTCGCCGTAGAAAAATATAGTTACAATAAACAACACACAAATAAACTACATATAACTGTGGAGGTTTTACATTCCCCCAAAGTCCATTTACGGACCCCCCTCTAATGGTATAAGAACCCCCAGTTTAGACCAACTGAATTTGATCACTCCATGGGGTTTTCATACTTTTTTTTTTCAATTGCATTGTATAGCACTATTTGATTTGAAGGCCCACTTTTAATATCAACAGATACATTTTTTTATATTAAAACCATATTGCTTAAAGGCAATTAAAATTCAGCAAACCACTAGTACCTGTACTCTTCCAGTCACTATGTTAATGGTTTTTCTCACAGCTAAATAAATTTAGGGACTACAAGTGCATATTCCTGATTCTCCATAGCAGCTGCCCCTCCCACCCCCATCCCCCCACCCCCCCACCCCCCCACCAGCTGGATGGCTCAGGTTTAAACTAATTCTAAAATACAAAGGAAAGGAAATGAGAATTTATTGACCATCTAGAGCTACACTGTCCAATACAGTAGTCAACTAGCCATATCTGGCTATGAAGCTCTTAAAATATAGCTAATCGAAATGTTCCCAAAAACTGGATTTGAAAGGCTTAGTATTTTTAGAAATGTAAAATATTTCAATAATCGTTATGCATGTTGAAATGAAAATATTTTGCACATGTTGGGTGAAATAAAATATATTATTAATTTTATCATTTTTTACTCTTTAAGGTATATGCTATATGATTTTTAATTACATACGTGGCTCGCATTATACTTCCGTTGAACAGAGCTCATACAGAAAGTTCTAGAGCAAGTGCATGCTAAACACCTTCATCATCTCACTAAATCAATATGGCAGGTCTGTGCCTTATCAACAGTTTAGACTCAGATTAAAAACTTCGCCCAGATGAGTGTAGAGATGTGATTTGAATTCGCATCCACCTGATTCCAAACCCTTTACACATCTCTCACCACTGGGCTTCCATGTGCTCAAGAATCAATTCAAAGTGTGTTCAGGTTATGTTGATATTTGTAATATATTCATGATCACAATGAAAAGGAATTGCATCAAAGTGGCAGGCATTTCACTCAGTTCCCTTTCAGTCCTAAGTTATAGAATGTTCTAACTGTCCAGACAAGAACGTAATGACAATGCGTAAAAATACAGGAAGGTGAGGCACAATTAAGTTCTCCATCTTTTAAATGAAAACAGGAGATCCTAAATAGCAAGACTCACAAATACGATGAGGTAGGATTATACATTGCCTACGGAATACTAGTTGGAGAACTAATTAGAATTATGAACTGAAGTATGAAAATTAACCAAGTAATTACATACTTGTAGTCTTCAGAAGTAGGTTACAGGTTACTTGTTAGCAAAATTGCCCAAAACCAAGGAAGCAAACACAATTCTGCCATAAGCAATTGCAACTCCCGCTTTTATTTCTGTTCCCCAGTTGTTTTAAGTATTTGAGGATTTCTGTGGAGCATCAACTAATTAAAAAGAAATCACTAAAACTGAGATAAAGATGCAAGACTTCTCCTGGAAAAGGCTGTCGTCTTCAATTTTGATTAAATGTGAATTCCCTAAAGCAGTTATAAAACAAAGTGTGGTTCTTGGCTTTCATTCAGATGGGGTTTTCTGCTTAAATGGTTCATTTTTCTTTAGCTTCCAATTGCAACTAATCCTGAAAGGGCATGGTCCACAGGGGCATGTGATTTGCCCGTAACATGGTTTTGCCTTTCAATGGCAGAACTCTGACCTCTGTGCGCTCAGCATCTTTGAAAAATGAAAAAATGGGGAATTAATGACCCTTCCTTCGATGGACCTATGGCAAATTTAAACTTGCTCACCAATTTAGTGAGTCCTGCCAGAATCCTAAAAGCCAAATGAAACTCCTAAGACCTCACCAGAGAGTGGCTCAAAAATACCCAAGGATTCAAATCGAATTTGTTCTCCTCTTTAGCTGCCATCCCAGACACGGTGGCTTTGACTTAGCAGTTCCAGCTCCAGGGAATCATGCCCAAAGCCACCAAGGATTCCTTCTGGCCCCCGGTTGCTGTGTGCACACTGGGTCCAGGGCCAGGATGGGTTTTCTGGAGCTTTTAGTCCAATGGGAAACAAAATAGTAATCCGATCACCCCACAAATAACTTAAGAATGTCACTAGGATTGGAGTGGGGGTCAGACAGGAGAGCCAGTGCTGCCGAGTTCAGAGAGTCTCCCTTAAAAACTCATGGTTGAGCTGACTGCGTGTTAAGTAGTCAAAGGAGGTGGTTAAACAGGCAAAGGATACGGCACACACAAAGACCCTGCCAGTGGTGAAAGAGACAGGCTAATTTGAAACAAAAAAAAGACAGTGTAGGCCAGGCACAGTGGCTCACGCCTGTAATCCTAGCACCCTGGGAGGCTGAGGCAGGAGGATCACTTGAGGTCAGGAGTTCAAGACCAGCCTGAGCAAGAGCAAGACCCCCCCCTCCACCATTCTCTACTAAAAATAGAAAAATTAGCCAGGCATAGTGGAACATGCCTGTAGTCCCGGCTACTCGGGAGGCTGAGTCAAGAGGTTCACTTGAGCCCAGGAGTTTGAGGTTGCTGTGAGCTAGGCTGACACCACGGCAAGCTAGCCCAGGCGACAGAGAGAGACTCTGTATCAAAAAAAAAAAAAAGACAGTGTGTCTTGAGTTGAAAAAACAATGGAAAGGAGGTTAGAGAGGATGGCGTGTGAAAAGATGGGAGAGACCGGAAAAAGCCAAACAGGTCCACTTGACCATATTCAATATGGCTGGCATTTATTGAGCACCTAATATGTGCTAGAAAGTATGCCAAATGTTTTACATGCGCGAATTCCCACAGTCATACACAGCCTACGTGACGGGTGAGATTCGTGTCCTTATTTTGCAGGTACAGAAGCAAAGCAGGCTTAGAGAAGTTACCAGCTGGTACACAGCTGGGGGAAAGTGGGAGCAGTTTTTTCTGATCCTACTTACTCACTGTGCAGGGAAGTAGTGACTCCATGATCTCTGCCCTGGGAGAAGCTCATATGTTTCAGCAGATACATATATTATATATATCTGTATATCTACAGTGACCATTTGGGGCCATTTGGACCATTTCCCTTTTTCTACTCAAGGCTGAATCTGCATATGACTCTGATGCTTCTCATTTCCCACTTAGCGCAGATGATAAACTTAACAGGCCTAGTCAACCCCCTTGTGCAGTCAACCACACTGACCGCTGGAGAGAACATTCTCCCCGACCCAGGGCTCCATTTCCCCATCATCCAGCGTGAAACACGCAGATCAGGAGCTTGCAAAGAGAGAGGGTTTCCTTTTCCCTTCCTTACCCAGCTAAATTTCTTAACCACCAGTGCTTACTACCTCTCACCCCTGAGAAGTAGTATCTGATCTCATGAGATGGTCCCATGAATGCATAATGAAGAAGGCAATGGAAGTGGTTTTAGGGCCACGCGGCTTCTCAGATTACGCACAGCCCTGAAATGCCTCTCCTAAATCGGGCCTTGCTGTGTACATTCATGTGAGTGACTCGAATGGAAGAGGGAGATTTTGCAACCCCTGCTGCCAGCCAATCATCTTCCTTCCATAAATGATCTCCAAAGCATTGTAGGCACAGGCCACTGGGTTCCAAAGGCACTAAACCAGGTGTCCTCAAACTGCAGCCCGCCTAGGACATTTATCCAGCCCACCGGGTGTTTTTGCACCCGCTGCCTGTCCTGCTTAGCAGCCGACTCGTCCCGGGGCCATAGTGCGCACTCTCCAACGGTCTGAGGGACAGAGAACTGGCCCCCCCGTTTAAAAAGTTTGAGGACCCCTGCACTAAACAGCCACCTCCATAAAGCACAGACAGCACAGAGAGGCTGAGTAAGTTCCTAACTGATGACAATTTAAGCTTCCCATTTTCTGAGAAGGAAATTTAAGACATCGAATGTAGGTTTTGTAAATGCCTACCAGTCACCCAGAACAAACAAACAAACAAAACCTGCCCATTGGGTTTCGGGGCAGAGTCTTAATGAATAAAGGGGGCTGGGTTCTGACTGCAAAATGAAAATGAATGATTTCAACTCATTAAAAAAAAATTTTTTTTTAATGAGAATCTGAGAACCAACTTCCGTATGACCTGCGCCTTCAGAAATTGCCAGTTTAAACTGGCCCTTGTCGGCAACATTTATGGACTTCATTCCCTTAAGGGCATGGACATGCCCACTCTGGATTCCAAGCCACCAGTGATTTAAGTGGCACTTTTGGGGGAAGGCCACCATTTGACTGATTTTAATCCAGCTTTACAGGAATGAGACCTGTTTCTATTTTCTGGTCCATCAACTCACCTGCTTTTTCCTGCCCCTTAAGAGGGTCACTTCTTTAATACCTAAGGTATCACGATACTTCCCTTATGAACGATGGGTACAATTTATAAACCAGGCTTGGAGTTTATTCCTTGATTCAGCATCAAGCCTACTTCCAAAAGAAATACATACGTTGGTATACAGTTTTCCACTTAGAAACAAGGCTGAATATTGAATATGTTTCTCAAAATGCACAAGAGCTCTGTGACTACTCAGCCTATATGAAAAGACCTGCAAGTATAATGGATCCGCCACCAAATTCAATCAACATGTGGAAGGTCTTACCATGCACTGAGCTAGTTCACATGCCTTTCCACTAAGGCTTTGGGGAAAGTCATCAATAATTTCTTGTTTTTTAATTTTAGAACAGAGATACCTTTGAAACTCCAGAGAAAGCTACAAAGAATGCACACAATTTTGCATATAATTGGGAGGGATTTATAGAACCAACATGCTGTCTGAAGCAAAAACATGGTAAATGCTGACTTGACTCTCCTATTCTAAAGAGCCTCATCCAGCTTCATGACCTGGGATTTGGCAATGGATTCTTAGATACGACATCAAAAGTATGAGCAACAGAAGAAAAATATGGATAAATTGTGCTTTATCAAAATTAAAAACTTTAGTGCCCCAAAGTACATTAAGAAAGTGAAAAGACACCCTACAGAACGGAAGATAATATGTGCAAACCATGTGTCTGATAAATGTCAAGTATCCAGAGCATACAAAGAACTCCAGTCATATTGGATTAGGGACCCAATTCAACAACAACAAAAAAAAGGATAACCCGATTTAAAAATGGGCAAAGAATTTCAGTAGGCATTTCTCCGAAGATGGCATCCAGATGGCCAATAAGTACGTGAAAAGATGCTCAACATCACTAATCATCAGGGAAATACAAAACCACAATGAGATACCCCCTCACACCCACTAGGACGTTTATTATCTGACCGAACACATGAGCTTTTCTCTGGGGATGAGAAGCTAGCCCAAGCTCTGCCTGCCCCTCCTGCCACGATTTCTCACGGGCAATGGAAGTGGCTGAATTAACAAGGGCACACATGAGGAGGAGGAGGAGGAGAAGCTAGTCCTTGCTGCCAGCCCACCTGCTTTTGCCCCTTTCAAGCATTTAGGGGGCACCTACTATGTGCTGGGCACTCGTATGCAATGGGAAAAAGGCAGAGATGGTCTACCCTTTCGGAGAGTGCCCATTCTGGTGGGGTAGGCAGCGAAAGAAACACAAGTGAACAAGACGGAAAACAAGAATTGCAAAAGCACAATAAGGAGACGTGCACAGGAGAGGAACATTACCCAGTAGACCAGCGGTTCTCAAAGTGGAGTTCCTGGGCCTGCTGCACCAGCACCACTTGGGATATTGATGGAAATGCAAATTCTTGGGTGACATCCCCGACCTACTGATTCAGACACTCGGAGGAAGGGGACATGAAATCTGTTTTACCTAAGCCCTTCCAGAGGGCTTGGATGGGTACATGCTAAAGTTTGAGAAATGCTATAAATACGCAGAGACTGTGACCAATTTCCTATCCCATCACTCTACACCTCCCCCCAAGTCCTTAGAACAGTTCCTAGGCATAATAGGCAGTTTAAAATATGTTCAATAAATGAAGGAGCAATTAAGTGAGTGGGATAATATACTTTAAGTTGGGCTATCAGAGAAGACCTCTCTAAATAGTTAAGCTGAGACCAAAACTTGGAGAAAGAGCCAATACAGCGTCTGGACTAGAATGTTCCAAGCCTACTAAAGCAGCAAGTGCTGCAAAGGCCTTGGGGGAGGAAAGCACTTTTTTGGGGACCAGACCACCTGACCAGCCACCCCCTTTGCAGTTCAAAAGTCCCATTTCTGACTCTGGGATCCAGAGTCTTAACGTAAGCACCAGGGTGAACGTACTCTTAGCTTAACTCTCTGGCTGAAAACCTGCCTTTTCTCTGAGCACAATTGCCCTTCTTGTTTGGCTATGCATGCAAAACCACCGAGCAGGGCTGGGCTGCAGACAAGGGCATCGTTTACAGAGCTTGGCTTGTTCTCCCGTCAAGATGAACTCTCAGTGACCTTGGACCAAGGGGCTCCCAGGTGTCCCCCCAGTGAGCAAGGAGGGGGAACCTGGGTAGCACTCGGAGGCGGTGACTTTCAGCAATTTATTCTGAAGCTAGCCCGTCCTCGTCGTTTCAAGACAATAAACAAAGACTGCTCCAAGACAAATTCAAGATGGCATCATAAAAAGCGGATGAAAGGCAGAGCGCATGAGAGAAAGCAGCGACAAACACCACCGGGGCGATTCAAGCTGCCCGGAGCCAGAGCCGAGGAGCTCGGCCAACTCACAGCCGGTGCTCACTGTGTCATTCAGACCCAGTCCAGCAGGCCCGGCGACACACAAAGCCAGCCGGCCAGAAAAACACGGGGGTCGCCGCTAGCTCTTTGCCTGCATTTACCTTCATCCATAAGCAAGCAAGCTTTGTTCTAAATGACACCCACTGGGAAGACTTCATTTTTTTGAACATTAAAAAACATCCACAGATATTAACAGAGACATTTTTTAAAGTTATAAAGAGAAAAATATTGTGCAGTTGATACCCTTAAGATTAGAACTTAGACAAGGAGTCAGCAAACTTTTGCTGCTAAAGGCCAAATCATACCATACACGTAGGTTACATGGGCCAGGAAACAAAAATCAAGGCACTTATGTGAGAAGAAAGAACAAGTTTCCACCATTTTTTATTGATGCATTGCAAAGTATATGAGTGTCATTTTTAATGACAGAGGTCTACCGATGAGAAGAATGGAATTGGGGAGGGATGACATTTTGTTATCTGCCAAAGGGCTCAAAGTTAGTGTTCTCTATCATCAACTTGATTACAAATATTCATTGGTAAAAAGTCATTTTTAGCTCATGGGTTATATAAAAATAGGCAGCAGGCTGGATTTGGCTGGTGGACTCTAGTTTGCTAACTCCTGGCTTAGATCAGGTATTAGTGTGCAGAATGCACACACAAAGACAGACAGACACACACACACACAAACACACGCATGCGCGCAAAAGAGAAATTTAGCGTAAGCAATTTGCTCTTATGGCTATGGAGGCAGACAAGTCCCAAATCCTCATGGTGGGTCGCCAAGCTAGAGATTCAGGAAAAGGGATGGTGTAACTAATTCTCTTTCACTTAGGGGAGGGCCCGCCATTCTGTTCCATTCGGTCCTCCCACTTACTGGACTTGCTCCATTAAAGTAACAATGTCATTGCAGGGTAGCGGGGTACACAACACAGTTCCCAAATGCCACCCAAAACACGCAGTGCTTCTGGTGCCATGTGGACAGGGCCTCCCACAGGCCACCTCAAGGCAGTGTCCCCAGCCCCCTTCCGCTGGTTTTCCATCAGGCATGGATTCGTCACCATTCTGGTGCTCCCTAAAATTCAACATTGTAGGTCGAGTTATGTCTCCCCAAAATCCATATGGTGGAGTCCTAACCCCCCTCCCCAGTGTCTCAGAACGTGCCCTTATTTGGAAATAGGTTCTTTACGGTGGTTGTCAAGTTAAAACGAGGTCATCATAATTCATTATGACCGACACTCTTATAAAAATGGAGAATTTCGGCCCGGCGAGGTGGCTCACGCCTGCAATCCTAGCACTCTGGGAGGCCGAGGCGGGAGGATCGCTCAAGGTCATGAGTTCGAGACCAGCCTGATCAAGAGCGAGACCCCCGTCTCTACTAAAAAGAGAAAGAAATTAATTGGCCAACTAAAAATATATGGAAAAAATTAGCCATGCATGGTGGCGCGTGCCTGTAGTCCCAGCTACTCGGGAGGCTGAGGCAGGAGGATGGCTTGAGCCCAGGAGTTTGAGGTTGCTGTGAGCTATGCTGAGGCCACGGCACTCTAGCCTGGGTAGCAGAGTGAGACTCTATCTCAAAAAAAAAGGGGGGGGGGATTTGGAGACAGACAGACAGACACACACACACACACACACACACACACACACACACACACACACACACACACAGAAGGCCACATGAAGATGAAAACAGAGACTGAGAGGATGCTTCTCCAAGCCAGGAGTGCCAAAGACTCCCAGCAAACCACCAGCTTCTCTCTTACAGCCCTCGAGAAGAACCAAACCTGCTGACACCTTGATCTTGGACTTCCAGCCTTCGGAACCGAGAGAGAATAATATTCCTGCTGGCTACGCTGCCCAGTTTGTGCTAGTCTGTCCCACAGCCCTACACCACGCCAAGTCTCAAGCACAGAGCGGAGCGAGATGCCTGCCTTGGCCTCTCTTTATTCTGAAGTTTCCTATCCCCCCCTCTTCCTGGTTTCCCTCCAGTAGGATCATCGCCTGATTTTATGAGCATCTATTTGAAAAATAAAATCGGATCAGAGCCAGTTTCAAAGAGCCAGGTACAGGTGCCACCCCAGGCCAACATGAGGGTGGAGATGCTGAGGTTTGATGAAGCAGAGGCTGGGAATGTCACACGGAATGTCACACGTCCAGGCAGGAATCAGAGGACTCGGATGTCCGATGATAGAAGATTCCAAGGGCCAGAACCTCTGCGGACCATTGCTCCACTTCTGCCGGGCAGGAAGGGGGGTTTCTCCCTCCCTTATGTCGAATCCTAGAAGCCTGGCCCAGCCACACAAAGGCCTAAGAAGCAGGGGACAGAGACGTCTCACGGGGCTCCCCAAAAAAGGTGTGTGTCACCCGGGCAGGCCAAGTGAGAGAGTGAACATGGGCAAACAGAATCCGTGCAGGGGCCCCCAGCTAGGTGCTCGGTGGTCAGATCTCGAACCCTCCCTAAGTGTTTGCCTAAACAGAAGCCACTGTACCCCCATGATATGCCGAAATAAATAAAATAAAATAATAAAAAATAAAATAAAATAAAAATAAACAGAAGCCACCATCAGGATTCCGCTCTACTCAAGGGATCAATGGCACAGTCTACAATATTTTCAAGATATTAGTTCACCAAGATGCTAAGAAGGGTTACACACAAAAGTGTTATTAAAAAAAAAGAAGAAGAAGTGTTATTCACAAGACGCTAAGAAGTATTATGTGCAACATATCCACGTTCTGAAAAAAATATGGATACGTTAGATTAAGTGGAATATGTTAGACTTTAATTTGACAAGGTACTTTATGAATCTCAAAAAAAATAAATAAATAAACCCATGGATTTCTTTTTATAACACCCAATCACATCTCTGAGAACAACTTATTAAGAAACATTTAAAAAATTAATTAAAACAAAAGAAACATAGTTGGGAAATGCCAATAATGAAGTTTAAATGATAGATAACTATTTAGAGAGACCTGTGGAAGAAATCAGCCAATATCTAGCCAGCCCAAGCACAAGCCAAGGCCCCCAGCCCTGCAAAGAAAGGGAAAGTTTGTCACTGCCATTTTTCCCTAATAGGTCTCTCCTATTAGGGGAAAAAAGAGCAGAAAGAAGCAGAAAGAGCTGGAGTTTTCCAGAACCATCTTCCAGTTCTCCCACACCAAAGAATCAAACTATCACTTAAAGTTTTGTTAGGCAGTAAAAGCAAGCAATTATTCGAAGCAGAAAAACTCAAAGAGCTTAAAATTTGATTAGCTCTGCTGATAAGAGCAGTGCATTGAGGTGACCATAAATTGTTGATAACAGCCTTAAACAGGCCTATCAGCTGGGGCTGCAGGATCAGGAAGCAAAAAGAGAATTTGTTGTTAATGCTGCCCCCAAAGATCCCTGCTGGCCTAAGGCACACAGATAAACAGCCTGTACCTGGAAGCTGGAACTAGATATTTGAACAGGTTTTATCTGGTCCTTCGACCATGCAGTTGTAGAATTAGAGACAGAAGCTTTCTCGGTCTAACTTTCTCTCTTTAAAGAAATTCAGCCCAGCGGTGCTGAGTGGTGCCAAAGGTCACACAGAGGGTCCATGGACAACAAAGAGTAGAAAAACCCAGTCCTCTTGCTTACAACCCATCCCCCTTCGAAAGCAGTCCCCAGTGGCTGTACATAAAAGCCAAGTACGATCAAGAGGAGCCTGTCAAATGCCTGGGAGCAGGCAGGTGCTCAGAGATAGCAATAATGCAGCACCTACATTTATAGAGCATCTAATATATGCCAGGAACTTGAACTTACTGAATACCTAAGTACGTGCTAAGCTCTTGGATCTCAGCTGGCTCTTAGCAAATCCTCCGAGATCATGTGCTTTTGCAAGGGTGAAGATGTCACGCTTCTACAAAGCCAAGCGACTTGCTTGAAGTCACATACACACAGCAAGAAAGGGAGTAGGGTGCACGCCCAGGACACACTCCAAGGCCAGTGCTCCTAATCACTAAGTGGCTTCCATTAATAATAGATTAATATTATATATATGTTATATATTATATAATATATAATATATTAATTGTGATTAATTATTAATTGTAATTAATATATTAAAGTGATTAATAATCCATCATAATGGATTATTGTCATATTATATAATTATATAATATATATTATAATATATGTTATATAATATATATTATATATGTTATATTATATAATATTATATATAATGTTATATATTATATATTATATATTATATATATAACATATATAATATATGTTATATATATTATATAATATTATAATATATATTATATAATTATATAATATGACAATAATCCATTATGATGGATTATTAATCACTTTAATAAACTTTTTCAGAGTTTCCTTCAGGGTACAAAGACAGCCCTAAAACCAACGGCATGAGAGCAGATGACCTCATCAGTTTACTTAGCCTCAGTCCTTATAATCATGGCAAGTAACCACCTAAACCTTCTCAAAAGTGGCCTTTTTGTTTGTTTCTTCCTCATGCCTGAGAGCAATCTATAGAGTTTCTTGCATGAGAAAATACTCGAAGAAGAATTTCTATGCGTGCCTGGAAGCTATAATCACACTTTTCTGCTTATCTACAAAACTAGGATAATTCCTATAACCTTCCTTTTTGCTTTAAAAAAAAAAAAAAAGGTACTGTGTGTGGACATTTTCGCATGTCGAAGGATAAATTTCTGCATATAATTTTCCACAAATGCATCACATAGATATGCCATGTATCCAATGGTGCCAAATAAAGGGGCATGTAAATTGCCACCACTGTCTACCGCAACCCGCATCGTGGTGCGCTTTTTAGCTGAACCATCTTTACACCCTCGGTCAATCGTTTCATCATTTTCCAAGCCCACGAGCAGCAGTGCAGGATCGTCTTGCACTTTGAGAGATACCATCTCCAGGAAGGCCGTGCCAACCAATACCCTGCCCGGCCGTGTAAGCCTATGTTAGCAGATAACTTCCATTTGACAACTGCACACAAACGTCTGTCATTTTTCCTAGAGTGTTTTCTCCCCACTCAGGGTTTTGCATGCTCTATTCCATTTTCTAGCATGTTCTGCCCCACACCTCCTTCCCTGGTGACTTCTCCTCTTTTAGGTTCCAGGTCAGATGTTCCCTGCTCAGAGACACATTGATATTCAGCAGCCCCTCCAGACTCGGGAAGGTCTCCCATTGTAAACACACGTGGCACCTTGGAAATTTCCTTCCTAATATTCGCTAAAGTGGTAACGATTTGTTTCATGTCTGTCACCCCCGATTGACTCGAAGCTCCATGAGGGCAGGACACGCTGTTCTCTTGCTGAGCACTATACACCTAATTAATACCGAGCAGGGCACTTGTGAGTGACGTGATGCAGGGTGGAAGGGAGGGAGGGAGGGAAGGAGGAGGAAAAAATAATGATGGAGAGAAGGGAGGGAGATTTTTCCACTGAGATGTTTCAAGGAAATGGGGGAAAAGAAGGAAGACAGGAAAAGAGAAGGGAAGGAAAGGAGGGAGGAAGAGGAGTAGGGAAAAAATGTCTCCACTGACTTCTTCCAGGGATGGAAGTGGGGTGGAAGGAAAGAAAAAAAAAGAAAAGAAAAGGAAAAGGGAGGCAGAGAGGAAATTTTTCCAGAGATCTTCCAGGGAAACAGGAGAGGAAGAGGAAGAACTCAGTGAGTGAGGAACTGAGACCAAGAGCTATTTTATGATCTAGAACTTGCTCCAGATTCAGCCTCTGAATAATTATTTATCAGGAGCCTGTAATGTCCCAGGCACCGTTCTAGACGCCAGGGGTGCAGCGGGGGAAGATTCAGAAAAGGTCCTTAGCCTCCTGGAGCTTGTGTCCTCGTGGAGTGGGGAAAGAAAGAACACATGGACGATTAGCAAATATCTGCACAAGACAGGGTGCAGGGTGCTAGGGAGTCTGTAAAGCAGGTGGGGTCAGAAAAATGACAGTGGACGCTGTCCACTGAGGAGTGACGTCAGAGGAGACGGCAACAAGAACCGTGGGCAGAGTGTGCCAGGGCTGACGGGCAGACAGCAAGTGCAAATGCCTTGATTTAAGAACAGAATGAACTAATGGACTCGATGGAATCGACATCCCCTAAAGCTGCAAAAAAAAATTCCTTCCAACTGGAAGAAACAAGCTGTCATTAGAGATGACCTCCTTAGTTCCATCGATTCATCTCCTAGAGTGGCCATAATAGTGTTCCACACACTGGGTGGCTTGAAACAATTGTTTCATTGTTCTGGAGGCTGGAAGTTCAAACTCAAGGTGCTGGCAGGGCCGCACTCCCCAGAAAGGTGCTAGGAAAGCATCAAACCCAGGCTCGGGCCTCTCCTCTAAGCTTCTCGTAGCTCAGGCATGACTTGGCATCTTGACTCCTAGAGTAAGGGACCCAATCCTGACTGCAGTGTCACATGGCCACTTCCACATCCTCTTCCTTCTGTGCCTGTCTCTGTGTCCAAACTTCCCCCTTTGCATAAAGACACTAGGCATATAGGATTAGGGGCCACCCTAATGATGCCATCTGAACTTGATTAACTCTATGAAGACCCCATCTCCAAATAAGATCAAATTCCGATGTACTGGGTGTTGGGACTTCAATGTATTTTTTGGGGGGAGCAACAATTCGACACACAGCAGCACTCATGAGTCCAACATAGCCTTGGGAGGGACAGAAGCCAATCAGATATAATTTTAGTATCCATAAGAATTTGACTCTGCAAACAGAAAAACATATAGGATTTTAAGTGCAGAGGTCTACCAAGTTCAAATATTTTAAAACTCAGAGAACAACAAAATCCAGCACTGCCTAGGTACATCTATGTGGGCAGTGGGCAGTTATGCAGAATGGTGTCTATAGGGCCATGATACGAATCCAATCTGCATTCCATCTTCTAGCATTCTCTGGTCATTGGGAAACTTCAGAAATCTGAGAAAATGAGCTTCAATTTTTGGGGGGCCCACCTTTTCTACAATTGAAAAGGTAGCCCCCTCCCAAGTTTTTGAAATGACACCTGCTTCCCAGGAATATTTTAAATAAAGATTTAGAATTAAGGAATATTTATTGAGCAGCAAACCAGTATAATGTTTCCGAATTGGAGAATCTGTAAGCATTTTTTTTTTCTTATTGAGTTATATTTTTAAGGAGAATTTAGCCTTGATGGAGTTTAGCAATCACCCTCATAAATTCCAGTTTGAATTGTATACTTGAGTAACTGACGTAGGCTTGTAATACTTAAGTTGGACTATTTAAAAAATAATATTGCAACATTGAAGAGAACTTAATACTCACCATATTGATATGGTTTAATTTATTAGAGTTATAAAAATTACTGAAGTACGTGAAAAGTTCTGAAAAACTCATATAAAGTAAATCAAAATTCTTAAAAAGGAAATTGAATATAGGAAGTTAATAAATGCAGTTTAAAAAGGCTTAATGAACTAAGTTTAATAAATAAGCTCTAGTAGTAAACAAAGTCTCCTTTAATGAGATTCTTAAAACGTGAGGTTTTTAAATAGGATAATGAGATTTATAAATTGAAATTAAAAGTTTAAAGAAAAATTAAAGTGTAATTTAAAAAAAAAAAAATGGAATACTTCAACTACTGAATAGTTCTTATATCCTCCAGGATGTCACAAAACTCACATTAACAGGAAGAAACAAATCCCGACTGGCCACGGATTGGCAGGAAAAGGACTGAAAATTAACCCTTGTTTTGCTGGGTCACAATTTCCTCATTATGATAGGATGGTGGCTGGGTGGGGTTATGTGTGTGTTTTGTTTTTCCTTTTGCTTTTAAGTCATTGGGATACTTTATTTCGCATCAGTCTGAATAGCTGAAGGATTAAGTTCCTAGTTACACTGAAAAGCCACAAATCTATAAGCACAACCCCCTGCCATCAGCATTGCTCCCAGCCCTCCCAGGTTGGAGGTGACTTTGACATTGCAACCCCTTATTTTCGGTTGGTCGCAGGGCCCAAGGCCTAGGCTGGTTCAATGGCCTGGCTCAGACCCCCTGGGCTGCTGGCAGATAAATCAGAGAGCAAACACATTCCCTCCCTGCCTCTCTGGCCTGAGTTTTTGCTCATGCTGGTAGCTTCCTGGCCCCCAAACAAAGCAGAAGTTGCCAGTGCTTGGGGCCAGAGATGCAAAGATTCCAGGGTGAGCCACAACCTATTTGCCCTTGAGAAAGGTCAATTTGTCGCCTGCATTTTATACACATCCTCTGCAACCTATAAGCAACTGTCAGGGGAGAGCTCAAAACTGGTTGACTTTCAGCCCTGAAAAGAGAGGATTAATCCTAACAGATGAGGTGGGGGCCTTTGATAACGGCTGGGACGCATTAATGGCACGACTCTGCATGCGGTGGCACCTTCCTTTATGGCCCTGCTAGGGCGACAACAAACCACAGGCCCCGTAATAGCTTCCTCCGAAGGGTGATGACAATCCTCGCTGTTTGTTGTCTGAGCCGAGCGAGCAGCAGCGAAAATGGATGAAAAGTGTATGTTTATGTCTTTGCTATTAAATCCAAAGCCATAAACACGGAGGGCACTAAAGTTGATGGTGCCAGTGACAAATGCCTCCTTCTGGAAAAGCACTGAGAAGTTTAAAACAACAAAGGAAAAGGAGGCAGCACGACTCTCAGACCTGACATTTTCCATCCAAACTTCTCCCGCCCTTTTGCCCTTCCCTTCTCCCTGCATGGACTTTAATTCGATTTGCGGGTGAAGGAATGCAGGCGACACCAAATTTTTTTTCTTTCCTGGCCCGGGAGTGTAGCCTTCAGGTGACCCTGAAGCAGTTCCTAAAGCTCAGTGCCACCCCAAAGTGTCACATACGTCATAGATTAATATTCTGCATCCTCCAGCTAATTGGGAAATCCTTAGCCCCAAGAGCTCTGAGATCAGTGTATGGAGCTAGATTTTTCTGAGATTCCTAAAGAAAGAAAACATCCAAATGTGGGACTAGGGTGAGACCAATCAGACATTTACCTGGGGTATAAAATTTAAGGAGGAGGGGCCAAAAAAAATAAATAAGGATACATATTATTTTAATGCAATAATTTTAAAATATAGTTTATCGTATTTAAGGTATACAACATGATGTTTGGATATACAGATGGCCCTCGTCTTATAATGGATCAACTTGTGATTTTTCAGCTTTACGATGATCCAAAAGCAATACAAATCAAGCAGAAACTGGACTTTGATAACTGTTCTGTTTTTCACCCTCAGTAAAGCATTCAGTCAATCTCACGAGGTGTTCAACACTTTATTACAAAATAGGCTCTGTGTTAGATGATTCGGCCCAACTTGTAGGCTAATAAGTTAGGCTACGATAAGCTATGACGTTCGTAGGTCGGATTGATGCAATCATTTTCAAAAATCAAGTCATCCAACTCTGGCTGTTGTGTCAGCTACCCACTTTTGTAAATAAAGTTTTATTGGAAACCCAGGGCCAGGATTAGGGAAAGACAAGTGAGGCAGGATGGTCAGAGCATGTCTTGATTTCAAATTGTGTTCATCATGGATTCTGATGTTCTAAAATATTAGTTCATTAAAGCACTGCCTATCTTGACTACTGAGCATTGTGACCCTCCCTTAAATCTTGCACCCCAAGTGACTACCTCACACTCCTCACCCCAGTCTGGCCCTAGGGAGCCCACATCCCAATTCTTCCGTAGGTTTCCTATAACTTGAGATTACTGAGCTCTTACTATTTTCAAGCACTGCTTTAAGGACTTTGTTAATATTTATATTCACTCACTGCATTCCCCACTTTGTGTGTAACTTGAGGCACAGAGAAGTACAGTAACCTGCCCTGGGTCACACAGCACACACATAGCAAACGGGCAGGGATTCCAGCCCAGGCAGGCTGGCTCTGCAGCTCGGCTCAGACACAGACTCCATTCTTCCTCCCTAATTTCTTTCTTTCTTTTTTTTTTTTTTTTTTTTTTTTTCTTTTTGCCTCTCCTCTTCCCTTTCTAAATTTATTCTGCCCACTTTCTCAGCACATAGTGATTTCTTAATCTAATTTCCCCAGACTTTATGCCGGTAAGTTATTTCTACTGTCAGACACAGATGGCTTTAGAGGAGACCGGCCAGCTAAGTGCACCGCCTAAGCATGCAATAAAACTTGTATCTCTAACCAGCTAGATTGGTTTACGTGGCAAGATAAATATTGCACTAAGAGCAACTCCCAGCACACCTCGGGGAGAGAGCTGTCCCCCCCCCATCCCCCCACTCCCGCTGGTTGGTGACACACACACCAACTCCCTTCCCGGGACGCTCCAAAGCCAAGGGCACGAGGCAGTGACTTCTCTGCCGTGTCTGCCTCCCGATAACCTTGTTTGGGCCTGCAGGCACCGACGGCGGCTGGGGACTGGCTGCCCAGGGCCCCCCAAGTATCTGCTGTCTCCTCTAGTGGCTGCCACAGACACTGCCTCCAATCCCCTTCATTTTCTGGAGAAGGACGGTTGGAGGTGACAGGCTTAGCGTGACGATTGCAAGTGGCGCCTTAGGGACAATTATGGCAAACCACCATCATCATCCTCACCACCAGCACTGGAAGGGGCTCAGGATATAACGAAGCCGGCTCTCCGCTTCTCCGTGCACAGTGCTCTATCTGTGTACCCGAATATCTATGTCACTTAACCATCTTCCAGGACAGCGTTTCTCAAAGCACAGTGCACAGACGACCTGTCCCGGGACCTCCAGGGACGCAGGGCAACGAGACAGCACAGTCACGCAGCTCTGTGAGCGTGGAGCCTTGGGCATCTGCATCTGCAACAAGTCCCCCAGGTTTCTTGTCTGCATCTACATTGAACACGCACGTGCCATGCCTCGTTCATAAACGTGCAAACAGGAATCTCACGGAGGTTAAGTCATTCTGCCCAGTGTCACATCTAGACGTGGGCAGGGTCTACCGAGCCCGGGTCTGCCTGACCCCCCACAGCTCAAGCTCTTTGACCTCGTGCTACACTGCATCGTGGGGTTTTATTTCCTGCTCCGCCTGTCCCTTGTCGCATTCAGTTCCCCCGTCTAGAAATGTCACTTTCGAAGGAACTGCCCCAAGTGAATCCTACTTCCAGTGAGTGACTGCCTTTAGTTTCCCTGAAAAGAAGAGCACAGGACAAGGACTTGGGGACAGGTGGCAGCACATTTCGGGAAGCAGTCCCCGGAAAACAGGAGTGAGGGGGCAGAGCAAGGGAGACAGGGGTTAAGAAAAGGCCAGCGTCAAGGTCTGCTGTCACGGCTGCCCCTGTGAGCGACAGGCACCATTGCCCTGGGACCTCCTGGGCAGACGAAACGTCTCCCAGGGTTGCCCAGAGAAACGGGAGGACGGTGACATTCTGGTTGAGGGCCAGCTGCAGGGACATTAACACACACACTTAACCTACTTCTGGGCAGTGCGTGTGCCAGCTGAGGGACCTCCCGTGGCAGTGCCCGGGGACAGAACTCAGGTGGGACGGGTACACTTCAGGCGGGACGTGGGTGGCTCAAGGTACTTCCGAATTTGCACAGAACGGCCCGTTTGGCTTTGGCTGAAGCCAGAGACGGGCTAAGTGGATGGATGGCTAAGAGAGATCGAATCCCCTGCTGTGCCCATCAGTCAACAGTGAACGCAGATAGGTGACACAGCACGCCGAATAGTCTCCGAATCACGTGCTAGAACGTTGCTCTGCAAACTGATCCTTTAACAACCAGAAGCCAAATAAAGATGAACTTTTGTGACATTCGTCTTTGGAAGGCGACAAGTCAGCTCTCCTTCCGAATGGAAATCAAGAGGGGCGCTTCTCAGATTAAAAGCCAGACAGCACCCATTCAAGGCAGTCGCCTGTTCTCTCACCCTGCGCTTGCATTCTCTGTCCCTGCTCCGGGACAGTGGCTCTGCAGAGCAGGGTGTGCACTGCTTGTCACTTCAGGTGGGCCTGGCGCCCGCTCCACCGCTGGCCAGCTCTGTGTCTCTGGGCAGCTGACTGTCCCTTTTTAGGGCTGGTGCTGGGACTAAGCGATGGCATTTATGGCACGCCGTCCACCTGTGCCTTGCTGGCACTCGAGCATCTGAACGTGGCCGGTGGAAACGAAGTCACAACCGTGCCTGCCGATTGGTCTCATTTGAGATTCACACGTGCAAACCTTATGCAGACACTAAGCACTTCCAGGCAGACTGTACCTCACTGGTATGTTTACTTCCCCAATTTCTAGATTTGAGACAGGGTCTCACTCTGTTGCCCAGGCTAGAGTGAGTGCCGTGGCGTCAGCCCAGCTCACAGCAACCTCAAACTCCTGGGCTCAAGCGATCCTCCTGCCTCAGCCTCCCGAGTAGCTGGGACTACAGGCATGTGCCACCATGCCTGGCTAATTTTTTCTATGTATTTTTAGTTGTCCAGCTAATTTCTTTCTATTTTTAATAGAGACGGGGTCTCGCTCTTGCTCAGGCTGGTCTCGAACTCCTGAACTCAAACAATCCACCCGCCTCGGCCTCCCAGAGAGCTAGGATTACAGGAGTGAGCCACCTCGCCCGGCCTCTAGAGTTTTTTAAATACCTTCCTCCTCTCCTTCCTCGAACCCCGACACCTTCTCCTTTCCATCCCCTTTCCAATCTACGCCCTTGCCTGATCCTTCTGGAAGAAAATGAAAGCAGTAAGGTGCTCCACTGCCATGGCCACCAGCTCACCTGCATGAAGACCCTCTATCTCTGCCCACAGTTTGCTGTAATTTCTTTAAATTTGTTCTCTGGACCCTTCCCTAGAACTTAGACCCACTCTCTCCTGTGTCCCCCCTTCCACTGGGGTGACATTCCTCAGAGCACACAAACTTGCACGTGCATCTCCTATCTTAAACAAAACCAACCCCCTGGTTAATCCCCGCTGGTTAATCCTACTTTCCTTCTTCACTGATGCCAGCTGGCATCTGTCCCCCGACAGGTGACATCGCTCCTCAGTGTCACAAGGGACCCTCAGGCTACTGCCCATGCCAGAGGATGCATCTCTTGGCCTCATGTTGGGCAATCTCTCAGCAGCTGTCGGTGTATCTGACCATTGTCTCCTCAAAACACACTCTTGCCTTCCAGCTCACCATGGTACCCCGTCCCCCTCCTACCCGATGGTTCTTATTCAGTCTTCCAACTCAATTTGCAACCCCCACTCCAGATCTGGCTGTCCACACCACCTATGGTGCAGTGGGTAAGGAAAACCAGCCATGGCGTCTTCCTCGTTAATTTCATCTAGCTCCATGGCTTTAAATACCACTCACGTGCCACCTGGCTCCCCAAGTTTTCCCTGCACTTTGTCCTCTAGACACCTACCTAATACCCCTAACTTGGGTATCTAAGAGACGTCTCAAGCCGACATACCCTGGGGGCCACACGGTGATTACCTGAACGTAATCAGTAAAATCTCAGTAAAATCTCAACACTGGCGATAGTTGTGCTTTTCTGTAGGTCATTGATACTTTGAATAAAAGTCTTATTTTTTTATTTTAGTGTATTATGGGGGTACAAGTGTTAAGGTTACAAATTTTGCCCATGCCCCTTCCCCCCTTTGGGTAAGAGCTTCAAGAGTGTCCATCCCCCAAACGTTGCACATCTTACTCGTTGTGGTTGTATATGCCCATCCTCCTCCTCCCCCCTCCCACCTGCCCAACACTCGATAAATGTTACTCCTATACGTCCACTTAGGTGTTGATCCGTTAATACCAATTTGCTGGTGAGTACATGTGGTGGAAAAGGCTTACTTTTGAAAATATTCTAGAACATTCTGCCAATTGTTCTTCCTGTAAACTTGCTCCTCCAGACTCCCACGAAGAAACCCCAAATCTCGACATTATCCTTGATCCTTCTCTTTCCACATCCAATCCAACCGTAGGTCCTGCCTTCTCTACTCCCGGCCAAAATCCCACCTCGGCCCCGTCCTTGCCATGGGGTCGGGACACCAGCGTCTCCCCCTGAGTTTCTGGAACGGTTTCCTACCGGCTCTGTGGGTTCCATTCTAGCCTCCTGTTATGGACTGAATTGTGTCTCCCCAAAATCCATAGGCTGAAGCCTTAGCCTCAATGTGACTCTATTGGAAGATGAGGCTTTTAAAGAGGTAATTAAGGTGAAATGAGGTCACCAGGGTATGGCTCTAAATCCAACAGGACTGGTGTCCTTATATGAAGAGCACAGAGGAGAGAAGCACACAGAGAGAAGGTGGCGGCTACCTGCAAGCCACCCACACACCTTGATCTTGCCCTTCCAGCCTCCAGAACTGTGAGTTCTGTTGTGGCGTCTTCAGCAAACTAATCCCCCTTCTATCATGCATTCTACTCAGAGCATCCAGAGCAGACTTAAAGAGTTGCAATTAAGTCATGCTACTTTCCCTCATTTCCCCTCAGCCCGGGCAACAGTGAGACTGGACAATTGCTAGAAACAGTCAAAAAAAAGTCTCTCAAAGTATATATAAAAAAAAAAAAAAACAGATAAAATATATGGGAAATATAAGAGAATAAATAAAATTGGAGGCTCAGTCCAGAGAGGCCAAAATGGGAGGCTTAGTAGGAGTAAACAAAAGAAAAGAATGAAAAGGAAACCATCAATGATATAAAACAAATGATCCCAGAGCTGCAGAATATGAATCTCCAAAATAAAATGGCCCTCAGGATACACAGCAAAAGGGATTTGAAAGTCGAGTGTAAGGTGGATCATTAGCAGGGCATTTCAGAACACTAGGAATAAGGGGTTCCTCTAAGAGACAAATATGCACCACATGTTACCTACAAAATATCAGGGATTAGCATTAGGCTTCTCAACAGCAAACCTGAAAACCAGAAGGCAATAGAACAAGGCTTGAATATTCTGGGAAAATAATAACTTCCAACCCAGAATTAGACACCCCAAATACATTATTAAGCAAATGCAATAATAAAATGTCTTTGCATTTTCAGACATATAAAATCTTCACATCTTACATTTTCCATGGATCTTTTCTCAGCAAGCTACTGGACAATGAACACTAACATAAGGAAACCAAGAGTAATTCCTGAGTGATCCAGGAGAGAAAATGTCAATCACAAGAGGGAAAATGAAACCCCCCATTTGACAGGGAAAGGAAATCTCTGAAAGATCATTGTGCAGCTGTGACCTTTAGGATGACCAGCACAGGTTGGGACAGAAGGAAGGCCTCTCCAGAAATAAACTGATGTTTTACCTGGTGTGTTGGCCTATGTTGAGAAGAGTCTTATAATTTTATCAGAGTGTTTGAGAAAAAATTAGTGACATGGACATAGAAAAGTAAGCAAATTAAGATGGGAGCAGTGGCTCATGCCTATAAGGAAGATCTCTTGAGGCCAGGAGTTTGAGACCAGACTGGGCAACATAGTGAGACCCTGTCTCTATAAAAAGTCTAAAAATTAGCTGGGCTTGGTGGCACAGCTACTTGGGAGGCTGGGGCAGGAGGATCGCTTGAGCCCAGGAGTTTGAAGTTGCAATGAGCTATGATGACACCATGGCACTCTAACCTGGGTGACAGAGTGAGACCATATCTCAAAAAAAAAAAAAAAAAAAAAAAAAAAAAAGGAAAATATTAAGCAAATTAAAATAAATAATTAAAGCAATTATTAACTCCAGGAAAAACAAAAGGTGATGCATGGCATTCCATGGCAAGGAACAAAATTTATGGAATATAAAGAACACAGAATAGTACTTTGACCCCAAATTATGATATAACAATAATGGAAGACTGTGGAAAGGGGTAGCTTACATGTAGGCTTGTGGGGGGGGGGAGGGTGTATAAGAAAGCAAATCTATGATCTTCCATTTCAGTCTAAAATCAATAAGTTAAGAAATAGCAATGTAAGTACTTTTTAAATATATAGCAGGAAATGTCACATACAAAACAGCAAAAAGCAATGAAAGTGGTTTGCCTCTAGAAAGGTAGACCCGAGAATGGGAAAGTGACTTTTGGCGTACATTTATTACTTTAGTAAGGTTAAAAATTAAATGAAAGATAGAGCAAGACTAAACACAAAGGGGTCACTTAGCAAGTAAGCGTGTATCCCAGGAAGATAGAAATCCAGCCGTACCATGCAAAAGCCTCACTCTGAAGAGGCCAAGCATGAATAATTACAAGTAGATCAGTAGATCAGACAGTAAAAACAACGGCTAACATTGATGGAGAGCTTACTGTGGACAGAGACTAGACTAATATTAGTGAATCCCACCCACAACTCTGAGCTAGAACAAGATTCTATCATTTTCCCATTTTCACATGAATAAACTAAGGCCCAGAAAGAATAAACAACTGATCCAAGATCAGTGCAATTCTCTCTTGTCCCCGAATAACAAAAGGAATGGGAGAAAGCAGCTGTTTGTACCTGGTGTTCTGCCTTTCCCAAAAATACACAGCCAAAGACACACAGCTGGAAAAGTTGGTGACAGGGCCAGCCGACTCAGTCTGGAGAAACTGAGGTCACTGTGGACCGAGGGCGGGAGGACACCCTACAGAAACAAAAAGCCAAGGCTGCCAAAAGCCAGGCAACAAATCTGTCCAATCAGTAAGGGGGGGAAATTGCCAAGCTTGAAGCATTTCTAAATCACCCCCAAACTAATCAGCCATTTAAGGACAATCCCATAAAAAAAATAAAAGGGACCACAGCAGGCTGCTTTTGAGAGATAAATGGCTTTGCAGCCTCATCTTGGGGTATGCAAATTTGAGGCTATCAGCAAGCATTTTCTGAGTGATAACTTGGTTTATTTTCAAGGGCAGCTCATCCTGAAGCGGAGCTGAAAATCTGGGGAGAAATCTCAGGCTTGGAGGTGAGCTAGGAGTCCGAACAGTTCTAAGGTCGCTTCTCTAAGAAACCCCCGTGCCTCGGGCACAAAAGGGAATCGGACAGCCCAGCTTTGGGTCAGACCCTACAATGCAGTTGGTGAGACCAGGTGATTATAGATTATGTCACGACTGGGACAAGTTCTTTCTTCCATCTCAGTGTCACTGAGATTTTTCTTTCTCTTGCCTCTCGCGCTCACCGCCACCATCCTAACGCCAGGCAGTTCGAACACTTTAGAACTGGCTAGAAATTGTCCATGTTACTCACTGTCTTCCTTTTCCAAATGGGAAACAGAGACCCAGGGTAGTGGGTTGAATGGTGGGTCCCCAAAAGATGCCCATCTGCTAAGCCCCAGAACCCGTGAATGGGATCTTGTTGGAAAATTAGTCTTCATAGATATAATTAAGGGCCTAGAGATGAGATTGTCATAGGTTACCCGGGGGGGGGGGGGCTCTAAATATAGTAAATGTCCTTGTGAGACAGAGAAGTAGGAGAAGCCACGTGAAGATCAAGGCAGAGGTTGCAGTTATGTGACCACAAGCCAAAGACCAGATGGAGCCACCAAAACCTGGAAGGAGCCAGGACAGATTGTCCCCCAAGCAAGAGTCTTTGCTCAGAGTGTGTGGCCCTGCCCATGCCTTGCTTGTTGGACTTCTTCTTGCCTTCAGAACCGTGGGGGAATGCGCTTCTGTTGTTTTACGCCACCAAGTCTGTGCTAAGAGTTTCAGAGCTCAGAACGACTTGTCTAGCTCCCTAGTTTTACAAGTGAGGATGATGGAGAACAGAGAGCAGCATGCCTTTCCAAAAGTCGCACAGCTTCCGGAAAATGGACCTGTTCGACTTTGAGTGAGCTACTGAACCTACCCGCCTCGGTGTTCTCGCCCAGAAAAATCAGGATGACAACGCCCGCCGGATAAGGCTGTCACGACGAGCCAATGGAAGGAGGAAAGTGTGAAGCTATCACTCTTCCTGGCCCGGAGCAGTCCACGGTGATGGCATCGCCTGGGTCTCCATCCTCTCCATCTTGGTTTACTGAACAAGCCGCTTCTTGTTCCGCCAATCCACCCCACAATCCACTTTGGGACGCCTTCCTTAAACACCACTCCTGGCCCCAGAGAACCTACCGATCGTGGTCCCTCCTCCTGCCTGCCAGACCTATGACCCGGTGGCACACAGTCCTGACATCAGCTGTGCGCCAGCACCGAGGTTTCGGAGGTAAGAAGACCACACCGTGTCACCTCCCTCACCAGCTGTGCCCATCCAGGGACTAGCCGGTGTCACAGGTGGGACAGGTGGTGTCCAAACAAACAGGGAGGAGACCGAGGAGGTGCTGAGCCCTGGGAGCTTGGCTCTGTTTAGCTCCCCAAGGACACGGAGAGATGTCATGGCTTTTAGGCCAAGGGTTTTCAACAGCGGTGGGCAGGGCCTTCCCCCCCCTGGGGACATTTGGCAATGTCTGGAGACATTTTGGTGTCACACGGGCAGAGGTTGGGGCATAAACAGGAGGTGTTATTAGCATCTAAGAGGTAGAAGCCAAAGATGTCACAACATCCCACGTCACAAAGAGCAGCCACCCCAACAACAACAAAAAAATAACCCTGCCCTAAATGTCAATTGTCCCAAGGCTGAGAAGCCCCACTGTAGGCCCAGTAGAATCCCCGGCTTCAACACAAGGTGCAGCGGGACAGTGGTGACAAAGCCATGGGAACGTGTCCCATAAATGACCAAAACTCTATGCCATGCTGTTTCTCAGCAGATGACTCGCTCCCGGGGGAAAACTGGCAGCTGACGGATTGTCCCTGTGGGGCTCATTGTGAGACGGGGCTTGGCTCGATCCCACGGGCACATGTGGCGACCAGATGAGGGCAAAGGACCCTCTTGGTAATAAGGGCCCCCACCCACCCCAATCTCACCAGCTGCCTCTTCCAGACCCGGCTCCAATCGGGCTTGAGGAATAATAATTGGATTGCGGGGATCAAATCTGGAAAGCGCTCATCAACGTTTGGGGGGGGGGGTATGTTGTCTGGCATAAACCACTTCCCCGCATTTTGTGAAATGAGATTATTCTGTAATCTCGTGGAAACAGATCGCTCCTCTCCATCCGATTTCCCTTGCAAGACAAGGTAGGCTGCATGAAGTCAACTGGGTCCCTCCGTGTGGCCCATCACTTAAGACTGAATTCAAGAGTACAGAGAAAGCCGCTTCCTTTTTGATTCTCTTTCAGTCCTTTTGGAGAAAAAGCCTCAGACAGGAGGCTTGGTATAATAATTTGTTATTTTTTCCTAACTAATAGAAGCCAGACCTAGGGCTCACAGCCCTCAGACAACAGTATTTAGCCAGATCTCAACGTCGATATTTGTTTTGGTTTTTTTCATAGCTTTTTAAAATTGTTATTTTTAGAACTGTAGCTTTTTAGAATTGTTATTCTTCTATGAATGACCATGTAGGAATTATTCCAAGAATATGAAGGCGATTCGATATCAAGAAATCATTAAGTAAAAAGAGAATATCAGATGATTATCTCAATAATATATCTAATGGACATTGATAAATATAACAAGTATTCCTAATAAAAACACGAAAAGGACCTACAAGAAACTGCACATATAAAATTTAAAATTTTTTTAGCTCTGTGTTTTGAAATAATTTTGAAATTATAAGAGTTGAAAAACGGTATTAAAAAATCCCCATATACTTTATATCTAGATCAAGCGTCCTCAGCCTGCCTGGTGTTTTTGCCGCCGCTGCCTGTCCTGCTTTGCAGCCAACTTGTCCCGGGTCCACAGTGCGCATGTGTGGAATGTGCACCGCTCTCTCCAACAGCCCCCCAAAGGTCTGGGGGACAGTGAGCTGGCCCCCTGTTTAAAAAGTTTGAGGACCCCTGATCTAGATTCTCCAAATGTTAACCTCTTACAAGGCCACAGTACCATCAACATTCAGACAATCCTAATATCTAGTCTACACACCCGATTCTAACCTGTTTGTTTGTCCCACTTGTGCCCTTTTTCCAGTTCAGGATTCAACCCAGGATGGAATGCTGTATTAACTTGTCCTGTTTCCGTATTCTCCTTTCATTCTCATTTAAACACATTATCGGATTTTCTTTTAAAAAAATTTTTCTCCCATTTAAATAGACTTCATTTTTATAGAGCAATTTTAGGTTCACAGCAAACTTGGGCAGAGAATTCCCATATATCTCCCCACACCCCCACCATGTACAGCCTTCCCCATGATCAACACCCCATGCGACTGGTGCATTTGCTACAACGCATGACCCACATCCACGCATCATTAGCACCCAAAGTCCACAGTTGGGTTCACTCTTGGTGTGTACATCCAATAGGTTTGGACAAACGTATGACATGTATCCATCATTATGGCATTAGTTTCACTGTCCTAAAAATCCTACACTCGACCTTCCCCTCCCCAACCCCTGATCTCTTTGCTGCCTCCCTCGTTTTGCCTTTTTCAGAATGTCATAGAGTTGGAATGATACAGCATGTAGCCTTTTCTGATTGGCTTCTTTCACTTGGTAACAGGCATTTAAAGTTCCTCCACTTCTTTTCATGACTTGACAGCTTTTTTGTTTAAAATGCTGAATGATATTCCATTCGGCATCATGGACGCACCTCAGTTTATCCATTCGCCTACTGAAAGCCATCTTGGTTGCTTGGGCAATTAGGAATAAAATTGTGCAGGTTTCTGTGTGGATGTAAGTTTCTAACTCATTTGGATGAACACCCAGGATCCAGCAGGATGGCTGGATCGTATGGGCAAGAGTGTGTTTGGTTTTGCAAGACACTACCTAACCGTTCCAAGTTGCTGTACTCTTTGCGCTCCCACAAGCAATGAATGAGCGTTCTTCTTGCTCTACATCCTCGCCAGCATTTCATGCTGTCAGTCTTCCAAATATTTACAAAAGACATCTTCGCTTTTTAATCGAGATACTTATTATCTTACTGCCGACTTTTTAAAGTTTATATATATATATATATTTTTTTTTTGGATAAAAGTCTTTTATCAGATGTATCTTTTGCAAATATTTTCTCCCATTCTGTAGTTTGTCTTCTCATTCTTTTGACAGTGTCTTTTGCAGAGTAGAAATCTTTAATTTTAATGAAGTCCATCTTATCAATTGTTTCTTTCATGGATTGTGCCCTTAGTGTTATATCTAAAAAAGTCATTGCCACGTCCAAGGTCCTCTAGATTTTTCTCCTCTGTTATCTTCCAGGAGTTTTATAGTTTTGCATTTCGAGCATAATATTTGCTTTCACAATTACCTCCAACATATGGTAATTAATATCTATTTTCCATTGACAGCTGCAACTTAGAGTTTTCTTCTCATGTATGCTAATTTAAATTTTAACAGTTTTATTTTTAAAATATTAATTAATAACAAAGGTGGCAAGTGGATATGGAAAAATAACATGACATGGAATAGAAATGACTCAAGTTTGAAGGAACATAATTATAGGAAGTGGGATCTTCTGTTAATAGAACAAAAGCAGAGCTTTACAATCAAGGTTTAAGTGGCTTCCTCCTGTAGCCTAGCCCCAGGAGCCTCTGAGCTCTCTAGTGACAAAGTAGGGGGTCTTTACTTGGCCCACGCTTACGAGGAGGATGGAGCTAGCAAAAGAATATGTGCTTTTCAGGGAATGAAAGAAGAACCCGGGCCAAGACCTATGGTTCTTTTTTCATACAAAGTGTTTGGGGGCAAATTTAAAGGAGCAAAAAGACTCTCACGTGTAATCTCAGCTTTGAACCAGGCATCTAGGGTTGGCTTTCAGCCCCCCTTACCCTCAAACCTAGTGCAACTTGGTCAGTGCACAACCCAAGTAACCATACTCAGCATGCCTGTCAAAAGAAATCTGCATTCATTCGATTGTACGAAAGTATCATGAATGGAGGAAACACAGTAAGACTAAGCAAACTTGACTGCTCATGAGCTCAGCACAGCTGGAGCTAGGTATTCTGTTTATAACCTTATAAATTGTCACCCTCCTAAACAACAGTGTTTGGGGGCGCTTTTGCATTTAGGGCTAAAATGGTAGATATGTTTGATCTCGGATATCCATGAATTGGCAATGGCTACTTGAAACTCTTTTTAAGAAGGTCTGTGGGATCACATCTATGCTTAGAATTCTGATTAATAGTTAAAGTCTGCTCTGAGCATGGGATTAGGGAAGGGCAGTAACCTGGGCTGTGTGCGCCTGCCAGTCCTGCCCAGGAGTGTCACTGTGCCAGCTCAACAGAGTGGCAGGTGGCTATAAAACTGAGAAAAAAAGATTCACTGGAAAGATCACAGACCTACCATGCCTATTCCTGACATTCTCCCCCCAGCTTCCATTCTTGGGGAGCTCTACCTCACCCTTCAGCCCAAATGCCATCTCCCCCACAAAGATTAGCCTCATCTGTGTCACAGTCACCTGAGATGGCAATAGATGAAGCTCTTTCCCCCTCGATCTCAGCTCTTTCTGGGTTGTAAGGAGAGAATCCAAGAGTCGCTGAACTTGGATGTAAAACAAACCTACACCTCCATTGTCACTGACATCTAACTGAAATTGACCATACCCATCAATTACAAACAAAGACAAGTTCCTGTGACTTTGCCATTAATAGAAATTGCAAATTTTTTCACACCACATCATGGTTACTATAGATATATAAAATTATTTATACAAATTCCTAATTTGAAATCGGTTGTTAGATCCATCACTAGCTGTGGTCATTGAATACATTAATAAAGAACAAAATTTACTACTGTATCACTTTAATATTTTGGTAACTGTCAACATAATTGATTTCCTTTGTAATCTTATGTTATTTAATGCATTTTCCGGCTTCACTGAGGTATAATAGACAAAAATTGTACACATTTAAGGTGTACATGTCATTTTCCATGTATGTATATATTGTGAAATGACTACCCCAATCAAGCTAATTAACAACCTCACCACCTCATATAGTTACCTCTTTTTTATGGTAAGATCTACTCTCTTAGCAAATTTCAAGTATACATTATTAAATGTTATTAGCTATAGATCTCACTTATATGTAGAATCTAAAAAAGTCAAACATATAGAAACAGTAGAAGAGTGGTTACCAGGGATTGAGGGTGGGAGAAAAGAGGAGATGTTGGTCCCTTTTTAACTTTCACTTGGAAAGAGAAATAAATCCTGGAGACCCAATGTACTACAGCATGGTAACTACAGTTATTTAATGAATTTTAAAACAGTGCTCTGAGAAGGGAGTCTAAGGCTTCATCACGTGGCTAAAGGAGTCCATGGCACACAGTAGGTTAATAACCACAACCCCTCAAGACTCCAGATGGAGGATGAGCTCCTTGACCAGAAGGCAAAGCCCAGGCTCATTCCCCTTTGGATCCCTGGCACCCAGAGCAAGGTGCCTGGCACATAATAGATGCTCAGTAAACAGCCCCTAATAGAACGATCATATCTCTGCTGGCAATGTACAATGCGTTTTGTGCCACTGTGCAAAAGACTGCGTTTTAGAGCCAACGTGGGTCTACTAACTGGGTTTTCTTAGCTATTTCTGTGCTTGACAGAACCAGCCACTTACTTCTGCTGTCCCTTGCCCTTCTCCTTGCCGATCTGCGCCTGTTCGGGCAGGTCAGGCTGGGTCTGCTCTCCCGCCGGTTTGACATTTGAAGTCTGTGCTACAGATGGACAGCTGGACGTCCGTCTTTCCACAACTTACACGAGAGGACTCTACCTGGGAGCTGAAGGTGGGTTCCCAGTCCGCTGGCGTGACAAGGACACGTGTTCGGTGCCCTTGGGAAAGCATGTGAATTACCGCTGCCCCTGTGGCTTCCGGATTGCAAATGTCCCCCCATACTCTGGGTGGCTTGGGTTTTGGCTGCTCCCGTTATTTAGCTCCAGAGATCTTCTCGTAAAGCACAAAAACGACCCACAGATACCGCATGACTCAGAAGACACAGCGAGGGCCAACCAAATTCCTGAATCTGGCTGTGCAAAGTGACAGTGTGCCCTGAACTCTTTCCTGCTCCCTGCAACGGGAGCAAGCAGAGCCCAGCAGAATCTTCTCTGCTGTTCGCAGCACGCAGCAAGGCATAACCTCACTCCGAATGCGCTCTGCTGCTTTCTACAAATTTCCTTATTTTAGGGTTACTTTGATTGGGGCTCACGAGAAGTGGAAAGTACGAGAGTAATCGATGCAAGTGATAACCTCGGCTGTGCTTGCCTCGAAAAAATAGCCTTCACCACCAGCACCAAAAATATAGGCTTTCCCCACAATGAACACTTTTTATAATACCAATAAGACCACCCCGGAGAGTGCTGTTAGCATGAAATAATCATGGCCCCATGGGACCCAGCCTGGCCGTGTTTCATGCCTCATGATGCTGGGAGTGGGGGAGGGGAGACAGGCAGGGCAGAGGTAAGGGCTGATTATAGCAACATAACGGTCCCCCCCCCCCATTGTGCCTCTTCGCTTAAAGCTTCAGCCCCCTCGGCTGAGAACATGTGCCTGGCGAATCGTGCCGGGTTGGTTGAACAGCTGTGACTTCCTTGTGTACATGCCATCTGCATCCATGTATTTTTAATGGGCCATTTTGGGGCTGTCAACCTACAAACCAAACTCAGGCTAGTTTCTGAAGCCTGGTCAACAAGACCGAATTGTAGCCTTTGGTCAGTTTCTCCTTGCCAACTCACCTCTCCAGCAAGAATTATGAACTTGTAAGGAAAACAAGAAAAGAAAACATAGACTCTTACAACTCGCATTCACAAAAGGGGCTCTGACAATGGATGGGAGGAGTCTCCAGGGTTTGTGGCTCAGCCCATTTCACTTGATGTGGGCCCATTCTCATTGCATGTGAATTTCCTTCCCTGATTGCCAATGCGTATTTTTGGATACCACTGGCAAATTAATCAGGTTTATGTGGTAGACAGCCACAACGAGTGGTTCCTATCCTGTTTACACTAATGCAAAATGACAGCCAAAAGCAAAGATAGATCTTTGTGCAAACTACTGTCAGGATGTGTGGTTTTAAAAGGAATATGGCACGTGTGTGTATAATACATATTCTGCCAGTAATGACAGTGGATGAAAGCAATTATTTGCAAAAAATGACTTCTGAACTTAGATTTCCTCTACAAATTCTTTTATTAGTGAAGCAGAGAATGCTGTATTTCCTTGCAGGAACATTATAACTTTGAACTCATTCAGAAGCAAAGGTAAATTTTTTTAAATTACAGTAATTTTATCATCTAAATAGACCAAGGGTTTGCTTTCTCATAAAAGCTGAACTATCCTATTTAGAGGGATCAGGCTGATGGTTTGTTTTTGTGAGGGTTGCTGTTTAACACCGGTCTGTATTATAAGGAAGTCTAAACATGGCTTAGGTACAAGGGTCATTATGTCCATTTCTCTTCCTACTAAAAAGAAAATACACACACAAAAAAACCTAAAGAAATAAATGGAAACCAACATTTAGCTGAGAAAATTTTCCTCTTTCTCAATTCTTTAACATTAATTCAAAATGGCATCTAATTCAAAAGAGTCAAATTGGGCTTGGAAACACCCAGAAAATTATTTTTCAAGAATATGGACACATCAGGTTGGCAGGGAATTAATGTCATCAAATGCTCCCGTGCCCAGCCCCCAAAATCCCTTTCTAAAAAAATAAAACATTTTTTTTTTTGTCTTCCCATAAGAATTATTCTCACTAAGCAAATAATCTCTTTTTAAGGCTCCTTGAAATCATTCCATGTCTAAAGCATAGAGGAGCAAAATGGTTTTGATCTTTTAGTGACAATAGTAATTCAACCAATTCAGCATTTGTTGGAGACTGGATGTTCCCCATTTTTTTTTTTAATTTCATCAGGCCGAAATTGTCATAAAACATCCTCTGTGAAAGAATATTCCGTTTTAATCGTGATTTCTCTTAAGAAAAAGAAACGTAAACATGTCAACAGGACACTAAAGAACCACAATGTGTCTTCCCTAACACAATAACGGCCATAGGTTTATGAGCCATTCGATGAAACAGCCAAAGGAGAAATGAGACGCTCTGGCTCCGGTTGTCGCATGTCATAGATCTGCCCTCGGTTTGTTAGCTGGGAACGGGCCCAGATGATTAACGGGAGAGCTTCATGGTGTAAAAACTGCTTAATGGAAGAGCACAATATGGCATGCAAACCAAACTAAAACAACCATAAATATTTTAGGCACCTTATAAAGATTTAAGAATATTTATTCCCCATATAAATCCGTCGCGTGGTATCAGCAAAAGCCCCCAGTCCAGAGGTCTGCTGAAATACAACACAGGAGATGAGGCATGTGTGCCTTCCTCTGTTTGCATTTCCCTGCCATGATTAAACCAAATTAGTCCGCTAACTGCTTCCAAAATGAGGTGACATTCCGGAGTGCCAATCCTGTGACGTCTTTGTAAGCTAACTTACTGCTCGGAGAAATCTGATCTTCAAAGCTTCGTAACAAGGAACGAGGCTGAGGCCAAGAGCGTCTCCTTGGGAGTTTTATTCCACTTCTCAAGTGTCTTGCATCTGGGCTAAGCAAAGTGGGGTCTTGCTCAGCCACACGGCTGGGATGCCTGCAAGCCTGCCCCAGGAATGCAGAGTCCCAGGCCCCAGCCCAGACGTAACTAGCTGCTACCTTTTACCCAAATGCCCAGGTGATCTGTGTGCATATTAAATTTGGGGAACCCCAGCTCACACCACCATCACTCTCAGCTCTCCCATTCCTGCCTCTATCCCCAAACTCCAGACGGCTCTGGTGTAGATTTCCAAGTGCAGTTAGTGAGATGAGCTGAGTGAACTTACTTAGATTCTTGTAATCTTACTTAGCTCCCCTGAGCCTCAGTTTTCTCATTGAAAAGTAAAGGTGAATAAAGGTAACAGTTTCAAGGGCATGATGAAAGGACTAAATAAGATACTACTGTGTTTCCCCGAAAATAAGCCCTACCCATAAAAGAAACCATAGCAGGATGTCTAAGCATGTGCGAAATAGAAGCCCTACCCTGAAAATAAGCCCTAGTGGTGGGCGTGGCTATGAAAATAAGCCCTAGTGATGGGCGTGGCTATGAAAATCAGCCCTGGTGGTGGGCGTGGCTATGAAAATCGGTCCTGGTGGTGGGCGTGGCTGTGAAAATAACCCCTAGTGGTGGGCGTGGCTATGAAAATAAACTCTAGTGACAGGTGTGGCTGCACAGCACATCTGCACAACCCATGCATGTCATTGCAGAGTGGTCAAGACGACGAGCAGCCCTTCTCCTCTGCCCCATAGTGACAGCTACTATCCCAGAGGTGACCGGAAAGCTGCGGGCAGCCCCACCAACAAAGCCGGCTCCCCCCGTTAGGTCCCGGCCATCCTGTGCGTGCTGCAAGCTGAGGCTTTGAGGGGAAAATAACACATGCCCTGAAAATAAGCCCTAGGGTGTCTTCTTGAGGAAAAATAAATATAAGACCCTGTCTTATTTTCGGGGAAACACGGTATATTCAATAGCTCACAATGAGATGCCTGGTACATAGCTAGCACTCAATGAGTGGTAAAAATTCAGGGTGATAAAAAGGCACAGATGGGACCAAGTTTCAGCTTCACAAAACCGTTAAGAAATCTTCCCTCAACTATCTTTATCTATGGAGTCAATAAGGATCCATAAGACTAAGATGTTTTGAGGATGGGATAAGAGCTGAGAAAAGTTACTGGTTACTAAAAGAGAGAAACAACAGTAACAGGAGAGAGCAATGGATTAGTTATCTTTGCATGTGTATCAGATTACCCTAAAACGTAGCGACTTAGACATCATCCTGTAGTTTCTGTGGGTCAGGAATTCAAGACCATCTCAGCTGGGAGGTTCTGGGTCAAGGTCTCTCATGAAGGTCATTCAAGGACGAATGTCACCCTGGACTACATCCGAAGGCTCGAGGGGGGTGGGAGGGTACTTTTTAAGACGGTTCATGCACATGGTGCAGAAAACATGCACGTGGTGCAAAATGTCAGCACGAGGCCTCAATTCCTTCCCGTGGGCTGTTTGTCCTCACGACATGGTGGCTGGCTTCCCACCCAGCAAGTGACAGAGAGGACAAAGAGGAAGCCACAATGCCTTATCTGCCTTGTCCTCAGAAGTTACACACCAGCCTCCCTGAGGCGCATCCACAGTTGTGACACTAACAGGTGGCTGGGGGCACCTTTGTCCCTTAATCTCTTCGGACCCCAAGCCCCCTACCAAAGAATAAAAATAAGATCCAAGTATAAATTGTCATTCTTGTGCAAATGCTGCTTCAAAGCAATTCTCCCTTTCAACCAAATTGCTACCCCTGAACCCCATCACATAGAAACGCTGGAGTCCCCATGGTGTGTCCCCTACAATTTGTAAAATAGCTCCTAGGGAGTCACAAATCCAGGTAGTCAGGAAATTCTTCAGGGATTAAGTCTCTGGTTCAGCCCGAAACACTCTTCCCCATTCTGAATATACCCCCATCAGCCAGCTCAAATCCTACTGGTCATTCTAGGTTTAGGTTAAATAGCCTTTCTGCTAGAAGGTGCTAGATTAGATAGGACCCCCTGCAGTATCTCCCAGAACTCTCTCTAGTTCCTTTATCATAACCCTTTTCACACATTTGGGAAATCACGTCCTTGTCTCTGTGTCTCTCTTCATCGACCACAAAATCCAAGATGGCAGGGAGCATGTCCAGTTTTGTTTAATTTGTATACCCTGGAGCCTGACACAGTGGCTGGCACATAGTAGGTCCTCAGTTAAAATCTGCTTTGTGCATTTTACTTACCCATTCATTCAGTAAGCCTTATTTGAGGGCCTACTGTGTGCTGGGCAGAGTTCTAGGCACAGAAAAGCCAACCAAGTCTTCCCTCGAATGAAGCTTTCATTCCAGATGGTCAAAGACAGACAAGAAAAAAAAAAAAATAATAACCAAACAAAAATCCAGCACACCAGGATATGACAAAATGCTTAGAAGAAAAATAGCAAGGAGCAAGAGGACAGGGTGATGGGGGTAGGGGAGGGGTGGTTGTATCTTAGATAAGGACAGAGTGATGGGGGTGGGGGAGGGGTGGTTCTATCTTAGATAAGGACAGAGTGATGGGGTGGGGGAGGGGTGGTTCTACCTTAGATAAGGTAGTTGGTTGGTGGGGGGAAGGGCTCTCTGAGATGGTGACATTTGAGCAAAGCCCTGCATGAAGTGGAGGCACGGCCATGACAATGTCTACGGGAAGAGTGTTGGACCAGGTGGGAACAGCCAGTGCAAAGGTGAAGGTGGGAGCATGTTTGCCCTGTCCAAGTAACTGCAGGAAGCCAACATGCAAGAGTGAAACAGGCCATGGTAGGTGACAAGGTCAGAGGGTTACAGGCGGGGATGGCAAATCATGCCGGGTCCTATAGGCCACTCCATGGGAGGCTTGACGAGGGGCCACCATGATTTAAAATAGGGGTCATAAAGATCCACCTGGCTGCTTTGGGCAGAGGAGATTATGAGAGCAAGGGTGGGTGCATAGAGTGAGGTTGGGATTCAGCCCATTACTCTGTTAGCTGCTGAGACGAACAGACGACAAAGCTGACATTTGATCTTCTTCTAATGAGGACAAGAAACATGTAAGCAAGTAACTCAAACCTGGCTAAGCAAGGGTACAAGAGCCACAATTCTGACTAAGCAATAGCAGCTGCCACTCACCAGTCCCTGACTACCTGTTTTCACACACTGTCAGATTCGTCCCTCTAAAAGACACTAAAGCAGGAGTCCTCAAACTACAGCCTGAGGGCCACATGCCACCCACCTAGCACACTGATCTGGCCCTCCAGATGTTTTTGCCGCCGCTGCCTGTCCTGCTTAGCAGCCGACTCGTCCCGGGCCCACAGTGCGCACTCTCCAACGGTTTCTCCCCAGTTTCTCAGCACCCGCAGTTGTCCACTGCATGCTAAGACACACAGAGACCCCAAGAAGAGAAGCAATCTGCTTAGAACTCGAGCTCATCGTAAGTGGCAGAGCTGGGATTTGAACCCAGGCAGCCTGCCTCCAAAGCAGAGAGCTCTGAACCGGCTCATGACATTGCCACCCAGTATTTTTCCCTGTAGATAGCTAGACTTCTGACCTCTGGTCTGAGAAAACAGAAAAACCACCAAGGAAAACGCAAAGAGCTCTCAAAATGATGAAGTACAGTTTTACGATGCTGAGTATGGTTGTAAAAGCAGCAATAGGCTTTAATGAGCTAAGAATTCTTTTAGCCCCAGAAAGCGATTTGTCACCTTCCCGATTCTATACTCCCAAATGATGAAATTCATTTCTTTCCCCCAGCCTCCTACGAGTTGCTGTATCTTATTTATGTTGTTCTCTACACAAATGGAGAAGACCCTTTTCTTCCTAAGTTTCAAATCCATTCCTGCTCAGTTTCATTCCCCTTTTATTATTTTGGTTTTTGTCCTTTCAGAGATATCCCTCTGCTACTGGGCAGGGCAGCTGGGACAGGCACTAACCCCAGGGACAGGCACTAACCCCAGAGATGGTAAATGCCTGGCCATCGTGCCATGTCTCATTCTTCTGTCCACAGCAGACATCACTAATGGATACCAGTGTCATCTACCTGCTGTGAGATTTCACAGAGCTCTTCACAGCACCCCAGCGTCTCAGACATTACCAATGGATCAACGTCAAATCCATACGCCATCTTTGAAACTAGTCTTCCTCAAGGCTTTGATTTTGAAAATGGGGTCATGTCACTTAGGGACATTCTTTGAAATACCCATCGGGATTCTTAATATAGTAGTCACGGTCACCACGGACATCTCACAAGAGGCAGCAGGTGCATAGTAAGGAAGGGGTCCGGTGGGTTCTCTTAAAAGGAACCCGGAAGAGGGTGAGCTCAGAAGCAGGGACAGCAGGTGGGGGGCCACCACCTCATAACAACCCAGCCCAGAGAGGAAGATGGCCAGGTCGAGGTAATCGCTGTGGAAATGGAAGACGGTTTTGGGGTGTTTTTCCAAGCTGTGGGTCATGAAATCAATTTGCTGGGTCATGACCACCATTTCTTAAAAATGAAGTACTAAACTAGGATACGATAAGTATTGCTTGGCGAAACTCATTTCATCTGTCCATGTCACGTGTGTACAGGGCTGCAAGTGTGAAAGGTACATCTCGCTATGGGGCCCAGCCCGGGGTAAGCCAAATAATCGTCCCCTCCCCATAGATTTCCATGCCCTAAGTCCCCTGAACCTATGAATATGGTACATTACACGTAGCAAAAGGGACTTTGCAGGCGGAATTAAGGTTACTAATTAGCCAATCTTAAAATAGATTTTTCCTGGATTACAGACCCAGCGATTTCAGACTTGTGGGACCTACATCTGAAAAACCTGCCAGGCCCTCAGGACTTTTGACCTACAGAACTGTGAAATAATAAATGGGTAGCATTTCAAGCCTGTAAATATATGGCAATTTGTTATAGCAGCAGCCAACTAAAAAAGGTCAAAGGAGTTTAAAAGTTTCTGGTATAGTTTAAAACTAGAATCAGACAACTGGGTTCTATTAAATACTAGCTCCTCCTTTTATATAATAGCCTGTGAGCTTGGACAAGTTATCCAACATTTTCTTAGGTGTAAAACTGGGGCACAACAGAGCTAACTCGCTGAGTTTTCAAGGGACCAGAATTAATGGGGTCATGTAAATAAAATGTTCAGACTGATAACTGTCATTATTATGACCTGGATTTTAGTAGAAAGGCAAACTTTCTGAACTTCAGTTTCTTACCTGGTAAATGGAGATAATTTACTTCCTTCATTTGGTTGGGAGCAAGAACGAATCAGGTATAAAATAAGGCCCACAAAACTCTCTATTTAAGGATTGTTAGATAAAAGGAAGAAACTGCCGGTTCTCTACCTCAATATCTGCTCTCTTCTTCATCATTAACAGAACTTCCAATTTTTACCAGGGACGTGACTGCTCAGCATAAAGAAAATGCCCCCTAATCTCCCTGGCAGCTTGATGAAGCCATGTGACTAACTGCTACCCATCACATGAGCAGAACTGTTATATGCAACTGCTAGAGAGTCTGCTTAAAAGGCAGACCCTTCTTCTACCTTCTTTCCTGCTGACAGGCACATGGATGTGATGGCAGGAGTTCAGGCAGCCACTTTAGACCATGAGGCAGAGAATTACAGAGTAGCAGTACAGAAAGAAGCCAAGTTCCTGGGGCTTTTGGAGGCCACACAAGCAGCTGGATCACCTATCTCAGGGTTTTGTTTATACAGGAGAGACATAAGCTTCAACCTTAATAAAATCACCATTATTTTATTATTAACATTATTATTAACATATATTATTAACATTTTTAAAGTGTTATTTAGGGCAATCCTTCCTTTGAAGCTGAATTGAGAAATATAATTAAGGAGGCCCAAGAATCCTAGGTGGCATTCTGGTGACAAGGGTGTCACAAGCAATGAGATGAGCTAACAGGTATTGTGGGAAATTAGAAGCTCAAGGAAGTGCTCAGCCAGCGCCTGGTATATCAGAGCCCAGTAACTACAGGCTGCTAGTGGTGCCATTGCAAATGACAATCACAGTGACTCAGCCTGGATCTTTTATATGCTTCCCATAAGGGTTGGAAATAGGGAGAAACCCTTTTTGGAAGATAGTATAAGAGCCACAAAGAAGGGATTTGTCGGACTTGGGGTGTAGAACCTATAGAGTTTACAGTTCGCAACTGGCTACTCATAGCACCAAGCAACCCACAAGTTGAGGTTCATTAATCAACAGCATCTTTATTTTAAAGATGCTTTAAAACTTTGCAAACTGGCTGGGCGTGGTGGCTCATGCCTGTAATCCTAGCACTCTGGGAGGCTGGGGAGAGAGGATCCCTTGAACCCAGGAGTTCCAGGCTGCAGGGAGCTATGATGATCCTGCCATTGTACTCCAACCTGGGTGACAGTCCAAATCCTGTCCCTTAAACAAACAGAAAAAACCTTTCCAAACTGCTATACACAGATGCAAAGACCTCTCAAAAGGATCCCAAATATTTGTGAAACAAACATTCGGATTAATTTGAATACCTAACTAAAGTAGGGCAAAGTCTTTACATGGAAATATCTTAATCCAGTAAGACAGACATTTTTCAAATGGCTCAGTCTGTCTCATGGATCAGCCATCAGGAAAAATAAACTAACCTGGCATCTTGGTGTAGATTCATAAAGGAAATTAGTTTGTAGTCCACAGGGAAGTCGCTTTTCATGCACCCCAAATGTGTTGTGTCAAAGGAATCAATAAAGATGAATGATTTCAAGATGAACATCCCAACATAATCTATTAGAGTGTACGGGCATTTGCATTTTCTGAAGACATGAATAATGAATGCAGGGTGAACAGGAATCCAAAATAATTCTCCACCCTCCAGAGAAGCCAGTGTATATGAGTGGAAAGAGCAGAATTCTGGTCCAACCAGTTCACCTCCCTCGTGACTCCAACATTCCAAATCCATAGGCATTTGGAAGTTCTGAAATGAGCTGGCCCTTCCTAACAGAAATGCCAAGCACATTTTAATCCAAAAAATACATTATCATATGATGTGAGGGAAGAAAAAAAAGGGCATTGACTGTGGGTAGTGCAATTTATGTTCCTTATCTTAGTCCTTATAGTATCCCTGGGAGGCAGATATTGTTCTACCTTGTGAAGAAGTGAGCACGAGATACAAAGCACCTTCTACAAGGTCGCAGAGAGACGTTGGCAGAACTAAAGCAGAAACCAGAGTCTGTTTGATCCAATAGCCTAGCACAGGGCTGTCCAGTAAAATTCTAACATGATCCACACACGTAATGAAAAATTTTTAGCAGAGAAAAAGAGAAAGAAAGAGAGACAGAGAGAAAGAGAGACAGAGATAAAGAGAGAGACAGAGACAGAGAGAAAGAGACAGAGACAGAGAGAAAGAGAGAGAGAGAAAGAAACAAAGAAAAAGAGATAAGAGAGAAAGAAAGAAAGAAGAAAGAAAGAAAGAAGAAAGAAAGAAAGAAAGAAGAAAGAAAGAAGAAAGAAAGAAAGAAGAAAGAAAGAAAGAAGAAAGAAAGAAGAAAGAAAGAAGAAAGAAAGAAGAAAGAAAGAAAGAGAAGAGAGATGAGAGAGAAGAGAGAGAGAAAGAAAAAGAGAAAGAAAGAAAGAAAGAAAAGAAAGAAAGAAAGAAAGAAAGAAAGAAAGAAAGAAAGAAAGAAAGAAAGAAAGAAAGAAAGAAGAAAGAAAGAAGAGAGAGAGATGAGAGAAGAAAGAGAAAGAAAGAGAGTGAGAGAAAGAGAGAAAAAGAGAGAAAGAGAGAGAGAAACAAACAGGCCAGGCGCGGTGGCTCATGCATATAATCCCAGCACTCTGGGAGGCCGAGGAGGAAGGAGAGCTTGAGGCCAGGAGTTCAAGACCAGCCTGAGCAAGAGTGAGACCCCCATCTCTACAAAAAAATAGAAAAATTTAGCTGAGCACAATGTCATGTACCTGTAGCCCCAGCTACTTGGGAGGCCGAGGCAGGAGGATCGCCTGAGCCCAGGAGTTTGAGGTTGCTGTGAGCTACGATGGCACCTCTGCACTCCAGCCTGTGGCAAGAGAGCAAGACCCTGTCTCAAAAAAAGAAATAGAAACAAGTGAAACTAAAATTACTACTCTATATTGTGACGTGGATGTCCTAAAAAAAAAAAATAAAAAAAATAAAATTACTACTCTGCTTCATTTTGATTTAATCGATTCAAAATGTTGTCATTTCTATATGTAATCAACATAAAAACTGAGCTAGTTCACATTCTTTCGTGTTCAGTCCTCAAAGGCTAGTGTGTGTTTCACACTTCTTCATCCTGACCACCCTACACGTGGCTGCTGGCTGTGGATTGGGCAGCATTAGGCCTAGATAGAGCAAAAATCAAAATTGCTACCTAGCATTTTATTTTTGCAGTTATCAATGAGCCTGAAATGCTCGAGTTTCATAGACTTACACCAGGGGTCCTCAAACTTTTTAAGCAGGGGGCCAGTTCACTGTCCCTCAGACCATTGGAGGGCCGGACTATAGTTTAAAAAGAAAACTATGAACAAATTCCTATGCACACTGCACATATCTTATTTTGAAGTGAAAAAAACAAACGGGCAAAAACACCCCCATGTGGCCCGTGGGCTGTAGTTTGAGGACACCTGACTTACACAATTTAAATTCTCGATGAGGCCACAGAGGGTTGCCCATATTTAATTCTGCCAAGTATATCGGTTTGCTTAGGGTAAGTCATGCTGCTGTAACAAGCAGCCCCAGATCTCAGTGGCTTGTGGCAATGACAACATTTTCTAGTATGTCCCCCTTATGCCACATGGTGGCTGCCACTCTGCTCGTGGTCCTCCTCACTCTGAGACCCAGGCAGATGGAATAGGTAATACCTAATGGAAGAAGAGCAATGACAAAGAAACATACACTGCCCCTTAAGGATTATTCTAGAAAATGACACACGTGGCAAAGAAAATAGTCCAAGCAAAGTCACACGGGCCAGACTGGTATCTCGAGAGGACAGAGTGGGAAAAGAAATATAGTTCTCTGCAGATGGGCAACAAATACTTTGAATAGCAACCTAATCCACGACTCCAAGAAAGGTCCTAAGAAAATAATATTAATCAACATAATCTATCATTATTTCAAAAATGACGCGTTGACAGCACAAAAGTAGAGGACAGAACCTACGTTGTTATTTTCTCATCTCACCAGAAATCGGTGAGACTGCCAGCTTGGACGGACAGTGGGGAGTGAGGGACTCACGGATCTGCCCAGCCACCGCCCCAGCTCTGCTGTGTCCCTGGTTCCTAAAACCTTAGGTTTTCTGGACATTCTGAGTTTTCCAAGTCTTTCAAAAATCCATGGCATTTGACATATACCAAGTAATAGTCGTTACTGAAAGGTGATTTATGCAGAGATTTGCACCGCCTACTTTTTATTTCTGTGCTTTAGAAAATATAGAATAGAATACTATATGAAAAAAAAATATTTATCTCAGCTTGCAGAGGATCAGTGCTGGGGTTGAGGGTAGCTTTTGTGTCCAGGTGTGGGTGAAGCAAACAGCTCTGTAGGTACCCCAGGGGTGCGGCACACTCAGGCATGGGTGCCTTCGGGTCTTGCTTTCCAACGCAATTTAGGATTTAGGAGATTGGACGGGTTTAAATTCCTCAAAGGAGCCAAGTTGACCTGGAGGAATCATTCTAGCAGCTCACTGGGGGGAAATGAAAACCTGCCTTCTCCCTGCAAAGCAAACGTTTGCCACAAATAAAACACCCAACGAATACGACAGCAATAACGCAAAGATGGCCATTTTTCTTAGGTGGATGAATTACAAAGCCTCAGACCTCCAGTTACAGTTCAATAAAGCCCTCATGAAATCATAAGGCATTTTCCTCCCTGGGAAAGAAAAAAAAAAATAAAAATGAGAAAAGTACAACCAAAAGTCATAGTACCTTGTATAGCCCCAGGAAACCGGCAGAACTTTATTAATCTTTAGATTAATATTTGGCCACCTTATTAAAAAAGAAAGTGGCTACCCTGTGTCTCTCAAGCAAACTTATTAGACCTTTAAAATATATATATATTTGAAATAATAAATAAATATCTGAACAAATAAATGCCACCGGCCCAAAGCCCCAAGATTCTCAGGAACAATTTTATTGCCCTTTTTACTGCTCTTGGTCTCACAAAACTTTACAATTAATAGCCACCAAGACGAAAGCAGGAAAAGATAGAGAAAATGTTTATTGCTTTAGGAAAAATGGTGCTTCCCTCTCTGCTCCCTAACGATTCTCCTCTTTGTCGCCGAGTAAAAGACGTAGAATAAAACACACTCTGAATGAGAGTGTCAGGCACCTACCAGGCAGAATCGGACAGGCCACCAAAAGCCAAAGCTCTGGGCAGGGAGCTGGAACAGGGAGGGTCTCGGTGATGCCCCTAAAGCAATTACTGCCAATGACAGTCAGCATAAATTTCACATCGCCTCCGAGCAGGATAAAAAAAATGTGCCCGATGGGCATCCGAGTTTGAACTGAGACAATCAAAATGCCAAAGGGGAAAAAAACATCTGAAGTGAACAAGAAGAAAAAAGAAGACCGATCTTGAGAGTTGGGAATTTTTTTCTTTTTCCTCTTCTGCGTTCTTGATTTCAGCTGTGTCTGTAGTTCATTCATTCCCTTGACAAATACATACCAAGTATTGTATTTGCTAATAGTAGTCAAATACTTTTAAAAATATGAATAATTTAGTATTCCTTAAAATAGTTCACATTTTTAATCTTGCTGTAATGTTAACAGTATTGTAAAAAAAAAAAAAAAAAAACACTTTTTAACTAGGATTCCTGTTGATTTGATGCTTGTGATGGCTACAACAAAAGCTGGTTTTTATGATGTCTCCAATAAAACACACATATGCACATGCGTGTACACAGGTGATATTGCGGTATTGTTTGTAATAGGAACAGGAAATGGACTGCTTTTGCATGTGTCAAAAAGATATTTTGCTAAGTACTTTTCCTTGTGATCATTTCTTTCTTTCTTTCTTTTTTTTTTTTTTTTTTTGAGACAGAATCTCACTTTGTTGTCCAGGCTAGAGTGAGTGCCGTGGCGTCAGCCTAGCTCACAGCAACCTCCAACTCCTGGGCTCAAGCGATCCTCCTGCCTCAGCCTCCCGAGTAGCTGGGACTACAGGCATGTGCCACCATGCCCGGCTAATTTTATATATATATATATATATATATATAATTTTACATATATATAAATATATAATATATATAAATTTATATATATATATTTTTTAGTTGGCCAATTAATTTCTTTCTTTTTTTTTTTTTTTTTTTTTAAGACAGAGTCTCGCTTTGTTGCCCAGGCTGGAGTGAGTGCCATGGCGTCAGCCTCGCTCACAGCAACCTCAAACTCCTGGGCTCAAGCGATCCTCCTGCCTCAGCCTCCCGAGTAGCTGGGACTACAGGCATGCGCCACCATGCCCGGCTAATTTTTTGTGAATATATTTTTTAGTTGGCCAATTAATTTCTTTCTATTTTTAGTAGAGATGGGATCTCACTCAGGCTGGTTTCAAACTCCTGACCTTGAGCAATCCGCCCACCTCGGCCTCCCAGAGTGCTAGGATTACAGGCGTGAGCCACTGCACCCGGCCCATTTTTTTTCTTTTTATTTGCCCTTTAGCCCTTTGACCTAAGCTATGAACCCCTTTGGGAAAAAGAGAAGGCAGTTGCCTCCATGGCCATGAAGTCCACAGAGCAAAGGCATCAGGACATGAGAAGCAGCAGCTACAAGAGAGAAAAGCAGGAAAAAGACTGACGACCCCAGGGCCCTCGAAATTTGTCCCTTCCTCCACCCATAAGCTTGGACTTTGGGAGAAGGAAATGGTAGAAATGTCTGGGCCGTCACCGAGCACCCCCCTAGAAGAATGGAAGGGAGATTTCTTCTCTCTGGGAGAAGAGCTTAGGGAGGAAGGAAATACATTAGGGTGAAAGGTCTGGGCCTGAGGTCCCACTGCCCATTCCACTCTAGCTTCTGCTCAAGCGAGAAGTTCTCGGATGCTGCAGGAGCCAGTGGTGGAAGTTCTGAGAACACTGGAGTGACCTCACGCACAGAAGGTATGACCGAGTCTTAGCTAAGGAGACCAGGGCAAACCTCAGAGACCTGACCGTACCAGCTGCAGGGCAGCAGTCACCAGAATGAGGCCTGGGCCACCCGAGCCACACCAGGGCAGGGACCGGTCCAGCTCAGAGGTACCTCGGCCACCCGGGGGGACGAAAAGGGGAAACAGGAGAGAGTCAACATGCATTCAAAGGAGACAGAGTGAGCCTGGGAGTAGCTGTTTTAAACAGGGAGAATGCCAGTCGCCTCGACTTGGCCGGGCTGTTTCTTCCCTCCTGGTGGAATGTGGGTGCAGCAAAGATGGCTGAACAGAGGTAAGGCTCTGACAGAGGGCAAAATGTTTGACCATGTGTCTCCTTAAAACCCCTCAACCCTTTTGGAGGAATTCAAACCTACAGTCCTGCCCGAGGCCAGTCAGCAGAGGGGCAGAGCAGTGTTCCTTGTTTTCTAATATCTTAAACCACAGAAGATGGCTCAACAGAATTATCCAGACAGATTACAAGGCAGTGTTCACCTCACCAAGATGCTATTAGTTCAATAGCAACAGCCCAAAGACCTTAAAAACCCCTTAAAAACCCTGTATTTCTGCCTAAAGGGAGGAAAATGGTTCTTTTTTTTTTTTTTTTTTTGAGACAGAGTCTCACTTTTGTTGCCCAGGCTAGAGTGAGTGCCATGGCGTCAGCCTAGCTCACAGCAACCTCAAACTCCTGGGCTCAAGCGATCCTCCTGCCTCAGCCTCCCGAGTAGCTGGGACTACAGGCATGCGCCACCATGCCCGGCTCATTTTTTGTATATATACACTTTTAGTTGGTCAATTAATTTCTTTCTATTTTTAGTAGAGACGGGGTCTCGCTCAGGCTGGTTTTGAACTCCCGACCTCAAGCAATCCGCCCACCTCGGCCTCCCAGAGCGCTAGGATTACAGGCGTGAGCCACTGCGCCCGGCCAGGAAAATGGTTCTTTAAGAGGAGAGTCTGACATCCTCCTCATTTGCCAACGAATTAATACATTTTTCTTTCCTTTTCTTCAAACTACTTGTCCTCGTTCTTCTAACAGAATCCAGATTTTTTGTGCTTTTCAGCTGGGCATGTTGCCTACCAACTAAAAGATTAGATTTCCCAATCTTCCTGGCCATTAGATGTCATCACGTAATTAAGTTCTGGCCAATGAGATGTAAATAGAAATGGGTCAGATTCCCACAAAGTCTCCTTAAATGAACGTGGGCAGAGACTTCTCTTCCCCTATCCTGCTGCCTGGAATGTGGCTGTGTTGCCTGGCGCTCCAGCAACCATTTTGGACCATGCGCCAATGATCACACTCTAAGGATAGAGAACACATGGCTAGAAGTAGCTAAGGTCCCCGATGACTTTATGGTACTTCATATTAGCCTTGAACCTCCCATCCCTAGACTTTTTGTTTTTTACATGAAAGAGAAGTTAATTTTAATTTCTAGCATTTTCCTGTTGCTATATAATATACAGCGGAAACAGTCCTGGTAAAGTGGCTTTGAACTATATAAGCTCAATAACAGCAAATAAGGAAACATATCTTTAGACATCTAAGATATTAAGTATGAAATGTCTGATTACCTTAAGTACTAATTGACAGTTGGTATCTCTGACATTCTGCTTTGCCACTTCCTGTTTTATTTTTATTGTGAAGGTACATCCTCATTCTTTAAATGCACGTTGGGAATAGTTAGGTAGATGTAACTATATTAGAGGCCAAAATCTATTTTTAAAATAACTATTAAATACAAAGAAAACAGGTTAATTTAGGCATTTGGGAAACAAACGGGTTTGATCTTATTGTCTTAAGAGGATGACAAAGTGTTCAACTGATTGTACAGTATAATAAAAATGTAACTCAATTTTCAACAATTCTATTAATTTGTGAGCTGGGACAGTCTCAAATGGAACCTGAAAACTTTCTGGCCACTCTGAAAACATTTCTCTGTCTTTATCTAGCTACCCCACCCTCAAAGTTACCTCCCAGCATCGTAGATAAAAGTATGAAAAGGGTTTCAAAAAACTTCAGTCATGTAATGATTGCTGTTTCAAAACTGCATTTTGACATTTTCGTATACATCAGTCAGACTCACATTTCAGAATTTGCTCATGCCTTTCAAAACTCAAGGAAACGTGTGCGGTAGAAAGCAGTTTAATGGTTAGCAAAATAGAAACTATTTCCCCCAGAGCTACCAAATCAAATAGTGGCCCAGATATTGCTGGTTTTTGGAGTTATTTATGCTCCTGTAGGAATAAAGAATCTAAAGGTGAGGATATTTTTTTTATCCTAATGATAAATACAGATAGATTGTAAAATTGCCTGTTGGGTGGCATAGACAATTGTATTAAAGAGAAACCTTATAAATTTCAAAAGCCTATGAACAAGATGTAGAAAATTGCCCACGTTTATGGTGTCATTTATCAAAAGACTTCCATAAGTGTTAGAAACTTATGTGTGAGCTCTTATGGGAAGAATTCACACTGAACCTAAAATGGAACAAAATTCTTTTTGGAAAAAAAAAAAACACACACACACACAACATCAGCTCCAGCCCATTAGGGGGGAGCTTCAATGGGCTAGATCCAAGCCTTTATTATTAAATGACTCACGAGAACATCAAAAGCCCATCATTTACCCAGCAAAGGAGAGAAAGCGAGAAAAAATTTAACTGATTGGACTTGAAAAACTGCTGAGCAGCTATTTTGCAATATTATGTTAAAAATACATATGCTTTCTGAATTTGAGCCTTATTCCAATTTCTGCCAAAGCAGTATAGAGTTTTTGAGATGCTGAATTGCAATGCCCTGGAATTCAAAGTCTGGCTGCAGTAAAGCTCTTAAGCTGAGATCAACACTGGTAGACTAACAATAACAGCATCAATAATAATAACAGAAAGAAAAGCAAGAAGTCGACATAACCCATCACCTGTGTGATGATGTGACTACACCACCCTGCCACATTTCCTGAGGGCTCAGAGAATGACATTCCACCTATTCGCACATTCTAAATCCCACATGGCAGAGATTTGCATGGTGTTATTCACCGCAATATCCCATCCGGCGTCTAGAACGGTGCCTGAAATATAAGCATTCCAAAAATATTTGCTATACAAAGGAACAGATCAAAAGCCCTCCCTTCAGTGGAGATTACCTAGCCCAGGTAAGCAACATCCGTTTCTCATCAGACCTCACTGTACTTCTTGGGGTGGCAGAAGACATTGCAATTTAAAACCTGAGCTCAGGGGACACATGGCAGCCTTGCCATTGTTTACAGGAAAGGCATTGGGTGCAACTTCAGGCGTTCATACAGCTCGGGCTCCAACTCTGCAGAATGGGGAGTAGCTGGTAGGCTGGTGAGTAGTAAATGCTCTAATTAATGCACGTACATCCCTCAGCACGGTGGCTGTCAACTGGGGCCATTTTGCCTCCCAGGTGACAGTTAGTAACGTCTTGAAAGATTTTCAGTTCTCACAATTGGGAGTGGAGGTATTACCAGCGTCCCGCAAGTAGAAGCCAATGACGCTGCTAAACACCCTAGGATGCTCAGGACAGTCCCCTGCAACACAGAATAGTGTGGCCACGGTGACATGAGAGCATTAAGAGCATAAGAGCACAGTTGTCATTAAGAGCAACTAAAATGGGCAAGAAGAAAAGAGCTAGGTGCTTTGTTTGCAAATTGATGTTTTGTTTTGTTTTCCTAAAGTGTTTTCTCGGGCCATCTTGGCTTAATCTCAACACCTGCAGTCCCTGAGCAGTGCAAATGGACCAGCCTCTGAGTCCAGGTTGCAGCAGCCCTGTGGCTTTTGTTAAAGATGCCTTCCCTCCAATTTCCCCCTCTGATTTTGAAGATATGCCTAGGGACATCGCTCCTGCCCGCAGAGTCACCGGACAGGGTTTTAAATGGGTTCATAGGATGACCAACTTCAGAGCAAGAAGTGCCAAGGAAACTAGGACCCTTCTTACAAAAATGTTTGTGCAGATGTCTTCTAGGAACCTTGATGTTGACCAATTTGGATACCAAAAAAAAAAAAAAATCATAAAGCATAGCTTGTTCCAACTCCTAAGCTGGAATAATGACACTCCAATTGTTAGGGGCTGCATTGTGTTCTCCCCCAAATTCATATGCACAAGTCCTAACCCCCAGTAGCTCAAAATGTGACTCTTTTGGAGACAGGTTCTTTGCAGAGGTGATTTAAGGTTGTGAGGCTTTGTGGGTAGACATGATCCAACCTGACCCGTGTTGTTAATAGAAGCGAATCGGATGTACAGAGGGATGCACGTGCACAAAGGAAGGACCACGTGAGGATACAGCAAGAAGGTGACCATCTGCAGGCCAGGGAAAGAACCCTTGGAAGAAACCAATTCTACCAACACCTACATATCTTGGGTTTCCAGTCTCCAAAAGTGTGAGAAAATAAATTTCCTTTGGTCAAGCCACCTAGTCTATGGTATTTTGTTATGGAAGCCCCAGCAGACTAATAAACCAGCCATCGGTGGTTCTTGGACACCCGTGAGTTAAGGCTGACCAGAGGTGTGCGTCCTTGCTCTCTGGAATGGCAACTGGCTAGAGAAATTTCACAGCCGGTACAAATTGCCTACCCAAGGTGGAGGGGCCAAAGTTCCCCTTCCTACCAAAATCTTTTCTGAAGGTTTGATTCCCCCTCCTCCTAACCATCTATATGTTAGTCCTCTTAGAATCCAAGAAAAGTTCTTAAACTCCTACTTGGCACAGGCAAATGACCCAAGAGTTCCTGGTCCCCTGGGTATGAGCCCTGCCACCTTGAGCAAGATACCCGATCTCTCCAGGATTCACTAATGGCCTCTCTAAAATACTGATTCATTTATGGACGCAATAGCTATTTTTTTTTTTGAATCCTCATTTGCAAGACATTGGTGTAGATGCCAGCAGCATACTGGTAAACCAGCAGAAACGATCCTCATCTTCATGAAGTTTAGATCTTAACAGGGGTAAGGGGTCAAAATAAAAGTAAACACACAAAATTGTCATAAACCGTAGGGATGATAATGGTACCTGTTTCACAGGGCTCTTGCAGGGATTAAATAATATAACACACATAAGAGACTTAGCACAAAAGCTGCCCCCTGACCCCACGATTCACACTCAATGGACTCAAACTATCACTGATCATTGTTACAATCTCACCCCAGGAAGAAAAGAACCATCTTTCCAGCATTAAAGGAAGCGTATTGCTAATGCAATAACGTCCACCCAGCACTTATTACTGTCTTGGGGTAAACATTCTCTCTAAAACCAGAAGTCATAGGTGAACCAGGGGAGAGCACGCATATAGGACCACAGCTAAGAACACGGGCGGGCTCTGAAGTCCAAGAGGACTGGGTTTCAATCCCGGCTCACTGTGCATGAGCTGTGTGATCCTGGGTAAATTACATAGCTTTTTCCGGCCTCAGCTTTCTCATCTGTAAAATGGACTAATAATGATGCCACAGAGAAGTTTTATGAGCAGACAATGAAATGATACAAGTAATGCATGTAGCACAGTTCCTTGTATGTGACAAACTCTGGTTACATATAAATTACTTTCTAAGTTGTAAAATTAGCATAGTCTAATCCATTTGTAAACACACCTTGGATGTGTAGTTTTCAAAATCTCTCTGGATTCTCTTAACCTGTTGTCTTCATATCTTATACTTTTAGAAAAAAACAAAACAACCTGGCTAGCACCCCCCTTTCCCTCTCAGACCACCATATCCAGCGCCAGGTGGGCCCCTGTTTCCTATGGCCTTTCCCCCATCACTCCACTGCTGTGGTCACTGCAGTCCACAAGAGGTTGGATGGTTGTCTGTCATTGCAAACAACGTCTGTCCGCAATTGCAATCGACTCAGGATACATTACAAGGAGTAGGAGTGAGTATGGGGATACCGTTTAAGAAAATATTTGTGTAAGGCTTATAAAGAAGCTACACAGCTGGCCCCAGGTGAAACTCCCCTGATATGACATGCCTAACACATGTGTGTACAGGAGTGTGCGTGTGGGTGAGCAGACACACACAGCTTCCCCACCCCCTCCTCCTCCCAGGTTCCAGAAATGGAAAGACAAGCAAACAAGCCAAGAATTAGAGATCTACAAACATCCCAGGAGACAGAGATCTAACTGGGGGGCTGCCCTTCAACTCAGATGTCACCACTGCCTGATTTTTATAATCTGTCATGTGCAGGTGTGATTTGAAAGCCAGGCTTTGGTGACAAAATGAGTCATACCAGCTTAAATAAAATGCCATCCATCCATCCCTCTGTTTTAATGCAGGAAGACCTTTAACACAGGAACGATGAGACATTTTCCTGGAGAGTAAAGGGCCCCTTGATTTATCTCTTGTTGCTGTTTTGTTCAGGTTCATGGGTGAGCTTTAAAAGGAGGAAAACACCCCTGCCCACTCTATTCAACGCAACCTCCACCCTCCCCCCAAACTCCTGGGCCACCTGCTCTGTCACCTGCTCTCTTTAGCACCCAGTTTGAGCCCAGGGGGAATCGGGCCATCTCACACACAAGATTTCAACCCAGATGTAGGAAGCAAAGAAATCTACAACTAAAGGCCAGGCATGGTGGCTCATGCCTGTAATCCTAGCTCTCTGGGAGCCCAAGGTAGGCGGATCGTTTGAGCTCAGGAGTTGGAGACCAGCCTGAGCAAGAGCAAGACCCCGTCTCTACTCTAAATAGAAAGAAATTAATTAGACAACTAACATATATATAGGAAAAAATTAGCCGGTCATGGTGGCGCATGCCTGTAGACCCAGCTACTTAGGAGGCTGAGGCAGGAAGATCTCTTGAGGCCAGGAGTTTGAGGTTGCTGTGAGCAAGGCTGACGCCACAGCACTCACTCTAGCCTGGGCAATAAAAAAAAAAACAAAAAAAAAGAAAGAAAGAAAGAAATCTACAACTAAATTGTAAAGTGCACAGGAAAACTCATCAACACTTCCTCTGGCGGGTGGGGGCCTTGTGGCCAGGTCTGTGTCTGCCACTGCAGGGGGACAGGGCTCTAGGCTATAAATTGATATATGCAAAGGAAGTCATGCCCAATAAATGTGAGCAGCCTAACGCACCCTCCTGCTGAGATAAAGCACCTATCGGCCCACAAAACTGGCATCCCCGGTCTGCTGATTGCTACCCATAAGCAGACTTTCTCTAATTGCCTGTGGGTTTGGGGGGAGGTGGAGGAAGGGTGTAATTATCAGGCCACTACTCTACTGTTCTCCTACTTTCCCACCTAAGGCAGAGCACACCCTTCGACCTGGCAATTCTGCTTCTAAAAATTCATAAAGACACGTGGATAAAGATAGTCGTTAATGAAATTGCTCATAACATAACTTTGAAAAATAACCTAAAATCTCTATTAAAGAAGGAGTAAATATGATATGAAATACTATGTAGCTATTTTAAAAAGTAGGTGGAGATGTATACATGGTAACATGGAAAGATACCAATAGCATTCTAGTTAAAAAGGAAAAATTCCAAAAAAAAAAAAAGGCAAAATATCACATGCAACACTGTCCCATTTACATTAAGATGTGTGCCTGCATTTGCACGTGTGTATATATTTGTTTTTAAATTAGAGTCTGGAAGAAAGTATATCACAGTGTTAACAGTATTGATTTCAGGCAGATAGAATTGAGGGAGTTTTATATTTTCTTCTTCGTGCTTTGTGTTTTCCAGTTTTATTTTTTTAAAAAAAGAAGAATAAAAGGTATATTTATAACCTGAAACAAAGTTTCTTTCTTTCTTGGGGAAAATAAGAAAGGAGTACAAATATTTGCATAAATGTGGCACATTTTGCCAGGCATAACAAAGTCCAGGGGTGTGACCAGGTTCCCAGCTAGATCGGGGCAAGTCTGAGTTGCGGGTACCAGATTGAAAGGGATGACATCTTCAGAGCTTCGCTAAGCCATCACCAAGGTGTCTGCCAAAAAACGAATGGCCACTTAGGGGCATTTGCAGCTTTGAAGTGGGTGAGAGAAATCAACGTGCAAAACTAACAGTGCAGACTCTTTGGTTCCTGGATAGCTCCCCCAATCTTCAGGGATAGGCGCCTCTTCTTCCTGTCCCCAAGCCACCCTGTGGATTCAATGGGAGGTAGACACCTGCCACTTGACTCAAAAAGGGCCAGTCAGCTTCTGTCTTCCAGAGGGTTGACATTCGGACAAAGATTCAATTGGTGTTAAGGGTTAAATTGTGTCCCCCCCCCTCCAAATTCATCTGTTAAAGTCCTAACCTCCAGTACCCCAGAACGTGACCTCACTTGGGAAAAGAGTTGCTACAGATGAACTAGTTCAGATGAGGTTATTAGGACGGGTCCCAATTCAATATGACTGGTGTCCTTGTAAAGAAAAAGAAACGTGGACACAAACACATGAACGCAGGAGGAATGCCACGTGGACCCTAAAGCCACAGGTGAAGGTTTTACTGCAAGGGAGAAATTTTCCACACCCCTAGTAATAGCACAACTGCAAGGCTTAAACTGCAAAAATAGTATGATTAAGGAACATTTGACTAAATGTTGCTCTATCTTATGCAAGCATTATAGCCATTTTTTTGCTTCTGTAACTGCTAGCTTCTGCTTAACAAAACATAAAAACCATCATATTCAGACTCCATTTTTGCTCAGAATTTGGTGGCATGCCCCCTCTGAGCCCGCTGGCATAATAAAAGCCTGTTTTTGCAGCACCCTTGGTTTGTTTCTTGCTCCTCTTGCTGTGACATTACTTCCACAGGCTTGCGAATGTTAACATCACCGGAAACCCACCAGAGAGACATGGACCAGAATCCTCGTCACAGCTCTGATAAACCAAAAGCCTATGGACACTTTGTCCTTGGGGCCCCCAGAACTATGCGACAACAAACGCCTGCTGTAGAAGCCACCTAGTCTTGAGGGCTGTCCCTGCAAACTAACGTCTCTGGACGTGTCCAGACCACCGTATATAAGCTCTAGAGATGGGGACAGGGATATCCATGTGGCCAGTGGGAGAGTCAGTCACTGAGCCCAACAAGGAAGACGACCCTGGTCAACAGCAGACCTGGGAGGACATGGGAGCCATCTTGACTGCTCCCTGGACCCATTTCTGGTCCTTTCGTGAAGTCCTATTCCCCATGTACTGTCACAGAATCCCACATTCTACTTGAGCTAGTTCCGGATGCTCTCTGGTCCTCCTGATCACTCCAAGAACTGAGCATGTATCAAGCTTGACTCTCCAATCCCACAATTATGGCAACAGAACAGACCACTAACACACAGAATTCAGTAGAAGTTTGTCCGATGAGAGAATCCGTAAATATGCAAATGCTTTTTATCTGAGACAAACTGATCGGTAGCTGCAAATCCAAGAAGAAGATGGTCGATTTAAAATCCACAGGAATGTCTAGGCAGTCTGAGACCTTTTCCAGAAATAAGAAGGAATAAGGAGGTAGTATTCGGTGCCAAAATTAGATAATACCAGGCAAAGCACTTTGCTTTGGCTCTAAACCAAAGGGCAGAATGAAATGGAGCTGATCTGTACACTTTTGCTCTGCCCAGTATCTTCTCCTTTGGTAAAATTCACCCCTCTTCCTGCACTCCTCCATTCCAAGCACATGATCTTGATGCAACGTCCCATAAAATTCCTACCCACCCTTCCCCAGTGGTGGTCACCTGGCCACCCCTGAGTCTCATGCCTCCTTCTGTGGCATTAGTGATTATTTTTAGCAGAGATCTATGGTCCAGGTCTGGCCAATCAGATCCTGGAGTTCATGAACTATAAGGTGGCCGACTGGTGTTGCCCCTTTTGGATATACGAGATTGCAGAAAGAGAGGGAGGAAGAAGGGGGAGAAGACACACACATGATGTTTTGAAACTCCTGAATTCTGGCGTCTCCAGACTAGTTAGATCACCGCCTTCTCTGTGGTTTGATCAGAGGAGAAGATAAACTTCCCCTTTGCTTCATTCAATTTCACTCAAGTTGGGTTTCTGTTGCTTACAACCCGAAGAGTCCCGATTTGTAGAGAGAGGATATACAAGTCTCCACTCAGGCCAAGAAGAATGAACGCTGCCCCTGCCCCTAGATGGCTGAGCACCCTGCCTCCTGCTGGGGAGGCTCAGAGCGGAGGACACTCCTCTTCTCTGGGTGGCTGGGACCACAGAGGTTGGCTCCTCTATCCTGACTGAGGCTGCCAGTGGGGTGGGCCGCAGACCTGCAAACAGGCCATGACCCAGGGGGCAGTCTGGCCAGCAGGACCGCTCCAGTGGGTGGCTGCGGGGTGACCTAGTCAGCCTCCCCGGATTTGAGCCCAAAAGCTGCAGACAGAGGGTGTCAGTGGGTAGTACCCATAAGAATAGCAGAGACAGACGAGAGCTGAGCCACAGCAACGTGAGGGCGCTAGAGTTGGAGTGGAAGGCCCAACTCCCGACAGAGCACGCTGCAAAACTGCTGTTGAGAGAAGCAATACAGCACAGCGGCCGCCAGGGCAGGCTCAGGTTCAAACCCAGGCAACTAACTCTGCTTCTAGAGGTGTGATTTAAGTTACACACCCTCTCTGAGCCCTGGGTTTTCTCATCTGTACAATGGGAGACCAGTGCTGACTTCAAAGGACCGTCATGAAAATTAAATGAAATAATGGTGTGTAATAAAGGCAGCATCTCAAGTCAGTGAGAAAAAAATGGGTTTTCAATAAATGGTACCGAGATACCAGGATAGCCATCAAAGACATGCAAAGGAGTATACCCACCTATATCTTACACTAGAATAAACGGCAATGGATCCAAGATAGAATATGAAAATAAAGCATGGAAGTACTAGAAGAAAACCATGGGGGTATGTTTTCATATCACGATGGGAGACACTCTTGATACAGTGTAAGACACAGAAGATTCAGTTATACGAAATGCTTTAAAATTAGCATAGCAAAACCACCTAGGTAAAGCTCAAAGACCAACCAATGAACCCAGGTGCAGGGCAGGTAATATCATGGCATGGGAATATCAGCAACTCACATCACAGACAGAAGGTTAAGCTCTCTTGTAAATAAAAATGTGTAACCTGAGCTGCGAGTAGCAAGAGCGCCCCCCCCCAGGGCATTGGGGGTCTGGAGGCCACACGATAAACACGTTGTTCCTGTGATTGCTGCGTACACCCCATACGATGGCTGGTTAGTCAATGACAGGTAAGACCCCTCAAGGGAGGGGCAACCTGAGCCAGGCACGGCCGCCAGGATTCAGCTGAAGATCTTACGGGGTCACCCTAAAAAGAAGCTGGGGATGAGAAATGCCCCCTGTGGCTCACCTTGCCCATCCTTGCCAATCTCGGTCCTTTATCTATGCCTAGCGCCTAGAGCAACCACCTGGAAACCTTGAGCCAGGGGATGTCTGCTTCCCTGAGGCTATGTATTCCGGAATTTATAGCCATTGCTGCAATGCCTAGGCAGTTACGTACAAGGAACTAACTTTAATCTTTTAGAGTGTAAAAATAAAACTGACCCAGTGTATTATTACTCGAATCAACCGTCAAAAAAAAATGTGTAGAAATTAAAGTCAAAGAGATAAAACCCAAAACAGAAAGTATAAATGCATAATGCAAATGACCAAACACACAAAAAGATGTTCAGTCACAGTAAGAGAAATGTCAGTTGTAACTAGACACAGCTTACTGACAATGACACAAAAGTTGGACGAGTCTCTGTGTCGTGGGAAACCTGTGTCTGCTGGCCACGTAAATGGACATGACTATCATGCTGGGCACTGTGGCAGTATCTGCCAAGATTACAAAGGCACGTACCCATTGTCTTGGCAATTCCACTTCTAGTTTATCCTAGACATCTACTGGCGGTGGGACCCTCCTTACATACACAGTTTTTCAGGGCAGCGCTATTTGTAAACAAATGGCAACAATTTCAGTGGCTATTAGCAGAAGACTAGATCGATAATCCAAACAATGGGATATAATGCCATCCTCCCCAAAATAAAAAATGGACGGGTTCTTTTATGTTCTTCCTTCAAAATAGCCATAAGTCATAACATACTGTTAAGTGAAAATGCTTCCATTTGTGTTTAAAAAATAAAAGACTGGGGCAAAGAATAAATACAGGTGTCTTTATGAAACCTTCAAATTTGTGCCCCCATAATATGCCGAATAAGAAAAAAATAAAGAAAAAAAAATAAAACAAAACAAAAAAAGATACAGGCGTCTGCCCATGTATGCATAAAATATCTCTGTATGAGGATATATAAAAATAATAACATAGTTGCCCAGGGGACAGAAGTATCCATTTATGCTTTTCTGAATTATGATCCTAATCTATATATTTTTAAAAAAATGAAATTTGAAAATGAAACAAATCAAGAAAGAGGTAAGGCAAGGCAGGAGAATCCCTCAAGGTCAGGAGTTTGAAACCAGCCTGAGCAAGAGCGAGACCCTGTCTCTACTAAAAATAGAAAGAAATTAATTGGACAACTAAAAATATATATATATAAAAAAAAATTAGCCGGGCATGGTGGTGCATGCCTGTAGTCCCAACTACTCGGGAGGCTGAGGCAGGAGGATTGCTTGAGCCCAGGAGTTGGAGGTTGCTGTGAGCTAGGCTGATGCCACAGCACTCTAGCCTGGACAACAGAGTGAGACTCTGTCTCAAAAATAAATAAAATAAATAAATAAATAAATAAATAAATAAAGATAAAATAAAAAGAAAAGAAAGAGGTAAGGATATACAGCTCTTAGCACAGCACCGGATTTATTACTTATAATTATAGTCACAGGAGCCCTCAGCAGACACTAGGACCCCTGCCATGTCCTCAATGTCCCTGGCCTTGTGGGACCTGGCTGGGTGTCCTTGTATTTCTTACCCTGACTTCCCCACCCTTGCCTGGCCCTGTATCACCTGAGCAAGATTTAGAGATGTTGATAAGCACAAGACAACGAAATGCAAACCTCTGGGTTCTCTTGTCACCCGAACCCACGTCAACCTACCCGGGGGACAGCACACCGGTCACCCCGTGTGCACGCCGGGTTTCCTTCAGGGAAGTCCTGGCAAGGCGTGACAGGAGGGGAGGGAGCTCAGCTTCCCACCTACTTTCCATTCTGGAGTTCCTGTTCCATGAGGCGTAAAACTGCTAGCAAGAAGGGGGAGGTTTGCGTAAAGAGAGAGGGTGCGTGGACCGCTCACTGACGTTTCCCTCCTGTTGACACTCAGTTCCCATGCTCACAGCTGCAGGCTCACATGAAGAAAAGGTATTTAAGAGCACTGTGTAATTTTAACCCTTTGCACTCGCTTGCTTTTGTCTCTATTCCTTTATTCTACTCGGGATTTCATTTTTTAAATACCCCAGATTTTACAAAGCGCGGCAGTAGAATAAAAAACTGGAGTTTCTTTTCATACAAACTTGTTTGGATTTTTTTATATTTCAAATTATTGATCCATTCAAAGAGTAATTTTAAATCTCTATAATTTTTGCTAACCGTGTCGAGTCACACTCAACATCTGAGTGCAAAGGGTTAAAAAGTACTGTGCTTTTGCAAGGTATTTGTCACGGTAAACCCCTACAGAACAGATGTGTGTTAACATGACTTCTGTATGACTCACGGCAGGTAACTCAGTGCTCAGCACATAATAGTTTCTCAATAAATGCTATTTGGTTGAATGAAAAGACAGCACCAATCAAGTTATGCACTTTATGGGCCAGTTGCAAGATTCCAAAATCTTTGCGTGGCCCTAGAACATCTAACTGTGAGTAGAACATTTTTATGCAACCTAAGCAATTTTGGGTCTTCTCAGAAAAATGTTACATCTTTTCTTTCTTACATATACCCATTCGTTCAGAGACTTGTGGGTTAGCAATAGGGAAGAATGCATTCATTCTCTGCTTTTGTGATTATTCAGCGGCAGCTGGGATAGAAGCATTGGTGACAATGGATTCTCGGTCCCTCCTTCCGGTTGACTGGACTGTGTTTTAGAGGTACTCAGGGGATCGTTCCTGGAGGCCAGATCTTGAAGCATGCCTTAGATGCTTCCTGGGATTTTGCAAGCATCTGATTTTTCCCACGTGAAATCTCTGCCTGCTTAAAATACCTGGAGTAGTCCCTGTCTCTTGCACCGAGAGCCCCGATGGATCATTTCTCCGTGGGATTGTCCCTACTCACATTTGCACACTCAGTGACCAGCACAATATCCGGCCGCAGGTGCTCGATAAATATCCCTTTGAAAGCTAATGAAATTAAAATATATGGGTAATATCTTGGCAACCAGAGATTTATTAGTAGCACAGACCATCCAAGCATGTCTGGTCTCCTACATTTAGCTTTCCAACTCCCATCTTGGTACCAGATACCCTGGGCTCTTTGGGAAAACAGGGTGACTGCGTTTGACAAAAGAAATCCAAAAATCTCTAAGGGACAAAGGGCACTTTTCCTTATACAAACATCGGCCGTGGTTTATGTAAGCGCAGGCACCGATATAACAAATGCTGGCATTATTAACAAAAGAAAATTCTATGATCCTGACACGGCCTCGTGATTTAGCGCCTGCAGGTAACTTGCATTCTGAATCTTAATCTACTACCCACTGGTGACCCTTGTGTGAAAATCAGGACAGGATAGATCTGATCTCGCATGTAGATTTTATGTTTTGTCTGCTGGCAGATTTATGGCTTGGGCTGCGCCCAACGCATGCAATGAGGGACAGCCACATAATGGTCATGCGTGTCATGGCCCAGCACATTAAGTTGCCTTGCAATATCCCAGATTACAGTAGTGCGTCGCAAAGCATGGCCGTTTGAAAGTAATTCATTCCACATTCAGCTGAGATTTCCCGTCCTCTAAAACCGACGGAGGGCTACGTATGCGACAAGATCATCCGCGTGTGTCTCCCCTTCCTAAAAGTGAATCTATTTTCGGAGCACTGCGAGACGACGTCGGGACATTCAGTTCATTAAAATCATATATAACACATGCACATATAGAGACCGGCCTTGGTAAGATCGCTGGCCCCAAACAAAAGGAAACAAAGAAATGTCACAGACAGCTGAACGGAGGGGTTGAAAGAATGGACGCTCGGGCCACTCGTATCTGGGATCCTAACTCTTGTCACTCAGCAGGCAGGATGTCCTAGGGGCAAGTGACTCCACTCCCTGGAGCCTCGGATGGGAGTGTGCCGTGTGTACATATTCCCAGGAGTGTCATGAGCATTTATGGTCAAACCCAGGGGTCCTTTTTAAACAGGGGGCCAGTTCACTGTCCCTCAGACCATTGGAGAGTGCGCACTGTGGGGCCGGGACGAGCCGGCTGCTAAGCAGGACAGGCAGCGTCAGCAAAAACACCCAGCAGGCCGGATAAATGTCCTAGGCGGGTGGCATGTGGCCCTCGGGCCGTAGTTTGAGGACGCCTGGTCTAACCCAACGTAAATCCTCAATGGGAGGGATGACTACACCCCTTTCCCTGCCTGACCAGTTATCCTTGAACTTTTCCACCAAGCGACAACTTAAGGGCAAAGAACCACCCATTCATTCTCCTGCAGAAGTGGCCAGCAGCTTTCCCGGGGACAGAGACTATCGTGATCCATGAAGCACTCTGGGATTTGAAGTCTGATATCTTATATTGAAACATTAGAGACACTGTGGGCAACTACTCCAGGTTATGCGACACAGTCGTATGTGGACAATTGGAGTTGCACAATCACAAAATAACTGTCCTTTTCTGTATGTACGTGCGTGCATTAAACCTCAATAAGAAGTTATTTTTTTTTTTTTTTAAATGACTCTCCAAGAAAATAGGCTGGGTTTATCCTGGAGCTTTGAGGAAACCCTGGCACGCTGCCCCAAGCCCCCAGGGTGGCCCCTCCCTATTTGCAAAGCTTGTCACAGAAGCAGCAAAATCCGAGTTGAAGTGACAGTGTTACTGGGAAAACAAGTAAGGCTTCTTCCCAAGACAGGGGACAAGCGGAGCCCGGAGTTTATCACAGCAGATGTGACTGGCACTGCCTGCCAATTTCCAAACACTCATTTGGAAGCCCACGGCTCAGGCAATTAAGGCCGATTCTGTGCTGTATTTGAGACACAGGATTTTTTTTTTTTTTTTTTTTAACCAAAACTCATCATCCACGACCACTGAGGCAACGTGCTGGTTCATTTTTTCCAGTGGCTGACCTTTAAGTGTCCAATTACAAAGTTTTATCATTTTCATCCCCTTTTTGCCATCACCCCCCACCCCCCGGGGAAGGAAAAAAAAATTCAGGGGCCAAGGGGAGTATAGAATTTGAGGCTGGGATTTGATTGCAAATCGCAATTATCAAATCTCTAAACCTAAACACCAGAAACAAGTTTCCGAGAGCAGCATGAATAGCAATAGCACAGACTCTTGGGCCTAAATGTGATTTTATGAAGTTCCTAATACGATTTATAACATTATGATGATAGCATGGAGCTGTAGGTAGGAGCTTTAACACTGGGTCTAGTCCTAAGTATGTTTGAATACATTAATCCTGAAATAATTTAATCTGCATTGCATGCTTGATTAAAAAAAAAAAATGAGGCAGTGGGTAAAGCTTATGTCAAATACACTTGAAAAACACAACCACCTTATCTTCTACTCCCAGAGCTGTGCGAGTCATATTAAAGGCTCTGAGAAGTCCTGCAGCAAGTAATTTTAATTTTATTTAATCTAGCATGGCCCTAATTTACCTGACATGCAATGCCAGAGAATCCTCTAGAAATTGGGGAAATGCTTCATTCACCCTGGTGAGCTGCTCTGGCTGTCATAGTTAGCGTGGAACTTCTAAAGAAGGATGTTAATCCACTGGGCTCCAGGCCCCATGTGGCATTCTGGAGTTTTGAATTTTGACTTTTGGATTTTATATTGCGCTGAACTCTTCAGGGCAAGTCGTTATCACAGGACTCCTGGGCTGGCAGTGATTATCCTATAACTCCAGAGTCCCATAGAAAGCGGAGCCGTCAAGCACTAGGAATGACAGTCACGTGACATCGGGTTGAAAGGGACAAACAGGCTGATTTGGGGAAAAGGGGATCACATTTACACAAACAAAACCTAGGAAGCTTTTGCATTCTGTTTCTCTCCACTTAACCTTTTTGTCCTCACTCTCCTTCAAAACCTTTCCTCTTTTTCTCCATTTCTCACCTTTCCTTCCCATCCTACGTCCCTTAGTACATTTTTTTTTTTTTTTTAATCAATGCCAGGGGGTGGCAAAGTTTTTCTGTAAAGGGATCATCAGATGGTAAATACTGTAGGCTCTACAAACAAGGCCATCTGAACTCTGCTAGCGTATGGGGAAAGCACCCATAAATAACTCACAAATGAGTTTATTTGCAAAAATAGGTAGTGAGGTTTTGCCAGTCCCGGATCTGTGCTTTTACTGGCCACGTTAAGGAATTTAAGCGTGTTTCTTAATTTTCTTTTAACTTCTTGAACGATGTCACCCATTTCCTGCTGCTGATCCATTCCCAAGGCTCTTCTGCAAAACCGATGCTCATTTCAAAGCCAATTCCAAACCCCGCCTCCCTCAGAGAACCTCCCAGAATTGCCCCAGCCTCCCAATCTCTATTAGTCTTTCCCCTCACACTCATCAGTCAGTGAAAACCAACAGACTCTGCCTTTTCCTTAGAATTTAAAATATTTTGTCTTCTCTTTTAAAATGCATGCATCTCTCGTTCCTGTAGCCCAAGCCCTGCACACGGTTTTCTCACAGTACATTCACGTGTCTGTGAAATTTTGATTTGTTCAATTTTTTAAAAGGAGAGAAATATTTCTAGGAATCAAAATGAATCACACACACACCAAAAAAATCTAAATGAGGTTGCTTTTGGCAGGGGGTGCTTAATGAGCATTTTTTTTAATTGATGGGTACTGGGTGGGGGGGAAGTAGTTTAGCATGAGATGGAAAATATCTAGAAAAATATAAGAAGTACCTTTCTCCTCTCCCCCTCCAAAATGCATGCCCTACTTATGCCTCCAAAGTGCAAGCACCAGGATTTTGAAGAAATTACCAACTAAATTTATTCTAACGGGGACTCAACCGTAACTCCTAAATAGCAATGCCTTCAAAGGCAAGGCAAGGGACGTTCACCTTGTGAAACCATCACAACTATTCCCATCCATGTCACGTGAGCCCGAGTCTATCTGACTTAAAAGGAGAAGGGTCTGCTGGGATTTGAATCCTCTGGTTCCAGAAAGACAAGGTATTACCGAGCCCTGTTTTCTTAGCACGCTCGGTTTTGAACTAAATCTTCTCCTCCCTCCTGGATGCAAATGGGATCATTACCGAGGCTCAGTTCTGCAGGGCGGACTGGCACGGGCTGCTCGGGAGGTGGGGTTGGGGGGGGTGCAGGAAAGAAGAGGGGGCAAGCCAGCTCCCCGAGCATGACAGACAGTTGTGGCCAGCCTGGATGAGGCTGCCACAGTCACCTGTCGGGCACGTGGTGACTAGAAAGATGTCACAGCCCCGGAGTGCTTCTAACAGTGGGCACTTAGGGTAAGGCGTGGCATGTGCAGGAGCAATTATTTTAAGAAAGGCTTGAGGCCCATCCAATAACCTCTGTCTCCCTAAGTCCCCTCCAGGAAGTAGTAATAAAAAGTAATAATTATATTTGACATGAGCAACTGACATCACAGGTCTCGAAGAGAACGTGAATAAAGGCATCTTTCCAAATGCTTGCTACTTTATGTTGTATTTTACCCCTAATAGGCACCGTCCTTGGGAACAGTCCCCTGCTATAAAAAAATCACAGCCTGGCAATCGGCCCCTGGCAGAGCCCCACACAGCGACATGACACTTGGAAGTCCGGCCACCACGGAAGAGCGGGGGGACTGTCACCTAGCCCACGGGGGGGGCGGGGCCTTCCGACACCTGGGACTCAGTGGGTGGCATCTCCTTGGGGTTCTCGCTGTCTTACCCCCTCGGCCATCAAAGGGTCGCTCGGCTCTGCGGGTGGCTGCCAGCATGGCCCCATCTGCAAAGGGACCCTTGTGAATCCCGACAGTGGCGGCGGGGTGGACAGGTGTCCGATTACAAATCACATCGCTGTTCTTTCCCACGCCACATCTGAGCACCCCTCGGATGACAAAGGCAGACAGACAGACACGAGACAAAGCAGATTGCCATTCTCGCAGGCGGGGCTTTCTATAAAAAATGATCTCGAGTCCAGAATTCATTAAGCCAGAGCTCCACTCGGGCCGGCGTGGGACGCTGGGTGGCGAATTGCAGGACAACCGCCACAGGCCACTTGCTCACCCCTTTAGCCAGACCAGAAGACACCTTCCTGCTCTGCCAGCAACAAGAAAACGTTGAAAAATTGCACCCTGACCCAAAACGGCTCTGGATCGTGGTCCATTATTCAGCAGTAAAGAAAGAAAATATTCTCAAGACTCAGTTTCCCTATAAGCAAAAACTTGGAAGTAATTTAACATCTGCTAAAGTGGAAATGAGTCAAGGAGCTATTGAGAGCATTTGCCAAGCCAAGGTTAGGAATAAAGGAAAAGCTACTGAAGAAAAATCACTATGACATGCAGTTAAAGAGAATTAAATTAAAATCGAAAGTGGGGGAAAAAAGTTTAAGAACAACGAACAACATACTCTAGCACAATGTGAACACACCTAATGCCACTGAGTTGTATGCACACTTAAAAACATTTGATTGTACATTTTGTGTGTATTTTACTACAATTTCATCTATAGAAACTAAACTATATATTTTCATATGTATGAATTAAGCATAGAAATACATAGATAAATGTTGGCAGGGCCAAATATTGACCTCCAGAGAGGGGGCTAGAACTGAGGGTGCAGAATTTAGCTTCAGCAGCATTATATGAATGTCTTATAAGAAGAATGTAGTCGTAGATACTCTACTTAATAAATAATTTAAATGAAACCTGCAAGAGAAGATCAGATTCTTCTCTAAGATGAGGATATTGAACTACATCAGCATTTCAACCAGTTTTTCTTCTCTAGTGAGACCCATGGCATTAAAAAAAATTGTGTCTACAGAATTAGTGTGATTACTAGGCATAAAATTGATCCTATGCAATTCTCCTTGGTCTAATTTTTTTTGAAAAATACTTGACACATACTTACATGGTGCTTTTCATGTGCCAAACACCATCCCACATTCTACATCAATGTCCACTCATTTAATTATCACACAAACACAATGAGGTAGGGCTGTCATTACCCCCATTTCACAGATGAGGAAAACAAAGCACAGATTGGTTAACGAACTTATCCAAGGACACACAGCTAATAAGTAAGACCAGCTGGGATTCCAGGCCAGATCCTGTCCATGCTCTTAGAAACAACCCTATGCTGCCTGCCTCTTGTCATGGTCTATTATTCCTCGCCACTAGTTTCCTTCATGTTCTTCAAACATACCAAGTTGATTCCTACCTCAGGGCCTTTGCACTTGCTGTTCCCTCTCCTTGTACTGCCCTTCTCAGATCTCTGCACAGCCCAGTCTTTCTAGTGGCTTAAGTCTTAGCTCAAATGTTGACTCCCCCCAGGAAAACCTTGCCTGGCCAACCTTATCTGCAGTGGCTCTGTCTTCCACCCTTCTACTGCACTCCCTGTTTCACCTCTTTTATGGCAATTCCCAGTGTCTGAAATTATTTTGTCTTTTTTTAAATTCTTAAAATATTTTGTTCGCCTTTTTGTCTCTTTCTCCCAATAAACTGTGAGCTGAGTAAGGTCAGGAAACCTATCTTCCTCCTTCACTGCTGTGTCCCAGCTCCTAGCTCCGTGTCTAGCACCCTGCAGGGGTTCGGTACCACTGGACGGATGAAAACACAGTTGGAGAGATGGATGGATACGTGTCAGTCTTCATAAATATAACTCTACTCCCTTTTTGTCCTGTATGCAAGAAAACCATCAGGGCTCAGGCGGGAGGAGTGCTAGAACCTTGAAGTCGTCGATTTCCTCTTGCAAAGTAATTTATAACAGAATGGCTTTGATACTTTGTTAGGATCGAATCATTTGCAACACAGCTCGCCCTCAGTAGAGCCATCTGTCAATAGGACAAAAGAACCTTTATGACAAATGTTTTAGTGTATTCAAAGAAAGAAAAATCTACCTGCCTTGAAAGAAAATGACACTACTATCGCACTGTACCAATATCATATGGAGGATGAGGACTCCCATCCTAGACTCTTGTGACAAAATCCTCAGCCACACGAGGGCTGGGACAGATAAACCAGCAGCACCCAAGGTCCTTACCTGGTGCCACCAAGCACTGTATTTGCCCACGATTTAAACGCTAGTCTTTCTCCCCTGGTCCCACGCTATCTAGTCTCCTTTCATTAAGCACTTTTAAATTCTTTGCTGTAAAAGAAAATTAGAGAAAATATCCCATAGCATGTTCCAGATATTAGGAATCTAAACAAGTAATCTCCAAGAGTGAAATATGAGATATTGAAGCCAGTTCCCTGGAGCAGCCGCCCACTACTGCCTGCCAGCAATTTTTAGGAAGATGGAATTGATTTCTGACCTTATGCCTCGGTGTATTTGTGAGCATTTGTATTTGATGAAAAACAGTCAAAATAAAGGGCAGTTTGATTTTTCAAGAGCTGTAAAATACAGAGAAGGATAACAGGGGGTAACTTGCATGTTACCCGGCAAATGGGCAGAGGAAAGCACTGAAAAAAAAAAACTGTAGAAATGAAATAAAATCAGACAAAAATGTGCCATTTTTCAGTTTTATTTCTTAACCTTGATTGGATGAACAAGATGGACAGCCTTATTCAATACACACAGTTCTACCTTTCTCATTCCCTCATGCTCAAGCCAGTAGGCAGACCTGAATGTTATCTAGCTCAGGAAAATTTTCTTGCTGTCATTGAGAAAGAGGTCTCAGAGACCCCTGGGAGTGAGATTTGAAGGCTCTTGACCCTACAGAAAGGGAGATCCAGACAGATTCCCACACCAAACTCTCCAGTAGCACTTACTAAGTTATGTCAGGCCACAAAACCAGGCTCACCATCCTAAAGAACAAGTCTAGCTTGCAAGACTCACTTTTCCAGGCCCTTTCCCAGGAAAGAAAACCTGAATTTAGACCCAGTCATAAAGACATTCGTCCAAAAATATTAAATGAACATGCAATAACACATAACAGGAATCCATTCTTCTTACACACACATACTTTTCATTATGATGTGAACAGATTTTACACTAGATCCAAACTCTTGTAGCTCCATGACCTTACAGAAATTTAGACACCAAACTTGCATTGCATAAGGAGAGGGGGGGAGAGAGAGAAATCACAAGCAATTATACGACTTGAAGACCTGTGATTAAGTCTTTAACAAGACTTGGCTTCCATTTCAAAGGTCCATCTTAGCTTTTCATAATTAAGCAGCGATGAGTCTGATAAACATGGTTCAAGTCAGACATAAACAGAATTGGGAATTTCATGCCACATCTGCCCCACGGCCAATAAACTCTACAATGGAATGAACCAGGCGGCTTCCCCAGTGAATTTGAGGTAAAGGTGGGGGAAGCCAGGCTGGTTCCTCAAACATTGGGGAAGTCATTTGGGACTTGCTCAATCTAACTAAAAGACCAGCCTTCCTGGTTGCCAAGCCTTTGGAAACTCAGGCTTACCAGAGAAGTGCCAATCACACAATTTAGTTGCAACAGCCTAGAGGTAAGTTTAGTGTTCCCACTTGAAATTTGGGGGAAATTCTGGAGCCTTTGTGCTTGGCCAAAATAGGAAATTCTCGTTCCCAACAGCTTTGCGTTTTGTCTGACTATACAGTTCTCCATGGCATTTTCCAATCCCTTTTCTCGAAGCTACTCCGACTGCCTCTCCTTCCACCCTCTACCCCACCCCGCATTAGGCATCAGAGTAGCTTCAAGCACCCCCTTGATGGAGGTGGCCAAGAATCTGGTCTGTCGAAAATCGCAGCAACCGAATTTTATTGAGATACATTCTCTAGATGATCACCCTGCTGAACGGGGATGACTACTGTTTGCAGAGAAGTGTTTGTCCCTTTCCCTGGGAGAAAGATTTTCTTTCCAAAGAATCTACACCAAAGACCACTACCGTGTTTCCCCAAAAATAAGACCTACCCATAAAACAAGCCCTAGCAGGATGTCTAAACATGTGCGCAATAGAAGCCCTACCCAGAAAACAAGCCCTAGTGATGGGCGTGGCTATGAAAATAAGCCCTAGTGATGGGCGTGGCTATGAAAATAAGCCCTGGTGATGGGCGTGGCTATGAAAACAAGCCCTAGTGGTGGGCGTGGCTATGAAAATAAGCCCTAGTGGTGGGTGTGGTTATGAAAATAAGCCCTGGTGATGGGCGTGGCTATGAAAACAAGCCCTAGTGGTGGGCGTGGCTATGAAAATAAGCCCTAGTGGTGGGTGTGGTTATGAAAATAAGTCCTAGTGGTGGGCATGGCTAGGAAAATAAGCCCTAGTGGTGGGAGTGGCTGCGCAGTGCATCTGCACAACCCATGCATGTCGTCACAGAGCGGGAAAGAACACGAGCAGCCCTTCTCATCTGCCCCATGAGAGCTCTGTTGCTGGACATGAGAGATCGGGGCCAATGGTTCTAAAGGAAATAGAGTTGCAAGAATTCAGGGTTTGGAGAACGATGCTGATGTTCCAGAAGACGACGACTTAACTATATTTGAATAAATGTAGATGGTTGTACAGTACTTAAAAAAATAACACATCCCCTGAAAATAAGCCCTAGGGTGTCTTCTTGAGGAAGAATAAATATAAGACCCTTATTTTGGGGGAAACACAGTATGATTCATACCTCTCAACTCGTGCTTATCCAGTGAACAAGTGCAGAGATGATGGCTCGCTCAATATTTGTTAAAGGCCCCCACTGCATTGGGCTAAAGCTCTCCAGGACACTGCAGAAGTAGCAGCTCTCATGCTTGCTTGGGAACCAGAGACCATACGGGCTACAAACCTTGCCAAGGCACTCTCTTGGCTGCTATTAGAAAATAATCATAATAATTAGAAAAATACACAATGTGCATAATGAATGAGTAATAGTAAACCGTAAAAATAAATGCAGAGGGGAAGATGAATGGAAGCCAACTCCAAAGTAGAATCTAGGAAGTTATCAAATTTAGTTGACACCATCTCATGAGGGGGCTCAGGTCCACCAATTGACCTAACACCAGAGCTCATTAGCACTTGCCTGGGCCCGCCTGGGCCACCCTTTTCCCTCCATCCTCCCAGAGGTATCTAAGACCCTGCTCTGTCAATAAACCTTCAATGGGGCCGAGGGTGGTGGCTCACGCCAGTAATCCTAGCACTCTGGGAGGCCGAGGCGGGAGGATTGCTCGAGGTCAGGAGTTCAAAACCAGCCTAAGCAAGAGTGAGGCCCCATCTCTACTAAAAATAGAAAGAAATTAATTGGCCAACTAATATACATAGAAAAAATTAGCCAGGCATGGTGGCGCATGCCTGTAGTCCTAGCTACTCCGGAGGCTGAGGCAGGAGGATCGCTTGAGCCCAGGAGTTTGAGGTTGCTGTGAGCGAGGCTGACTCCAACGGCACTCAAACCTTCAATGGCTCCCACTTGCTCACTCAATGGCCTCAATCCTTGAGCTCACAGCATTGCTCCAAGGTGGACTGTTGTTATTGCCATCTTGACATCTTGACCGCCGAGGAAACTGAGTCTGGGGAGGTTTCGTAACTGGCCCAAAGTTGCACAGTCAGCAAGCAAATGAGCAAGAATTTGAACTTGAGCCTGCCCAATGCCAACTCCTATGCTCTTTCCCCTCCCTTGCTTTAGCCACATGGAGAATATTTTACCTCTTGAAAAGCGCTTGGGGTAGAAGGTGAAAACTGAGGAACTTCACACAGAACCACTGTGTTAGAAGGCATGAAAAGGATTTCTTTGGCCTTCCGAAGAGAGCGAATGGGAAGGTAGAAGGAACCACGGCGGTGCCAGGAGGTGCTAGAAAAAGCCCCAGGGATCCCACTATTGCTCCTTGCTGTGAACCCCCTCAAGTTGGATAATTATGGTCACCAGTTACTGCACTGTGAGCCGGTGTTTTGTGGAAACCAAGAAGGGGCCTGGGCGTTGGTCGGCTGTTAATTAGCGCAGAGTTATGGCCCCGCGCACAAGCATGGGGGGTTGTGACACCCAGGCGGGAGGACACAGGCAGACATCGTGGGAAGACGCTGGACTCAGGGTCCGGCACCCTGGAACTGAGTCCCCAGAGATCAGGGAGTTTGTGTCTTTTATCTAATGAAGCATTGAGCTCCAACCTGTGCCCAGAATCACCATGCATTTGGTGTCACCCACACCCCTCCTCCCTCCCCACCCCCTCACCCCGCTCCCCAGCCCAAAGGAGCACTCGCTGTTGTTACCAGGGGCCCCTCCTGCCTCCCGGCAAATCCTCCTCACTCGGAAAAGGCTCTGATGAATTCATTTATCTTAAGGAGTTAAAGTGACTCAATGTTAAAATTGCCACCCCTCCAGGGCTAAGATTCTCATTTTTCCAGCAAAAAGGCAAGGCGCTACAGAGGTGGAATTCCCAGCAACAAGGAACAGATCAAGGGCTTTTCTGAAGGTTTGGGAAGCTCTACTTTCTCTTTTGCTGATCATGGCCAAGCCTACTCGTAATATGTCTTTTTTAAAAAAAATCCATTTAATGAAATTAGGAGCGTGGGGCTAACTATGCAAAGAAACGCAAGGAAATATCCAAATCTGCACTGTCAGGGGCTTTAAATGTGGATGCTCTATGATGGTTTTTAATTAAGTGGCTGCCCCTTTGGCTAAATAGCATGTCTACAGAAAACACTGTACGACATTTAAAAAGAAAGCTACAAGGATACACACGCAAAGGTGTGCATGAAGTGAAGAAGGAAACTATGGAATAGCAGCGATTCTATACTCCTCTTTTTTATGTTTTAAATTAAGGTGTGTGCACGTGCGCCCGATACTCTTTCTCCCCTTTTTCTAGAACCAGCAACTCTCTCTCCCTTGTGTCCACGTGCTACTGTCACTGGTAGGATCTTATGATAACTACCCACCCCACCTGGTCACAAAAATGAGAGGCGAGTTGCCACTGGCCACAGAGATTGGTTCAAGAAGAATGTGACCCAAGCAGAGAAAGTCACAGTCCTTCCCAGGGATTGATCCCTAAGCAGGTGGGTACAGAAGCCTCTCCTTTTATGGAGATCGTTGAAGGAGTGTGTCGTGGGTCTGGGGGTGCAGGTGAGCCCCCCTTCCCATCAAGGGAAGAAGTCCATCGGCAGTAGACTGAAATGAAGAAAGAAGAACTAAATGACAGGACAGACATATGACAGAAAGAGAAAGGAAGACTTCAAACGAACCCCAGAATCCAATATGCGTAGGAAGCTAGATCCACACCTGGACTTCCCAATAGCATAAGTTGTTGATTTTACTTTGCCTTAAGCTAGTTTGAATTGGATTTCTGTCTCGTGCAAGTAAAAGAACGCTCCCAAATACCACGAATATACATGTAGATGTTTCTGTGTGCCTCCTTCCCAAATTCGAAACCTATCCAAACAGTTTGACAGTAGATATTAACATCTGAAAGTCTGAGATTGAGATTTGAGTTAGGAAAACAATTATCCATTTCATTCATTTATATTCACTTTTTACAAAATATTAATTTTATGATTTTGTGAAAGCAGTTTGTGTTTTTTTTTGTTTTGTTTTTTCAAAAACAGACTCTGCGTTCACTCACGAGGTAGTAATCATTAAATACCCTGTAGGCTGCAATATCTAAATCAGGCAAAATTGCATGTGCTGTGCAAAATAGCACAGCCAGTGTGTTTGACCGACTCAGGTCATCGTATAGCCAGCCGTTGCAAACTAGAGTCTTCCAGAAACACAATCGAGCCCTCCTTCATCATTTCTGTTTCTGCCAAAATGTTCTTCCTCCATGGAAGTGTTACCCCTTGCAGCAGAAAGGCAAGATTTCTTAGATCCCAGCCTACCATTGTAACTCCCGAAATTATGCTCCGTTTTCTCTCTTTATGCCAACCGAGAACCACCAAGTTACCTCCGAGGAATACATAACAACACGGCCAGATTCTGTCAGATTAAAATATGAGACAAATTAACCCTCATTAAGGGAATGCACCTGCAACGCTGCCTACCAACTGTGAAAAAGCAACTGGCCGCATCTCTGAGTCCATATTGTCTTCACCCCTCATTAAGCAACCCCCCCTGGACTCGGATGAGCAGCCACCGCCTTGGGCAGCTCCACACTAGACAGCCCAAGCTGGACCACATGGGGGAGGTTTTGCAAGCCATGCGGAGACAGTTCAGTCTATTCTAAAATACATTTTGTAGGGGAAATCAAGGGAAATTTGATTCGAGGAATTTATTTGTCTCTAGGAGAAAAAAAAAAGCTAATAGTTTTAAAGGCTGCCAATTATATTCTGGCTTATTCCACGATTTTAAAAGCAAAAAGGCGTTTTTGGTGGATTAGTTTCCTTTCTGATGTCTTCTAGCGCTCAGCGCCTCAAGTGGCTACTGAATCATGTTTTGCTGAAGTTAATGCATTAACTGCCACGTGAGTTGTATTTAACTCACGCTAGCTTTGAGCCTGGGGCCGCAGGAAGCAAAACCCTGCAGTTGGTTCGTGACGATCTTACTCGTTGATGTTCTAATTGTTACAATTAATATTGATAATTTAGTCCTAAAAACATGGATTAAGAGAATAGAAGTCAACAACACATTTTTCATTACATTAGAACGGATCATTTTGGTTTTGAAGTTTTTATTCTGTTTTTGTATTAGAACACCATGGCCCCAAGGCAAAAAAAAAATTTTTTTTCTCTAGTGTGGCAGTCAGTGTGTTAAAGGGAGGTCTAATCTGAAGTCTTAAAATGAGATTTTTTTTTTTCTCCTCTCCTACTGAAGAGATTTCATTTCTAAATAAAAGGTGAAGCAGTTTCTGATTTGACTTCTCTATCACCAACATGCAGGCCCTGGACTGAGCATTTTCCGATCAGAGCTCAGCGACTCCTCCTAACATTAATGAGGAGACAGAGTTCAAGGTCAATGTGCTTCTCAAGGTCACACCCCCAGAAAGCACTAGAGCTGGCATCTGAAACCAGGCACGTTTGATTCCAGAATTCGCATGTGTACTTCCCAAGGCTAGAGTGCAGAGCTGTGCAAACAACAGCCCACGGAGCCAAATCCTGTTTCTATAAATAAAGTTTTATTGGAACACGGCACGCCATTTGTGCATGTATCATCTGGGGCCGCTTTCAAGCCATAGCATCAGAGTTGAGCACAGTTAAGTCCTAACTTCACATCGATAGGATCTTGGAAACTAACTTTAACTGAAATGACATGTAACAAAATGAAAACAATTTTTTTCTATTATGATGAAATGACATTGAAAGAAACGATGCTATTTGAGGACCTGCCGTGGGTTGTTTTATTTAGTCGAAGTTAACAAGAACCTGTGGACGCCAGGACTTACTGTAATTGTGACAAAGATCTCGTGGCCTGCACAACTGAGAATATCTACTCTCTTCTGGCCCTTCACCAGAAGGTCTGCTGACCCCGGTGCAGTATAACGCCCTAGTCCAGGGGTCCTCAAACTTTTTAAACAGGGGGCCAGCTCACTGTCCCTCAGACCGTTGGAGAGTGCACACTGTGGGCCCAGGACGAGTCGGCTGCTAAGCAGGACAGGCAGCAGCGGCAAAACACCCTGTGGGCCAGATAAATGTCCTCGGTGGGCCGCATGTGGCCAGCGGGCCATAGTTTGAGGACCCCTGCCCTAGTCCCTGGGCAGAGTAGAGCTCAGCGCAACGTCACAGGAAACCAGAATAGATCACCGATAACGTTCATTGCAGACAGAACCCTTCCCCGCGACAGACACCAAGCCCAGGCGGCAGCCTCCTGTGCCACGACGCCCAGGACTTATCTGACCAGCCCGATTGCTCTACATGCTGAATTTTGGCCCCTGATATGAAAGCAGGCTCCTGCTTACTAGAACCAAGATGGTACGTGGGGGTCAAAGGTGAGAAGGCCCAGAGGTCCTTTTGGATTATGTGAAAGTGACTTGTCTCTTCTGTCACCCTGCCCCTCTCACTCACAAGGACCACCAGATGTGGAATGGACTCACAGGTCTTCCGAATACTGTCTTCCAGCTTCTCAGCCGTAGGCTTTCCTTGGGGGTGGGAGGCTTGAAGGATAAAAATGCATAAGCTGAAAAACAGCACGATACCACCGAATGGGACATGCTTCCCAGAATCTTATTTGGGAACATGCCACCAAAAATACACATCAGTTCATTAAAGCAAACCACCCAAAAAAAGTGCACAACTACAGTCTAACTGAGGCAAACGGTGTTCAAAACATGGCCCACATGTGTCATTATTTTTTTAACTGTGTTAAAGACTCATTTGCCCTTGCCGT